>NC_135623.1:5316425-5633925 GCF_053574225.1 Canis aureus | reverse complement strand
CAGCCACTAACATAAGGATGTTAGCAGCTACTCCTACAGTCAGGCAGGATGCGGGAGGGTTCTGCCCTGTCCTCAGATCTCACAGGGAAGCATGTCTTGAAGCCAGCTGTCAACTAGCTGCATTCCTATGGCAGTGAGAGGTAGCAGTACTCTGAGTCAGGAGGTTCAAAGATTACCAATCTACTGCACCTGGAGATACCCTCCAGGTCTGCATTGTTAACTTGTACTCCGAAGCCTCTGGTAATCGTCTCTGGTGAAGACGTGTGAAACTCACTCTGCAGGCAGTGTGGAACTGTGAGGGACTGAGGCTGAGCTCAACTTTCAGAAGTAAGATGCTTTTGGACAAGGCGTTCAGCTACATTCTCACATATGGAACTTAGTATGTAGCACCTGTCTACCACAAGAATTACTGGGAAATCGTGAATTGAGCTTGGAGACACTCGTCTTGTGTGCGGGGAGATTCCAATTACCTCTCCCAGCACTTCCGTCAAACAGCGAGCCTAGGCCTTTTTGAAGCCAAGGGTATCAGCAGGCTGGATGTGGAGGTACAGGCCATAAGCTCAACTCTCAGAAGTGTGTATGCATGGGAGGCAGATGTCTGCTACCCACTCGGACATGGGAGTTGGAACCTAGGTACACTGTGATTGAAGAAGGCCATTGGAAATCGCTGTATTCAACTCAGATACACGGGAGTTCAAGCCCAGTGCTCACACATGCTTTTCCCGCAACCTCTCCCAGCCACTAACATTAGGATGTTAGCAGCTACTCCTACAGTCAGGCAGGATGCGGGAGGGTTCTGCCCTGTCCTCAGCTCTCACAGGGAAGCATGTCTTGAAGCCAGCTGTCAACTAGCTGCATTCCTATGGCAGTGAGAAGGTAGCAGTACTCTGAGTCAGGAGGTTCCAAGATTACCACTCTACTGCACCTGGAGATACCCTCCAGGTCTGCATTGTTACCCTGCGTCTCAGAGGCCTCTGGCAATCGTCTCCGGTGAAGACGTGTGAAACTCACTCTGCAGGCAGTGTGGAACTGTGAGGGACTGTGGCTGAGCTCAACTCTCAGAAGTAAGATGCTTTTGGACAAGGCGTTCAGCTACCTTCTCACATATGGAACTTAGTATGTAGCACCTGTCTACCACAAGAATTACTGGGAAATCGCTGGACTGAGCTTGTAGGCACTAGTCTTGTGTGCCGGGTGATACCAATTACCTCTCCCAGCGCTTCCGCCAACAGCGAGCCTAGGCCTTTTAGAAGCCAAGGGTACCAGCAGGCTGGATGTGGAGGTACAGGCCATAAGCTCAACTCTCAGAAGTGTGTATGCATGGGAGGCAGATGTCTGCTACCCGCTCGTACATGGGATTTGGAACCGAGCTACACTCTGGTTGAGGAAAGCCGTTGGAAATCGCTGTATTCAACTCAGATACACGGGAGTTCAGGCCCAGTGCTCACACATGCTTTTCCCGCAACCTCTCCCAGCCAATAACTTAAGGATGTTAGCAGCTACTCCAACAGTCAGGCACGATGCGGGAGGGTTCTGTCCTGTCCTCAGCTCTCACAGGGAAGCATGTTGAAGCCAGCTGTCAACTAGCTGCATTCCTATGGCAGTGAGAAGGTAGCAGTATTCTCAGTCAGGAGATTCCAAGCTTACCACTCTACTGCACCTGTAGATACCCTCCAGGTCTGCATTGTTAACTTGTACTCAGAAGCCTCTGGCAATCGTCTCTGCTGAAGACCTGCGAAACTGACTCTGCAGGCAGTGTGGATCTGTGAGGGACTGAGGCTGAGCTCAACTCTCAGAAGTAAGATGCTTTTGGACAAGGCGTTCAGCTACCTTCTCACGTATGGAACTTAGTATGTAGCACCTGTCTACCACAAGAATTACTGGGAATTCGTGAATTGAGCTTGGAGGCACTAGTCTTGTGTGCCGGGTGATTCCAATTACCTCTCCCAACACTTCCGTCAAACACCGAGCCTAGGCCTTTTAGAAGCCAAGGGTACCAGCAGGCTGGATGTGGAGGTACAGGCCATAAGCTCAACTCTCAGAAGTGTGTATGCATGGGAGGCAGATGTCTGCTACCCGCTCGTCCATGGGATTTGGAACCTAGCTACACTCTGGTTGAGGAAAGCCGTTGGAAATTGCTGTATTCAACTCAGATACACGGGAGTCCAGGCCAAGTGCTCACACATGCTTTTCGTGAAACCTCTCCCAGCCACTAACATTAGGATGTTAGCAGCTACTCCTACAGTCAGGCAGGATGCGGGAGGGTTCTGCCCTTTCCTCAGCTCTCACAGGGAAGCATGTCTTGAAGTCAGCTGTCAACTACCTGCATTCCTATGGCAGTGAGAAGGTAGCAGTATTCTGAGTCAGGAGGTTCCAAGATTACCAGTCTACTGCACCTGGAGATACCCTCCAGGTCTGCATTGTTACCCTGCGTCTCAGAAGCCTCTGGTAATCGTCTCTGGTGAAGACGTGTGAAACTCACTCTGCAGGCAGTGTGGAACTGTGAGGGACTGAGGCTGAGCTCAACTCTCAGAAGTAAGATGCTTTTGGACAAGGCGTTCAGCTACCTTCTCACATATGGAACTTAGTATGTAGCACCTGTCTACCACAAGAATTACTGGGAAATCGCTGGACTGAGCTTGGAGGCACTAGTCTTGTGTGCCGGGTGATTCCAATTACCTCTCCCAGCACTTCCGTCAAACAGCGAGCCTAGGCCTTTTAGAAGCCAAGGGTACCAGCAGGCTGGATGTGGAGGTACAGGCCATAAGCTCAACTCTCAGAAGTGTGTATGCATGGGAGGCAGATGTCTGCTACCCGCTCGTACATGGGATTTGGAACCTAGCTACACTCTGGTTGAGGAAAGCCGTTGGAAATCGCTGCATTCAACTCAGATACACGGGAGTTCAGGCCCAGTACTCACACATGCTTTTCCCGCAACCTCTCCCAGCCAATAACATAAGGATGTTAGCAGCTACTCCAACAGTCAGGCAGGATGCGGGAGGGTTCTGCCCTGTCCTCAGCTCTCACAGGGAAGCATGTTGAAGCCAGCTGTCAACTAACTGCATACCTATGGCAGTGAGAAGGTAGCAGTATTCTCAGTCAGGAGATTCCAAGATTACCACTCTACTGCACCTGTAGATACGCTCCAGGTCTGCATTGTTAACTTGTACTCAGAAGCCTCTGGCAATTGTCTCTGCTGAAGACCTGCGAAACTCACTCTGCAGGCAGTGTGGAACTGTGAGAGACTGAGGCTGAGCTCAACTCTCAGAAGTAAGATGCTTTTGGACAAGGCGTTCAGCTACCTTTTCACGTATGGAACTTAGTATGTAGCACCTGTCTACCACAAGAATTACTGGGAAATCGTGAATTGAGCTTGGAGAGACAAGTCTTGTGTGCCGGGTGATTCCAATTACCTCTCCCAACACTTCCGTCAAACAGCGAGCCTAGGCCTTTTAGAAACCAAGGGTACCAGCAGGCTGGATGTGGAGGTACAGGCCATAAGCTCAACTCTCAGAAGTGTGTATGCATGGGAGGCACATGTCTGCTACCCGCTCGTCCATGGGATTTGGAACCTAGCTACACTCTGGTTGAGGAAAGCCGTTGGAAATCGCTGTATTCAACTCAGATACACGGGAGTCCAGGCCAAGTGCTCACACATGCTTTTCGTGAAACCTCTCCCAGCCACTAACATTAGGATGTTAGCAGCTACTCCTACAGTCAGGCAGGATGCGGGAGGTTTCTGCCCTGTCCTCAGCTCTCACAGGGAAGCATGTCTCGAAGTCAGCTGTCAACTAGCTGCATTCCTATGGCAGTGAGAAGGTAGCAGTATTCTGAGTCAGGAGGTTCCAAGATTACCAGTCTACTGCACCTGGGGATACTCTCCAGGTCTGCATTGTTACCCTGCGTCTCAGAAGCCTCTGGTAAACGTCTCTGCTGAAGACCTGCGAAACTCACTCTGCAGGCAGTGTGGAACTGTGAGGGACTGAGGCTGATCTCAACTCTCAGAAGTAAGATGCTTTTGGACAAGGCGTTCAGCTACACTCTCACATATGGAACTTAGTATATAGCACCTGTCTACCACAAGAATTACTGGGAAATGGCTGGACTGAGCTTGGAGGCACTAGTCTTGTGTGCCGGGTGATTCCAATTACCTCTCCCAACACTTCCGTCAAACAGCGAGCCTAGGCCTTTTAGAAGCCAAGGCTACCAGCACGCTGGCTGTGGAGGTACAGGCCATAAGCTCAACTCTCAGAAGTGTGTATGCATGGGAGGCAGATGTCTGCTACCCACTAGGACATGGGAGTTGGAACCTAGCTACACTGTGATTGAAGAAGGCCATTGGAAATCGCTGTATTCAACTCAGATACACGGGAGTTCAGGCCCAGTGCTCAAACATGCTTTTCCCGCAACCTCTCCCAGCCACTAACATAAGGATGTTAACAGCTACTCCTACAGTCAGGCAGGATGCGGGAGGCTTCTGCCCTGTCCTCAGCTCTCACAGGGAAGCATGTCTTGAAGCCATCTGTCAACTAGCTGCATTCCTATGGCAGTGAGAAAGTAGCAGTACTCTGAGTCAGGAGGTTCCAAGATTACCACTCTACTGCACCTGGAGATACCCTCCAGGTCTGCATTGTTAACTTGTACTCAGAAGCCTCTGGCAATCGTCTCTGGTGAAGACGTGTGGAACTCACTCTGCAGGCAGTGTGGAACTGTGAGGGACTGAGGCTGAGCTCAACTCTCAGAAGTAAGATGCTTTTGGACAAGGCGTTCAGCTACCTTCTCACATATGGAACTTAGTATGTAGCACCTGTCTACCACAAGAATTACTGGGAAATCGTGAATTGAGATTGGAGGCACTCGTCTTGTGTGCCGGGAGATTCCAATTACCTCTCGCAGCACTTCCGTCAAACAGCGAGTCTAGGCCTTTTAGAAGCCAAGGGTACCAGCAGGCTGGATGTGGAGGTACAGGCCATAAGCTCAACTCTCAGAAGTGTGTATGCATGGGAGGAAGATGTCTGCTACCCGCTCGTACATGGGAGTTGGAACCTAGCTGCACTCTGGTTGAGGAAAGCCGTTGGAAATCCCTGTATTCAACTCTGATAAACGGGAGTTCAGGCCCAGTGCTCACACATGCTTTTCCCGCAACCTCTCCCAGTCACTAACATTAGGATGTTAGCAGCTACTCCTACAGTCAGGCAGGATGCGGGAGGGTTCTGCCCTGTCCTCAGCTCTCACAGGGAAGCATGTCTTGAAGTCAGCTGTCAACTAGCTACATTCCTATGGCAGTGAGAAGGTAGCAGTACTCTGAGTCAGGAGGTTCCAAGATTACCACTCTACTGCACCTGGAGATACCCTCCAGGTCTGCATTGTTACCCTGCGTCTCAGAAGCCTCTGGCAAACCTCTCTGCTGAAGACCTGCGAAACTCACTCTGCAGGCAGGGTGGAACTCTGAGGGACTGAGGCTGAGCTCAACTCTCAGAAGTAAGACGCTTTTGGACAAGGCGTTCAGCTAC
The DNA here is from genome assembly GCF_053574225.1 of Canis aureus. Taxonomy (NCBI): domain Eukaryota; kingdom Metazoa; phylum Chordata; class Mammalia; order Carnivora; family Canidae; genus Canis; species Canis aureus. The sequence goes on along the minus strand of NC_135623.1, from coordinate 5,628,412 downwards.
CTTCTCACGTATGGAACTTAGTATGTAGCACCTGTCTACCACAAGAATTACTGGGAAATCGTGAATTGAGCTTGGAGGCACTAGTCTTGTGTGCCGGGTGATTCCAAATACCTCTCCCAACACTTCCGTCAAACAGAGAGCCTAGGCCTTTTAGAAGCCAACGGTACCAGCAGGCTGGATGTGGAGGTACAGGCCATAAGCTCAACTCTCAGAAGTGTGTATGCATGGGAGGCAGATGTCTGTTACCCGCTCGTACATGGGATTTGGAATCTAGCTACACTCTGGTTGAGGAAAGACGTTCGAAATCGCTGTATTCTACTCAGATACACGGGAGTTCAGGCCCAGTGCTCACACATGCTTTTCCCGCAACCTCTCCCAGCCACTAACATTAGGATGTTAGCAGCTACTCCTACAATCAGGCAGGATGCGGGAGGGTTCTGCCCTGTCCTCAGCTCTCACAGGGAAGCATGTCTTGAAGTCAGCTGTCAACTAGCTGCATTCCTATGGCAGTGAGAAGGTAGCAGTACTCTGAGTCAGGAGGTTCCAAGATTACCACTCTACTGCACCTGGAGATACCCTCCAGGTCTGCATTGTTATCCTGCGTCTGAGAGGCCTCTGGTAATCGTCTCTGGTGAAGACGTGTGAAACTCACTCTGCAGGCAGTGTGGAACTGTGAGGGACTGTGGCTGAGCTCAACTCTCAGAAGTAAGATGCTTTTGGACAAGGCGTTCAGCTACCTTCTCACATATGGAAGTTAGTATGTAGCACCTGTCTATCACAAGAATTACTGGGAAATCGCTGGACTGAGCTTGTAGGCACTAGTCTTGTGTGCCGGGTGATACCAATTACCTCTCCCAGCACTTCCGTCAAACAGCGAGCCTAGGCCTTTTAGAAGCCAAGGGTACCAGCAGGCTGGATGTGGAGGTACAGGCCATAAGCTCAACTCTCAGAAGTGTGTATGCATGGGAGGCAGATGTCTGCTACCCGCTCGTACATGGGATTTGGAACCTAGCTACACTCTGGTTGAGGAAAGCCGTTGGAAATCGCTGTATTCAACTCGGATACACGGGAGTTCAGGCCCAGTGCTCACACATGCTTTTCCCGCAACCTCTCCCAGCCACTAACATTAGGATGTTAGCAGCTAATCCTACAGTCAGGCAGGATGCGGGAGGGTTCTGCCCTGTCCTCAGCTCTCACAGGGAAGCATGTCTTGAAGCCAGCTGTCAACTAGCTGCATTCCTATGGCAGTGAGAAGGTAGCAGTATTCTGAGTCAGGAGGTTCCAAGATTACCACTCTACTGCACCTGGGGATACCCTCCAGGTCTGCATTGTTACCCTGCGTCTCAGAAGCCTCTGGCAATCGTCTCTGCTGAAGGCCTGCGAAACTCACTCTGCAGGCAGTGTGGAACTGTGAGGGACTGAGCCTGAGCTCAACTCTCAGAAGTAAGATGCTTTTGGACAAGGCGTTCAGCTACCTTCTCCCGTATGGAACTTAGTATGTAGCAACTGTCTACCACAAGAATTACTGGGAAATCGTGAATTGAGCTTGGAGGCACTAGTCTTTTGTGCCGGGTGATTCCAATTACCTATCCCAACACTTCCGTCAAACAGCGAGCCTAGGCCTTTTAGAAGCCAAGGTTCCCAGCAGGCTGGATGTGGAGGTACAGGCCATAAGCTCAACTCTCAGAAGTGTGTATGCATGGGAGGCAGATGTCTGCTACCCGCTCGTACATGGGATTTGGAACCTAGCTACACTCTGGTTGAGGAAAGACGTTGGAAATCGCTGTATTCAACTCAGATACACGGGAGTTCAGGCCCAGTGCTCTCACATGCTTTTCCCGCAACCTCTCCCAGCCACTAACATTAGGATGTTAGCAGCTACTCCTACAGTCAGGCAGGATGCGGGAGGGTTTTGCCCTGTCCTCAGCTCTCACAGGGAAGCATGTCTTGAAGCCAGCTGTCAACTAGCTGCATTCCTATGGCAGTGAGAAGGTAGCAGTATTCTGAGTCAGGAGGTTCCAAGATTACCAGTCTACTGCACCTGGGGATATCCTCCAGGTCTGCATTGTTACCCTGTGTCTCAGAAGCCTCTGGCAAACGTCTCGGCTGAAGACCTGCGAAACTCACTCTGCAGGCAGTGTGGAACTGTGAGGGACTGAGGCTGAGCTCAACTCTCAGAAGTAAGATGCTTTTGGACAAGGCGTTCAGCTACCCTCTCACGTATGGAACTTAGTATGTAGCACCAGTGTACCACAGGAATTACTAGGAAATCGCTAAACTGAGCTTGGAGGCACTAGTCTTGTGTGCCGGGTGATTCCAATTACCTCTCCCAACACTTCCGTCAAACAGCGAGCCTAGGCCTTTTAGAAGCCAAGGTGACCAGCAGGCTGGCTGTGGAGGTACAGGCCATAAGCTCAACTCTCAGAAGTGTGTATGCATGGGAGGCAGATGTCTGCTACCCGCTCGGACATGGGAGTTGGAACCTAGCTACACTGTGATTGAAGAAGGCCATTGGAAATCGCTGTATTCAACTCAGATACACGGGAGTTCAGGCCCAGTGCTCACACACGCTTTTCCCGCAACCTCTCCCAGCCACTAACATTCGGATGTTAGCAGCTACTCCTACAGTCAGGCAGGATGCGGGAGGGTTCTGCCCTGTCCTCAGCTCTCACAGGGAAGCATGTTGAAGCCAGCTGTCAACTAACTGCATTCCTATGGCAGTGAGAAGGTAGCAGTATTCTCAGTCAGGAGATTCCAAGATTACCACTCTACTGCACCTGTAGATACCCTCCAGGTCTGCATTGTTAACTTGTACTCAGAAGCCTCTGGCAATCGTCTCTGCTGAAGACCTGCGAAACTCACTCTGCAGGCAGTGTGGAACTGTGAGAGACTGAGGCTGAGCTCAACTCGCAGAAGTAAGATGCTTTTGGACAAGGCGTTCAGCTACCTTTTCACGTATGGAACTTAGTATGTAGCACCTGTCTACCACAAGAATTACTGGGAAATCGTGAATTGAGCTTGGAGAGACAAGTCTTGTGTGCCGGGTGATTCCAATTACCTCTCCCAACACTTCCGTCAAACAGCGAGCCTAGGCCTTTTAGAAACCAAGGGTACCAGCAGGCTGGATGTGGAGGTACAGGCCATAAGCTCAACTCTCAGAAGTGTGTATGCATGGGAGGCACATGTCTGCTACCCGCTCGTCCATGGGATTTGGAACCTAGCTACACTCTGGTTGAGGAAAGCCGTTGGAAATCGCTGTATTCAACTGAGATACACGGGAGTCCAGGCCAAGTGCTCACACATGCTTTTCGTGAAACCTCTCCCAGCCACTAACATTAGGATGTTAGCAGCTACTCCTACAGTCAGGCAGGATGCGGGAGGGTTCTGCCCTGTCCTCAGCTCTCACAGGGAAGCATGTCTCGAAGTCAGCTGTCAACTAGCTGCATTCCTATGGCAGTGAGAAGGTAGCAGTATTCTGAGTCAGGAGGTTCCAAGATTACCAGTCTACTGCACCTGGGGATACCCTCCAGGTCTGCATTGTTACCCTGCGTCTCAGAAGCCTCTGGTAAACGTCTCTGCTGAAGACCTGCGAAACTCACTCTGCAGGCAGTGTGGAACTGTGAGGGACTGAGGCTGATCTCAACTCTCAGAAGTAAGATGCTTTTGGACAAGGCGTTCAGCTACACTCTCACATATGGAACTTAGTATATAGCACCTGTCTACCACAAGAATTACTGGGAAATGGCTGGACTGAGCTTGGAGGCACTAGTCTTGTGAGCCGGGTGATTCCAATTACCTCTCCCAACACTTCCGTCAAACAGCGAGCCTAGGCCTTTTAGAAGCCAAGGCTACCAGCACGCTGGCTGTGGAGGTACAGGCCATAAGCTCAACTCTCAGAAGTGTGTATGCATGGGAGGCAGATGTCTGCTACCCACTAGGACATGGGAGTTGGAACCTAGCTACACTGTGATTGAAGAAGGCCATTGGAAATCGCTGTATTCAACTCAGATACACGGGAGTTCAGGCCCAGTGCTCAAACATGCTTTTCCCGCAACCTCTCCCAGCCACTAACATAAGGATGTTAACAGCTACTCCTACAGTCAGGCAGGATGCGGGAGGCTTCTGCCCTGTCCTCAGCTCTCACAGGGAAGCATGTCTTGAAGCCATCTGTCAACTAGCTGCATTCCTATGGCAGTGAGAAAGTAGCAGTACTCTGAGTCAGGAGGTTCCAAGATTACCACTCTACTGCACCTGGAGATACCCTCCAGGTCTGCATTGTTAACTTGTACTCAGAAGCCTCTGGCAATCGTCTCTGGTGAAGACGTGTGGAACTCACTCTGCAGGCAGTGTGGAACTGTGAGGGACTGAGGCTGAGCTCAACTCTCAGAAGTAAGATGCTTTTGGACAAGGCGTTCAGCTACCTTCTCACATATGGAACTTAGTATGTAGCACCTGTCTACCACAAGAATTACTGGGAAATCGTGAATTGAGATTGGAGGCACTCGTCTTGTGTGCCGGGAGATTCCAATTACCTCTCGCAGCACTTCCGTCAAACAGCGAGTCTAGGCCTTTTAGAAGCCAAGGGTACCAGCAGGCTGGATGTGGAGGTACAGGCCATAAGCTCAACTCTCAGAAGTGTGTATGCATGGGAGGAAGATGTCTGCTACCCGCTCGTACATGGGAGTTGGAACCTAGCTGCACTCTGGTTGAGGAAAGCCGTTGGAAATCCCTGTATTCAACTCTGATAAACGGGAGTTCAGGCCCAGTGCTCACACATGCTTTTCCCGCAACCTCTCCCAGCCACTAACATTAGGATGTTAGCAGCTACTCCTACAGTCAGGCAGGATGCGGGAGGGTTCTGCCCTGTCCTCAGCTCTCACAGGGAAGCATGTCTTGAAGTCAGCTGTCAACTAGCTACATTCCTATGGCAGTGAGAAGGTAGCAGTACTCTGAGTCAGGAGGTTCCAAGATTACCACACTACTGCACCTGGAGATACCCTCCAGGTCTGCATTGTTACCCTGCGTCTCAGAAGCCTCTGGTAATCGTCTCTGGTGAAGACGTGTGAAACTCACTCTGCAGACAGTGTGGAACTGTGAGGGACTGAGGCTGAGCTCAACTCTCAGAAGTAAGATGCTTTTGGACAAGTCGTTCAGCTACCTTCTCACATATGGAACTTAGTATGTAGCACTTGTCTACCACAAGAATTACTGGGAAATCGCTGGACTGAGCTTGGAGGCACTCGTCTTGGGTGCCGGGTGATTCCAATTACCTCTCCCAGCACTTCCGTCAAACAGCCAGCCTAGGCCTTTTAGAAGCCAAGGGTACCAGCAGGCTGGATGTGGAGGTACAGGCCATAAGCTCAACTCTCAGAAGTGTGTATGCATGGGAGGCAGATGTCTGCTACCCACTCGGACATGGGAGTTGGTACGTAGATTCACTGTGATTGAAGAAGGCCATTGGAAATCGCTGTATTTAACTCAGATACACGGGAGTTCAGGCCCAGTGCTCACACATGCTTTTCCCGCAACCACTCCCAGCCATTAACATTGGGATGTTAGCAGCTACTCCTACAGTCAGGCAGGATGCGGGAGGGTTCTGCCCTGTCCTCAGCTCTCACTGGGAAGCATGTCTTGAAGTCAGCTGTCAACTAGCTTCATTCCTATGGCAGTGAGAAGGTAGCAGTACTCTGAGTCAGGAGGTTAAAAGATAACCACTCCACTGCACCTGGAGATACCCTCCAGGTCTGCATTGTTACCCTGCGTCTCAGAAGCCTCTGGTAATCGTCTCTGGTGTAGACGTGTGAAACTCACTCTGCAGGCAGTGTGGAACTGTGAGGGACTGAGGGTGAGCTCAACTTCAGAAGTAAGGTGCTTTTGGACAAGACATTCAGCTACCTTCTCACATATGGAACTTAGTATGTAGCACCTGTCTACCACAAGATTTACTGGGAAATCGCTGGACTGAGCTTGAGGCACTAGTCTTGTGTGCCCGGTGATTCCAATTACCTCTCCCAACACTTCCGTCAAACAGCGAGCCTAGGCCTTTTAGAAGACAAGGGTACCAGCAGGCTGGATGTGGAGGTACAGGCCATAAGCTCAACTCTCAGAAGTGTGTATGCATGGGAGGCAGATGTCTGCTACCCGCTCGTACATGGTGTTTTGAACCTAGCTACACTCTGGTTGAGGAAAGCTGTTGGAAATCGCTGTATTCAACTCAGATACACGGGAGTTCAGGCCCAGTGCTCACACATGCTTTTCCCGCAACCTCTCCCAGCCACTAACATTAGGATGTTAGCAGCTACTCCTACAGTCAGGCAGGATGCGGGAGGGTTCTGCCCTGTCCTCAGCTCTCACAGGGAAGCATGTCTTGAAGCCAGCTGTCAACTGGCTGCATTCCTATGGCAGTGAGAAGGTAGCAGTACTCTGAGTCAGGAGGTTCCAAGATTACCACTCTACTGCACCTGGAGATACCCTCCAGGTCTGCATTGTTAACTTGTACTCAGAAGCCTCTGGCAATCGTCTCCGGTGAAGACGTGTGAAACTCACTCTGCAGGCAGTGTGGAACTGTGAGGGACTGTGTGTGAGCTCAACTCTCAGAAGTAAGATGCTTTTGGACAAGGCGTTCAGCTATCCTCTCACGTATGGAACTTAGTATGTAGCACCAGTGTACCACAGGAATTACTAGGAAATCGCTGGGCTGAGCTTGGAGGCACTAGTCTTGTGTGCCGGGTGATTCCAATTACCTCTCCCAACACTTCCGTCAAACAGCGAGACTAGGCCTTTTAGAAGCCAAGGGTACCAGCAGGCTGGATGTGGAGGTACAGGCCATAAGCTCAACTCTCAGAAGTGTGTATGCATGGGAGGCAGATGTCTGCTACCCGCTCGTACATGGGATTTGGAACATAGCTACACTCTGGTTGAGCAAAGCCGTTGGAAATCGCTGTATTCAACTCAGATACACGGGAGTTCAGGCCCAGTGCTCACACATGCTTTTCCCGCAACCTCTCCCAGCCACTAACATTAGGATGTTAGCAGCTACTCCTACAGTCAGGCACCATGCGGGAGAGTTCTGCCCTGTCCTCAGCTCTCACAGGGAAATATGTCTTGAAGCCAGCTGTCCACTGGCTGCATTCCTATGGCAGTGAGAAGGTAGCAGTATTCTGAGTCAGGAGGTTCCAAGATTACCACTCTACTGCACCTGGAGATACCCTCCAGGTCTGCATTGTTAACTTGTACTCAGAAGCCTCTGGCAATCGTCTCTGGTGAAGACGTGTGAAACTCACTCTGCAGGCAGTGTGGAACTGTGAGGGACTGAGTGGGAGCTCAACTCTCAGAAGTAAGATGCTTTTGGACAAGGCGTTCAGCTACCTTCTCACATATGGAACTTAGTATGTAGCACCTGTCTACCACAAGAATTACTGGGAAATCGTGAATTGAGCTTGGAGGCACTCGTCTTGTGTGCCGGGAGATTCCAATTACCTCTCCCAGCATTTCCGTCATACAGCGAGCCTAGGCCTTTTAGAAGCCAAGGGTACCAGCAGGCTGGATGTGGAGGTACAGGCCATAAGCTCAACTCTCAGAAGTGTGTATGCATGGGAGGCAGATGTCAGCTACCCACTCGGACATGGGAGTTGGAACCTAGCTACACTGTGATTGAAGAAGGCCATTGGAAATCGCTGTATTCAACTCAGATACACGGGAGTTCAGGCCCAGTGCTCACACATGCTTTTCCCGCAGCCTCTCCCAGCCATTAACATTAGGATGTTAGCAGCTACTCCTACAGTCAGGCAGGATGCGGGAGGGTTCTGCCCTGTCCTCAGCTCTCACAGGGAATCATGTCTTGAAGTCAGCTGTCAACTAGCTGCATTCCTATGGCAGTGAGAAGGTAGCAGTACTCTGAGTCAGGAGGTTCCAAGATTACACTCTACTGCACCTGGAGATACCCTCCAGGTATGCATTGTTACCCTGCGTCTCAGAGGCCTCTGCTAATCGTCTCTGGTGAAGACGTGTGAAACTCACTCTGTAGGCAGTGTGGAACTTTGAGGGTTGAGGGTGAGCTCAACTCTCAGAAGTAAGATGCTTTTGGACAAGGCGTTCAGCAACCCTCCCACGTATGGAACTTAGTATGTAGAACCAGTGTACCACAGGAATTACCTGGAAAACGCTGGACTGAGCTTGGAGGCACTAGTCTTGTGTGCCGGGTGATTTCAATTACCTCTCCCAACACTTCCGTCAAACAGCGAGCCTAGGCCTTTTAGAAGCCAAGGGTACCAGCACGCTGGCTGTGGAGGTACAGGCCATAAGCTCAACTCTCAGAAGTGTTTATGCATGGGAGGCAGATGTCTGCTACCCGCTCGTACATGGGATTTGGAACCTAGCTACACTCTGGTTGAGGAAAGCCGTTGGAAATCGCTGTATTCAACTCAGATACATGGGAGTTCAGGCCCAGTGCTCACACATGCTTTTCGTGAAACCTCTCCCAGCCACTAACATTAGGATGTTAGCAGCTACTCCTACAGTCAGGCAGGATGCGGGTGGGTTCTGCCCTGTCCTCAGCTCTCACAGGGAAGATGTCTTGAAGCCAGCTGTCAACTAGCTGCATTCCTATGGCAGTGAGAAGGTAGCAGTATTCTGAGTCAGGAGGTTCCAAGATTACCAGTCTACTGCACCTGGGGATACCCTCCAGGTCTGCATTGTTACCCTGCGTCTCAGAAGCCTCTGGCAAACGTCTCTGCAGAAGACATGCGAAACTCACTCTGCAAGCAGTGTGGAACTGTGAGGGACTGAGGTGAGCTCAACTCTCAGAAGATGCTTTTGGACAAGGCGTTCAGCTACCCTCTCACGTATGGAACTTAGTATGTAGCACCTGTCTACCACAGGAATTACTAGGAAGTCGCTGGACTGAGCTTGGAGGCACTAATCTTGTGTGCCAGGTGATTCCAATTACCTCTCCCAACACTTCCGTCAAACAGCGAGCCTAGGCCTTTTAGAAGACAAGGGTACCAGCAGGCTGACTGTGGAGGTACAGGCCATAAGCTCAACTCTCAGAAGTGTGTATGCATGGGAGGCTGATGTCTGCTACCCGCTCGTACATGGGATTTGGAACCTAGCTACACTCTGGTTGAGAAAAGACGTTGGAAATCGCTGTATTCAACTCAGATACACGGGAGTTCAGGCCCAGTGCTCACACATGCTTTTCCCGCAACCTCTCCCAGCCACTAACATTAGGATGTTAGCAGCTATTCCTACAGTCAGGCAGGATGCGGGAGGGTTCTGCCCTGTCCTCAGCTCTCACAGGGAAGCATGTCTTGAAGCCAGCTGTCAACTAGCTGCATTCCTATGGCAGTGAGAAGGTAGCAGTATTCTGAGTCAGGAGGTTCCAAGATTACCACTCTACTGCACCTGGAGATACCCTCCAGGTCTGCATTGTTAACTTTTACTCAGAAGCCTCTGGCAATCGTCTCTGCTGGAGACCTGCGAAACTCACTCTGCAGGCAGTGTGGAACTGTGAGGGACTGAAGCTGAGCTCAACTCTCAGAAGTAAGATGCATTTGGACAAGGCGTTCAGCTACCCTCTCACGTATGGAACTTAGTATGTAGCACCAGTCTACCACAGGAATTACTAGGAAATCGCTGGACTGAGCTTGGAGGCACTAGTCTTGTGTGCCGGGTGATTCCAATTACCTCTCCCAACACCCGTCAAACAGCGAGCCTAGGCCTTTTAGAAGCCGAGGGTACCAGCAGGCTGGCTGTGAAGGTACAGGCCATAAGCCCAACTCTCAGAAGTGTGTATGCATGGGAGGCAGATGTCTGCTACCCAGTCGGACATGGGAGTTGGAACCTAGCTACACTGTGATTGAAGAAGGCCATTGGAAATCGCTGTATTCAACTCAGATACACGGGAGTTCAGGCCCAGTGCTCACACATGCTTTTCCCGCAACCTCTCCCAGCCACTAACATAAGGATGTTAGGGATCCCTGGGTGGCGCAGCGGTTTAACGCCTGCCTTTGGCCCAGGGTGTGATCCTGGAGACCCGGGATCGAATCCCACGTCAGGCTCCCGGTGCATGGAGCCTGCATCTCCCTCTGCCTATGTCTCTGCCTCTCTCTCTCTCTCTGTGTGTGACTATCATAAATAAATGAAAAAAAAAATTTAAAAAAAATAAAATTAAAAAATAACATAAGGATGTTAGCAGCTACTCCTACAGTCAGGCAGGATGCGGGAGGGTTCTGCCCTGTCCTCAGCTCTCAAAGGGAAGCGTGTCTTGAAGCCAGCTGTCCACTAGCTGCATTCCTATGGCAGTGAGAAGGTAGCAGTACTCTGAGTCAGGAGGTTCCAAGATTACCAGTCTACTGCACCTGGGGATACCCTCCAGGTCTGCATTGTTACCCTGCATCTCAGAAGCCTCTGGCAAACGTCTCTGCTGAAGACCTGCGAAACTCACTCTGCAGGCAGTGTGGAACTGTGAGGGACTGAGGCTGAGCTCAAGTCTCAGAAGTAAGATGCTTTTGGACAAGGCGTTCAGCTACCTTCTCACATATGGAACTTAGTATGTAGCACCTGTCTACCACAAGAATTACTGGGAAATCGTGAATTGAGCTTGGAGGCACTCGTCTTGTGTGCAGGGAGATTCCAATTACCTCTCCCAGCACTTCCGTCAAACAGCGAGCCTAGGCCTTTTAGAAGCCAAGGGTACCAGCAGGCTGGATGTGGAGGTACAGGCCATAAGCTCAACTCTCAGAAGTGTGTATGCATGGGAGGCAGATGTCTGCTACCCACTCTGACATGGTAGTTGGAAGCTAGCTACACAGTGATTGAAGAAGGCCATTGGAAATCGCTGTATTCAACTCAGATACATGGGATTTCAGGCCCAGTGCTCACACATGCTTTTCCCGCAACCTCTCCCAGCCACTAACATAAGGATGTTAGCAGCTACTCCTACAGTCAGGCAGGATGCGGGAGGGTTCTGCCCTGTCCTCAGCTCTCACAGGGAAGCATGTCTTGAAGCCAGCTGTCAACTAGCTGCATTCCTATGGCAGTGAGAAGGTAGCAGTACTCTGAGTCAGGAGGTTCCACGATTACCAATCTACTGCACCTGGAGATACCCTCCAGGTCTGCAATGTTAACTTGACTCAGAAGCCTCTAGCAATCGTCTCTGGTGAAGACGTGTGAAACTCACTCTGCAGGCAGTGTGGAACTGTGAGGGACTGAGGGTGAGCTGAACTCTCAGAAGTAAGATGCTTTTGGACAAGGCGTACAGCTACCTTCTCACACATGGAACTTAGTATGTAGCACCTGTCTACCACAAGAATTACTGGGAAATCGTTGGACTGAGCTTGGAGGCACTAGTCTTGTGTGCCGGGTGATTCCAATTACCTCTCCCAACACTTCCGTCAAACAGCGAGCCTAGGCCTTTTAGAAGCCAAGGGTACCAGCAGGCTGGATGTGGAGGTACAGGCCATAAGCTCAACTCTCAGAAGTGTGTATGCATGGGAGGCAGATGTCTGCTACCCGCTCGTACATGGGATTTGGAACCTAGCTACACTCTGGTTGAGGAAAGACGTTGGAAATCGCTGTATTCAACTCAGATACACGGGAGTTCAGGCCCAGTGCTCACACATGCTTTTCCCGCAACCTCTCTCAGCCACTAACATTAGGATGTTAGCAGCTACTCCTACAGTCAGGCAGGATGCGGGAGGGTTCTGCCCTGTCCTCAGCTCTCACAGGGAAGCATGTCTTGAAGCCAGCTGTCAACTAGCTGCATTCCTATGGCAGTGAGAAGGTAGCAGTATTCTGAGTCAGGAGGTTCCAAGATTACCACTATACTGCACCTGGAGATACCCTCCAGGTCTGCATTGTTAACTTTTACTCAGAAGCCTCTGGCAATCGTCTCTGCTGGAACCTGCGAAACTCACTCTGCAAGCAGTGTGGAACTGTGAGGGACTGAGGCTGAGCTCAACTCTCAGAAGTAAGATGCGTTTGGACAAGGCGTTCAGCTACCCTCTCACGTATGGAACTTAGTATGTAGCACCAGTCTACCACAGGAATTACTAGGAAATCGCTGGACTGAGCTTGGAGGCACTAGTCTTGTGTGCCGGGTGATTCCAATTACCTCTCCCAACACTTCCGTCAAACAGCGAGCCTAGGCCTTTTAGAAGCCGAGGGTACCAGCAGGCTGGCTGTGAAGGTACAGGCCATAAGCCCAACTCTCAGAAGTGTGTATGCATGGGAGGCAGATGTCTGCTACCCAGTCGGACATGGGAGTTGGAACCTAGCTACACTGTGATTGAAGAAGGCCATTGGAAATCGCTGTATTCAACTCAGATACACGGGAGTTCAGGCCCAGTGCTCACACATGCTTTTCCCGCAACCTCTCCCAGCCACTAACATAAGGATGTTAGGGATCCCTGGGTGGCGCAGCGGTTTAACGCCTGCCTTTGGCCCAGGGCGTGATCCTGGAGACCCGGGATCGAATCCCACCTCAGGCTCCCGGTGCATGGAGCCTGCATCTCCCTCTGCCTATGTCTCTGCCTCTCTCTCTCTCTCTGTGTGTGACTATCATAAATAAATGAAAAAAAAAAAGAATTTAAAAAAAATAAAAATAAAAAAATAACATAAGGATGTTAGCAGCTACTCCTACAGTCAGGCAGGATGCGGGAGGGTTCTGCCCTGTCCTCAGCTCTCACAGGGAAGCATGTCTTGAAGCCAGCTGTCAACTAGCTGCATTCCTATGGCAGTGAGAAGGTAGCAGTACTCTGAGTCAGGAGGTCCCAAGATTACCACTCTACTGCACCTGGAGATACCCTCCAGGTCTGCATTGTTACCCTGCGTCTCAGAAGCCTCTGGTAATCGTCTCTGGTGAAGACGTGTGAAACTCACTCTGCAGGCAGTGTGGAACTGTGAGGAACGAGGCTGAGCTCAACTCTCAGAAGTAAGATGCTTTTGGACAAGGCGTTCAGCTACCTTCTCACATATGGAACTTAGTATGTAGCACATGTCTCCCACAAGAATAACTGGGAAATCGCTGGACTGAGCTTGGAGGCACTCGTCTTGTGTGCCGGGTGATTCCAATTACCTCTCCCAGCACTTCCGTCAAACAGGCAGCCTAGGCCTTTTAGAAGCCAAGGGTACCAGCAGGCTGGATGTGGAGGTACAGGCCATAAGCTCAACTCTCAGAAGTGTGTATGCATGGGAGGCAGATGTCTGCTACCCACTCGGACATGGGAGTTGGAACGTAGCTACACTGTGATTGAAGAAGGCCATTGCTAATCGCTGTATTTAACTCAGATACACGGGAGTTCAGGCGCAGTGCTCACACATGCTTTTCCCACAACCACTCCCAGCCATTAACATTAGGATTTTAGCAGCTACTCCTACAGTCCGGCAGGATGCGGGAGGGTTCTGCCCTGTCCTCAGCTCTCACAGGGAAGCATGTCTTGAAGCCAGCTGTCAACTAGCTGCATTCCTATGGCAGTGAGAAGGTGGCAGTATTCTGAGTCAGGAGGTTCCAAAATTACCAGTCTACTGCACCTGGGGATACCCTCCAGGTCTGCATTGTTACCCTGCGTCTCAGAAGCCTCTGGCAAACGTCTCTGCTGAAGACCTGCGAAACTCACTCTGCAGGCAGTGTGGAACTGTGAGGGACTGAGGCTGAGCTCAACTCTCAGAAGTAAGATGCTTTTGGACAAGGCGTTCAGCTACCCTCTCACGTATGGAACTTAGTATGTAGCACCAGTCTACCACAGGAATTACTAGGAAATAGCTGGACTGAGTTTGGAGGCACTAGTCTTGTGTGCCGGGTGATTCCAATTACCTCTCCCAACACTTCCGTCAAACAGCGAGCCTAGGCCTTTTAGAAGCCAAGGGTACCAGCACGCTGGCTGTGGAGGTACACGCCATAAGCTCAACTCTCATAAGTGTGTATGCATGGGAGGCAGATGTCTGCTACCCTCTCGGACATGGGAGTTGGAACCTAGCTACACTGTGATTGAAGAAGGCCATTGGAAATCGCTGTATTCAACTCAGATACACGGGAGTTCAGGCCCCGTGTTCACACATGCTTTTCCCGCAACCTCTCCCAGCCACTATCATTAGGATGTTAGCAGCTACTCCTACAGTCAGGCAGGATGCGGGAGGGTTCTGCCCTGTCCTCAGCTCTCACAGGGAAGCATGTCTTGAAGCCAGCTGTCAACTAGCTGCATTCCTATGGCAGTAAGAAGGTAGCAGTACTCTGAGTCAGGAGGTTCCAAGATTACCACTCTACTGCACCTGGAGATACCCTCCAGGTCTGCATTGTTACCCTGCGTCTCAGAAGCCTCTGGTAATCGTCTCTGCTGAAGACCTGCGAAACTCACTCTGCAGGCAGTGTGGAACTGTGAGGGACTGAGGCTGAGCTCAACTCTCAGAAGTAAAATGCTTTTGGTCAAGGCGTTCAGCTACCTTCTCACGTATGGAACTTAGTATGTAGCACCTGTCTATAACAAGAATTACTAGGAAAACGTGAATTGAGCTTGGAGGAACTAGTCTTGTGTGCCGGGTGATTCCAATTACCTCTCCCAGCACTTCCGTCAAACAGCGAGCCTAGGCCTTATAGAAGCCAAGGCTTCCAGCAGGCTGGTTGTGGAGGTACAGGCCATAAGCTCAACTCTCAGAAGAGTGTATGCATGGGAGGCACATGTCTGCTACCCGCTCGTACATGGGATTTGGAACCTAGCTACACTCTGGTTGAGGAAAGCCGTTGGAAATCGCTGTATTCAACTCAGATACACGGGAGTTCAGGCCCAGTGCTCACACATGCTTTTCCCGCAACCTCTCCGAGCCATTAACATTAGGATGTTAGCACCTAATCCTACAGTCAGGCAGGATGCGGGAGGGTTCTGCCCTGTCCTCAACTCTCACAGGGAAGCATATCTTGAAGCCAGCTGTCAACTAGCTGCATTCGTCTGGCAGTGAGAAGGTAGCAGTATTCTGAGTCAGGAGGTTCCAAGATTACCACTCTACTGCACCTGGAGATACCCTCCAGGTCTGCATTGTTAACTTGTTCTCAGAAGCCTCTGGCAATCCTCTCTGCTGAAGACCTGTGAAACTCACTCTGCAGGCAGTGTGGAACTGTGAGGGACTGAGGCTGAGCTCAACTCTCAGAAGTAAGATGCTTTTGGACAAGGCGTTCAGCTACCTTCTCACGTATGGACTTAGTATGTAGCACCTGTCTACCACAAGAATTACAGTGAAATCGTGAATTAAACTTGGAGGCACTCGTCTTGTGTGCCGGGAGATTCCAATTACCTCTCCCAACACTTCCGTCAAACAGCTAGCCTAGGCCTTTTAGAAGCCAAGGGTACCAGCAGGCTGGATGTGGAGGTACAGGCCATAAACTCAACTCTCAGAAGTGTGTATGCATGGGAGGCAGATGTCTGCTACCCGCTCGTACATGGGATTTGGAAACTAGCTACACTCTGGTTGAGGAAAGCCGTTGGAAATCGCTGTATTCAACTCAGATACACGGGAGTTCAGGCCCAGTGCTCACACACGCTTTTCCCGAAACCTCTCCCAGCCACTAACATTAGGATTTTAGCAGCTACTCCTACAGTCAGGCAGGATGCGGGAGGGTTCTGCCCTGGCCTCAGCTCTCACAGGGAAGCATGTCTTGAAGCCAGCTGTCAACTAGCTGCATTCCTATGGCAGTGAGAAGGTAGCAGTATTCTGAGTCAGGAGGTTCCAAGATTACCAGTCTACTGCACCTGGGGATACCCTCCAGGTCTGCATTGTTACCCTGCGTCTCAGAAGCCTCTGGCAAACGTCTCTGCTGAAGACCTGCGAAACTCACTCTGCAGGCAGTGTGGAACTGTGAGGGACTGAGGCTGAGCTCAAATCTCAGAAGTAAGATGCTTTTGGACAAGGCGTTCAGCTACCTTCTCACATATGGAACTTAGTATGTAGCACCTGTCTACCACAAGAATTACTGGGAAATCGTGAATTGATCTTGGAGGCACTAGTCTTGTGTGCCGGGTGATTCCAATTACCTCTCCCAACACTTCCGTCAAACAGCGAGCCTAGGCCTTTTAGAAGCCAAGGGTACCAGCAGGCTGGATGTGGAGGTACAGGCCATAAGATCAACTCTCAGAAGTGTGTATGCATGGGAGGCAGATGTCTGCTACCCGCTCGTACATGGGATTTGGAACCTAGCTACAATCTGGTTGAGGAAAGCCGTTGGAAATCGCTGTATTCAACTCAGATACACGGGAGTTCAGGCCCAGTGCTCACACATGCTTTTCCCGCAACCTCTCCCAGCCACTAACATTAGGATGTTAGCAGCTACTCCTACAGTCAGGCAGGATGCGGGAGGGTTCTGCCCTGTCCTCAGCTCTCACAGGGAAGCATGTCTTGAAGCCAGCTGTCAACTAGCTGCATTCCTATGGCAGTGAGAAGGTAGCAGTATTCTGAGTCAGGAGGTTCCAAGATTACCACTCTACTGCACCTGGAGATACCCTCCAGGTCTGCATTGTTAACTTGTACTCAGAAGCCTCTGGCAATCGTCTCTGCTGAAGACCTGCGAAACTCACTCTGCAGGCAGTGTGGAACTGTGAGGGACTGAGGCTGAGCTCAACTCTCAGAACTAAGATGCTTTTGGACAAGGCGTTCAGCTACCTTCTCACATAAGGAACATAGTATGTAGCACCTGTCTACCAGAAGAATTACTGGGAAATCGTGAATTGAGCTTGGAGGCACTCGTCTTGTGTGCCGGGAGATTCCAATTACCTCTCCCAGCACTTCCGTCAAACAGCGAGCCTAGGCCTTTTAGAAGCCAAGGGTACCAGCAGGCTGGATGTCGAGGTACAGGCCATAAGCTCAACTCTCAGAAATGTGTATGCATGGGAGGCAGATGTCTGCTACCCACTCGGACATGGGAGTTGGAACCTAGCTACACTGTGATTGAAGAAGGCCAACGGAAATCGCTGTATTCAACTCAGATACACGGGAGTTCAGGCCCAGTGCTCACACATGCTTTTCCCGCAACCTCTCCCAGCCACTAACATTAGGATGTTAGCAGCTACTCCTACAGTCAGGCAGGATGCGGGAGGGTTCTGCCCTGTCCTCAGCTCTCACAGGGAAGCATGTCTTGAAGCCAGCTGTCAACTAGCTGCATTCCTATGGCAGTGAGAAGGTAGCAGTACTCTGAGTCAGGAGGTTCCAAGATTACCAGTCTACTGCACCTGGAGATACCCTCCAGGTCTGCATTGTTAACTTGTACTCAGAAGCCTCTGGTAATCATCTCTGCTGAAGACCTGCGAAACTCACTCTGCAGGCAGTGTGGAACTGTGAGGGACTGAGGCTGAGCACAACTCTCAGAAGTAAGATGCTTTTGGTCAAGACATTCAGCTACCTTCTCACATATGGAACTTAGTATGTAGCACCTGTCTACCACAAAAATTACTGGGAAATCGTGAATTGAGCTTGGAGGCACTAGTCTTGTGTGCCGGGTGATTCCAATTACCTCTCCCAACACTTCCGTCAAACAGCGAGCCTAGGCCTTTTAGAAGCCAAGGGTACCAGCAGGCTGGATGTGGAGGTACAGGCCATAAGCTCAACTCTCAGAAGTGTGTATGCATGGGAGGCAGATGTCTGCTACCCGCTCGGACATGGGAGTTGGAACCTAGCTACACTCTGGTTGAGGAAAGACGTTGGAAATCGCTGTATTCAACTCAGATACACGGGAGTTCAGCCCCAGTGCTCACACATGCTTTTCCGGCAACCTCTCCCAGCCACTAACATTAGGATGTTAGCAGCTACTCCTACAGTCAGGCAGGATGCGGGAGGGTTCTGCCCTGTCCTCAGCTCTCACAGGGAAGCATGTCTTGAAGCCAGCTGTCAACTACTGCATTCCTATGGCAGTGAGAAGGTGGCAGTATTCTGAGTCAGGAGGTTCCAAGATTACCACTCTACTGCACCTGGAGATAACCTCCAGGTCTGCATTGTTAACTTGTACTCAGAAGCCTCTGGCAATCGTCTCTGCGGAAGACCTGCGAAACTCATTCTGCAGGCAGTGTGGAACTGTGAGGGACTGAGGCTGAGCTCAACTCTCAGAAGTAAGATGCTTTTGTACAAGGCGTTCAGCTACCCTCTCACGTATGTAACTTTGTATGTAGCACGAGTCTACCACAGGAATTACTAGGAAGTCGCTGGACTGAGCTTGGAGGCACTAGTCTTGTGTCCCGGGTGATTCCAATTACCTCTCCCAACACTTCCGTCAAACAGCGAGCCTAGTCCTTTTAGAAGCCAAGGGTACCAGCAGGCTGGATGTGGAGGTACAGGCCATAAGCTCAACTCTCAGAAGTGTGTATGCATGGGAGGCAGATGTCTGCTACCCGCTCGTACATGGGTTTTGGAACCTAGCTACACTCTGGTTGAGGAAAGCCGTTGGAAATCGCTGTATTCAACTCAGATACACGGGAGTTCAGGCCCAGTGCTCTCACATGCTTTTCCCGCAGCCTCTCCTAGCCACTAACATTAGGATGTTAGCCGCTACTCCTACAGTCCGGCAGGATGCGGGAGGGTTCTGCCCTGTCCTCAGCTCTCACAGGGAAGCATGTCTTGAAGCCAGCTGTCAACTAGCTGCATTCCTATGGCAGTGAGAACGTTGCAGTATTCTGAGTCAGGAGGTTCCAAAATTACCAGTCTAGTGCACCTGGGGATACCCTCCAGGTCTGCATTGTTACCCTGCGTCTCAGAATCCTCTGGGAAACGTCTCTGCTGAAGACCTGCGAAACTCACTCTGCAGGCAGTGTTGAACTGTGAGGGACTGAGGCTGAGCTCAACTCTCAGAAGTAAGATGCTTTTGGACAAGCGTTCAGCTACCCTCTCACGTATGGAACTTAGTATGTAGCACCAGTCTACCACACGAATTACTAGGAAATCGCTGGACTGAGTTTGGAGGCACTAGTCTTGTGTGCCGGGTGATTCCAATTACCTCTCCCAACACTTCCGTCAAACAGCGAGCCTAGGCCTTTTAGAAGCCAAGGGTACCAGCAGGCTGGATGTGGAGGTACAGGCCATAAGCTCAACTCTCAGAAGTGTGTATGCATGGGAGGCAGATGTCTGCTACCCTCTCGTACATGGGATTTGGAACCTAGCTACACTCTGGTTGAGGAAAGACGTTGGAAATCGCTGTATTCAACTCAGATACACGGGAGTTCAGGCCCAGTGCTCACACATGCTTTTCCCGCAACCTCTCCCAGCCACTAACATTAGGATGTTAGCAGCTACTCCTACAGTCAGGCAGGATGCGGTAGGGTTCTGCCCTGTTCTCAGCTCTCACAGGGAAGCATGTCTTGAAGCCAGCTGCAACTAGCTGCATTCCTATGGCAGTGAGAAGGTAGCAGTACTCTGAGTCAGGAGGTTCCAAGATTACCACTCTACTGCACCTGGAGATACCCTCCAGGTCTGCATTGTTATCTTGTACTCAGAAGCCTCTGGCAATCGTCTCTGGTGAACACGTGTGAAACTCACTCTGCAGGTAGTGTGGACCTGTGAGGGACTGAGGCTGAGCTCAACTCTCAGAAGTAGGATGCTTTTGGACAAGGCGTTCAGCTACCTTCTCACATATGGAACTTAGTATGTAGCACCTGTCTACCACAAGAATTACTGGGAAATCGTGAATTGAGTTTGGAGGCACTCGTCTTGTGTGCCGGGAGATTCCAATTACCTCTCCCAGCACTTCCGTCAAACAGCGAGCCTAGGCCTTTTAGAAGCCAAGGGTACCAGCAGGCTGGCTGTGGAGGTACAGGCCATAAATTCAAGTCTCAGAAGTATGTATGCATGGGAGGCAGATGTCTGCTACCCGCTCGTATATGGGATTTGCAACCTAACTACACTCTGGTTGAGGAAAGCCGTTGGAAATCGCTGTATTCAACTCAGATACACGGGAGTTCAGGCCCAGTGCTCACACACGCTTTTCCCGCAACCTCTCCCAGCCACTAACATTAGGATGTTAGCAGCTACTCCTACAGTCAGGCAGGATGCGGGAGGGTTCTGCCCTGTCCTCAGCTCTCACAGGGAAGCATGTCTTGAAGCCAGCTGTCAACTAGCTGCATTCCTATGGCAGTGAGAAGGTAGCAGTACTCTGAGTCAGGAGGTTCCAAGATTACCACTCTACTGCACCTGGAGATACCCTCCAGGTCTGCATTGTTACCCTGCGTCTCGGAAGCCTCTGGTAATCGTCTCTGGTGAAGACGTGTGAAACTCACTCTGCAGGCAGTGTGGAAATGTGAGGGACTGAGTGTGAACTCAACTCTCAGAAGTAAGATGCTTTTGGACAAGGCGTTCAGCTACCTTCTCACATATGGAACTTAGTATGTAGCACCTGTCTACCAGAAGAATTACTGGGAAATCGTGAATTGAGCTTGGAGGCACTCGTCTTGTGTGCCGGGAGATTCCAATTACCTCTCCCAGCACTTCCGTCAAACAGCCAGCCTAGGCCTTTTAGAAGCCAAGGGTACCAGCAGGCTGGATGTGGAGGTACAGGCCATAAGCTCAACTCTCAGAAGTGTGTATGCATGGGAGGCAGATGTCTGCTACCCACTCGGACATGCGAGTTGGAAACTAGCTACACTGTGATTGAAGAAGGCCATTGGAAATCGATGTATTCAACTCAGATACACGGGAGTTCAGGCCCAGTGCTCACACATGCTTTTCCCGCAACCTCTCCCAGCCACTAACATGAGGATGTTAGCAGCTACACCTACAGTCAGGCAGGATGCGGGAGGGTTCTGCCCTGTCCTAGCTCTCACAGGGAAGCATGTCTTGAAGTCAGCTGTCAACTAGCTGCATTCCTATGGCAGTGAGAAGGTAGCAGTACTCTGAGTCAGGAGGTTCCAAGATTAACACTCTACTGCACCTGGAGATACCCTCCAGGTCTGCATTGTTACCCTGCGTCTCAGAAACCTCTGGTAATCGTCTCTGGTGTAGACGTGTGAAACTCACTCTGGAGGCAGTGTGGAACTGTGAGGGACTGAGGGTGATCTCAACTCTCAGAAGTAAGATGCTTTTGGACAAGGCGTTCAGCTACCTTCTCACATATGGAACTTAGTATGTAGCACCTGTCTACCACAAGATTTACTGCGAAATCGCTGGACTGAGCTTGGAGGCACTAGTCTTGTGTGCCGGGTGATTCCAATTACCTCTCCCAACACTTCCGTCAAACAGCGAGCCTAGGCCTTTTAGAAGCCAAGGGTACCAGCAGGCTGGATGTCGAGGTACAGGCCATCAGCTCAACTCTCAGAAGTGTGTATGCATGGGAGGCAGATGTCTTCTACCCGCTCGTACATGGGATTTGGAAACTAGCTACACTCTGGTTGAGGAAAGCTGTTGGAAATCGCTGTATTCAACTCAGATACACGGGAGTTCAGGCCCAGTGCTCACACATGCTTTTCCCGCAACCTCTCCCAGCCACTAACATTAGGATGTTAGCAGCTACTCCTACAGTCAGGCAGGATGCGGGAGGGTTCTGCCCTGTCCTCAGCTCTCACAGGGAAGCATGTCTTGAAGCCAGCTGTCAACTGGCTGCATTCCTATGGCAGTGAGAAGGTAGCAGTACTCTGAGTCAGGAGGTTCCAAGATTACCACTCTACTGCACCTGGAGATACCCTCCAGGTCTGCATTGTTACCCTGCGTCTCAGAAGCCTCTGGTAATCGTCCCTGATGAAGACGTGTGAAACTCACTCTGCAGGCAGTGTGGAACTGTGAGGGACTGAGGCTGAGCTCAACTCTCAGAAGTAAGATGCTTTTGGACAAGGCGTTCAGCTACCTTCTCACATATGGAACTTAGTATGTAGCACATGTCTCCCACAAGAATAACTGGGAAATCGCTGGACTGAGCTTGGAGGCACTCGTCTTGTGTGCCGGGTGATTCCAATTACCTCTCCCAGCACTTCCGTCAAACAGGCAGCCTAGGCCTTTTAGAAGCCAAGGGTACCAGCAGGCTGGATGTGGAGGTACAGGCCATAAGCTCAACTCTCAGAAGTGTGTATGCATGGGAGGCAGATGTCTGCTACCCACTCGGAATTGGGAGTTGGAACGTAGCTACACTGTGATTGAAGAAGGCCATTGCTAATCGCTGTATTTAACTCAGATACACGGGAGTTCAGGCGCAGTGCTCACACATGCTTTTCCCGCAACCTCTCCCAGCCATTAACATTAGGAGGTTAGCAGCTACTCCTACAGTCAGGCAGGATGCGGGAGGGTTCTGCCCTGTCCTCAACTCTCACAGGGAAGCATGTCTTGAAGTCAGCTGTCAACTAGCTGCATTCCTATGGCAGTGAGAAGGTAGCAGTATTCTGAGTCAGGAGGTTCCTAGATTACCAGTCTACTGCACCTGGGGATACCCTCCAGGTCTGCATTGTTACCCTGCGTCTCAGAAGCCTCTGGCAAACGTCTCTGCTGAAGACCTGCGAAACTCACTCTGCAGGCAGTGTGGAACTGTGAGGGACTGAGGCTGAGCTCAACTCTCAGAAGTAAGATGCTTTTGGACAAGGCGTTCAGCTACCCTCTCACGTATGGAACTTAGTATGTAGCACGAGTCTACCACAGGAATTACTAGGAAATCGCTGGTCTGAGCTTGGAGGCACTAGTCTTGTGTCCCGGGTGATTCCAATTACCTCTCCCAACACTTCCGTCAAACAGCGAGCCTAGGCCTTTCCGAAGCCAAGGTACCAGCAGGCTGGATGTGGAGGTACAGGCCATAAGCTCAACACTCAGAAGTGTGTATGCATGGGAGGCAGATGTCTGCTACCCACTCGAACATGGGAGTTGGAAACTAGCTACACTGTGATTGAAGAAGGCCATTGGAAATCGCTGTATTCAACTCAGATACACGGGAGTTCAGGCCCAGTGCTCACACATGCTTTTCCCGCAACCTCTCCCAGCCACTAACATTAGGATGTTAGCACCTACTCCTACAGTCAGGCAGGATGCCGGAGGGTTATGCCCTGTCCTCAGCTCTCACAGGGAAGCATGTCTTGAAGCCAGCTGTCAACTAGCTGCATTCCTATGGCAGTGAGAAGGTAGCAGTATTCTGAGTCAGGAGGTTCCAAGATCACCACTCTACTGCACCTGGAGATACCCTCCAGGTCTGCATTGTTACCCTGCGTCTCAGAAGCCTCTGGCAAACGTCTCTGGTGAAGACATGTGAAACTCACTCGGCAGGCAGTGTG
Source organism: Canis aureus (assembly GCF_053574225.1). NCBI lineage: Eukaryota > Metazoa > Chordata > Mammalia > Carnivora > Canidae > Canis > Canis aureus. Next base: position 5,605,205 of record NC_135623.1, on the reverse strand, counting down.
GAACTGTGAGGGACTGAGGCTGAGCTCAACTCTCAGAAGTAAGATGCTTTTGGTCAAGGCGTTCAGCTACCTTCTCACGTATGGAACTTAGTATGTAGCACATGTCTACCACGAGAATTACTGGGAAATCGTGAAGTGAGCTTAGAGGCACTAGTCTTGTGTGCCGGGTGATTCCAATTACCTCTCCCAACACTTCCGTCAAACAGCAGCCTAGGCCTTTTAGAAGCCAAGGGTACCAGCAGGCTGGATGTGGAGGTACAGGCCATAAGCTCAACTCTCAGAAGTGTGTATGCATGGGAGGCAGATGTCTGCTACCCGCTCGTACATGGGATTTGGAACCTAGCTACACTCTGGTTGAGGAAAGCCGTTGGAAATCGCCTTATTCAACTCAGATACACGGGAGTTCAGACCCAGTGCTCACTCATGCTTTTCCCGCAACCTCTCCCAGCCACTAACATTAGGATGTTAGCAGCTACTCCTACAGTCAGGCAGGATGCGGGAGGGTTCTGCCCTGTCCTCAGCTCTCACAGGGAAGCATGTCTTGAAGCCAGCTGTCAACTGGCTGCATTCCTATGGCAGTGAGAAGGTAGCAGTATTCTGAGTCAGGAGGTTCCAAGATTACCACTCTACTGCACCTGGAGATACCCTCCATGTCTGCATTGTTAACTTGTACTCAGAAGCCTCTGGCAATCCTCTCTGCTGAAGATCTGCGAAACTCACTCTGCAGGCAGTGTGGAACTGTGAGGGACTGAGGCTGAGCTCAACTCTCAGAAGTAAGATGCTTTTGGACAAGGCGTTCAGCTACCCTCTCACGTATGGAACTTAGTATGTAGCACCTGTCTACCACAAGAATTACTGGGAAATGGCTGGACTGAGATTGGAGGCACTAGTCTTGTGTGCCGGGTGATTCCAATTACCTCTCCCAGGACTTCCGTCAAACAGCGAGCCTAGGCCTTTTAGAAGCCAAGGGTACCAGCAGGCTGGATGTGGAGGTACAGGCCATAAGCTCAACTCTCAGAAGTGTGTATGCATGGGAGGCAGATTTCTGCTACCCACTCGGACATGGGAGTTGGTACCTAGCTACACTGTGATTGAAGAAGGCCATTGGAAATCGCTGTATTCAACTCAGATACACGGGAGTTCAGGCCCAGTGCTCACAAATGCTTTTCCCGCAACCTCTCCCAGACACTAACATTAGGATGTTAGCAGCTACTCCTACAGTCAGGCAGGATGCGGGACGGTTCTGCCCTATCCTCTGCTCTCACAGGGAAGCATGTCTTGAAGTCAGCTGTCAACTAGCTGCATTGCTATGGCAGTGAGAAGGTAGCAGTACTCTGAGTCAGGAGGATCCAAGATTACCACCCTACTGCACCTGGAGATACCCTCCAGGTCTGCATTGTTACCCTGCGTCTCAGAAGCCTCTGGTAATCGTCTCTGGTGAAGGCGTGTGAAACTCACTCTGCAGGCAGTGTGGAACTGTGAGGGACTGAGGCTGAGCTCAACTCTCAGAAGTAAGATGCTTTTGGACAAGTCGTTCAGCTACCTTCTCACATATGGAACTTAGTATGTAGCACTTGTCTACCACAAGAATTACTGGGAAATCGCTGGACTGAGCTTGGAGGCACTCGTCTTGTGTGCCGGGTGATTCCAATTACCTCTCCCAGCACTTCCGTCAAACAGCCAGCCTAGGCCTTTTAGAAGCCAAGGGTACCAGCAGGCTGGATGTGGAGGTACAGGCCATAAGCTCAACTCTCAGAAGTGTGTATTTATGGGAGGCAGATGTCTGCTACCCACTCGGACATGGGAGTTGGTACGTAGCTTCACTGTGATTGAAGAAGGCCATTGGAAATCGCTGTATTTAACTCAGATACACGGGAGTTCAGGCCCAGTGCTCACACATGCTTTTCCCGCAACCACTCCCAGCCATTAACATTGGGATGTTAGCAGCTACTCCTACAGTCAGGCAGGATGCGGGAGGGTTCTGCCCTGTCCTCAGCTCTCACTGGGAAGCATGTCTTGAAGTCAGCTGTCAACTAGCTTCATTCCTATGGCAGTGAGAAGGTAGCAGTACTCTGAGTCAGGAGGTTAAAAGATAACCACTCCACTGCACCTGGAGATACCCTCCAGGTCTGCATTGTTACCCTGCGTCTCAGAAGCCTCTGGTAATCGTCTCTGGTGTAGACGTGTGAAACTCACTCTGCAGGCAGTGTGGAACTGTGAGGGACTGAGGGTGAGCTCAACTTCAGAAGTAAGGTGCTTTTGGACAAGACATTCAGCTACCTTCTCACATATGGAACTTAGTATGTAGCACCTGTCTACCACAAGATTTACTGGGAAATCGCTGGACTGAGCTTGAGGCACTAGTCTTGTGTGCCCGGTGATTCCAATTACCTCTCCCAACACTTCCGTCAAACAGCGAGCCTAGGCCTTTTAGAAGACAAGGGTACCAGCAGGCTGGATGTGGAGGTACAGGCCATCAGCTCAACTCTCAGAAGTGTGTATGCATGGGAGGCAGATGTCTGCTACCCGCTCGTACGTGGTGTTTGGAACCTAGCTACACTCTGGTTGAGGAAAGCTGTTGGAAATCGCTGTATTCAACTCAGATACACGGGAGTTCAGGCCCAGTGCTCACACATGCTTTTCCCGCAACCTCTCCCAGCCACTAACATTAGGATGTTAGCAGCTACTCCTACAGTCAGGCAGGATGCGGGAGGGTTCTGCCCTGTCCTCAGCTCTCACAGGGAAGCATGTCTTGAAGCCAGCTGTCAACTGGCTGCATTCCTATGGCAGTGAGAAGGTAGCAGTACTCTGAGTCAGGAGGTTCCAAGATTACCACTCTACTGCACCTGGAGATACCCTCCAGGTCTGCATTGTTAACTTGTACTCAGAAGCCTCTGGCAATCGTCTCCGGTGAAGACGTGTGAAACTCACTCTGCAGGCAGTGTGGAACTGTGAGGGACTGTGTGTGAGCTCAACTCTCAGAAGTAAGATGCTTTTGGACAAGGCGTTCAGCTATCCTCTCACGTATGGAACTTAGTATGTAGCACCAGTGTACCACAGGAATTACTAGGAAATCGCTGGGCTGAGCTTGGAGGCACTAGTCTTGTGTGCCGGGTGATTCCAATTACCTCTCCCAACACTTCCGTCAAACAGCGAGACTAGGCCTTTTAGAAGCCAAGGGTACCAGCAGGCTGGATGTGGAGGTACAGGCCATAAGCTCAACTCTCAGAAGTGTGTATGCATGGGAGGCAGATGTCTGCTACTCGCTCGTACATGGGATTTGGAACATAGCTACACTCTGGTTGAGCAAAGCCGTTGGAAATCGCTGTATTCAACTCAGATACACGGGAGTTCAGGCCCAGTGCTCACAAATGCTTTTCCCGCAACCTCTCCCAGCCACTAACATTAGGATGTTAGCAGCTACTCCTACAGTCAGGCAGGATGCGGGACGGTTCTGCCCTGTCCTCTGCTCTCACAGGGAAGCATGTCTTGAAGTCAGCTGTCAACTAGCTGCATTCCTATGGCAGTGAGAAGGTAGCAGTACTCTGAGTCAGGAGGTTCCAAGATTACCACCCTACTGCACCTGGAGATACCCTCCAGGTCTGCATTGTTACCCTGCGTCTCAGAAGCCTCTGGTAATCGTCTCTGGTGAAGACGTGTGAAACTCACTCTGCAGGCAGTGTGGAACTGTGATGGACTGAGGCTGAGCTCAACTCTCAGAAGTAAGATGCTTTTGGACATGGCGTTCAGCTACCTTCTCACGTATGGAACTTAGTATGTAGCACCTGTCTACCACAAGAACTACTGGGAAATCTTGAACTGAGCTTGGAGGCACTAGTCTTGTGTGCCGGGTGATTCCAATTACCTCTCCCAACACTTCCGTCAAACAGCGAGCCTAGGCCTTTTAGAAGCCAAGGGTACCAGCAGGCTGGATGTGGAGGTACAGGCCATAAGCTCAACTCTCAGAAGTGTGTATGCATGGGAGGCAGATGTCTGCTACCCACTCTGACATGGTAGTTGGAAGCTAGCTACACAGTGATTGAAGAAGGCCATTGGAAATCGCTGTATTCAACTCAGATACATGGGATTTCAGGCCCAGTGCTCACACATGCTTTTCCCGCAACCTCTCCCAGCCACTAACATAAGGATGTTAGCAGCTACTCCTACAGTCAGGCAGGATGCGGGAGGGTTCTGCCCTGTCCTCAGCTCTCACAGGGAAGCATGTCTTGAAGCCAGCTGTCAACTAGCTGCATTCCTATGGCAGTGAGAAGGTAGCAGTATTCTGAGTCAGGAGGTTCCAAGATTACCACTATACTGCACCTGGAGATACCCTCCAGGTCTGCATTGTTAACTTTTACTCAGAAGCCTCTGGCAATCGTCTCTGCTGGAACCTGCGAAACTCACTCTGCAAGCAGTGTGGAACTGTGAGGGACTGAGGCTGAGCTCAACTCTCAGAAGTAAGATGCGTTTGGACAAGGCGTTCAGCTACCCTCTCACGTATGGAACTTAGTATGTAGCACCAGTCTACCACAGGAATTACTAGGAAATCGCTGGACTGAGCTTGGAGGCACTAGTCTTGTGTGCCGGGTGATTCCAATTACCTCTCCCAACACTTCCGTCAAACAGCGAGCCTAGGCCTTTTAGAAGCCGAGGGTACCAGCAGGCTGGCTGTGAAGGTACAGGCCATAAGCCCAACTCTCAGAAGTGTGTATGCATGGGAGGCAGATGTCTGCTACCCAGTCGGACATGGGAGTTGGAACCTAGCTACACTGTGATTGAAGAAGGCCATTGGAAATCGCTGTATTCAACTCAGATACACGGGAGTTCAGGCCCAGTGCTCACACATGCTTTTCCCGCAACCTCTCCCAGCCACTAACATAAGGATGTTAGGGATCCCTGGGTGGCGCAGCGGTTTAACGCCTGCCTTTGGCCCAGGGCGTGATCCTGGAGACCCGGGATCGAATCCCACCTCAGGCTCCCGGTGCATGGAGCCTGCATCTCCCTCTGCCTATGTCTCTGCCTCTCTCTCTCTCTCTGTGTGTGACTATCATAAATAAATGAAAAAAAAAAAGAATTTAAAAAAAATAAAAATAAAAAAATAACATAAGGATGTTAGCAGCTACTCCTACAGTCAGGCAGGATGCGGGAGGGTTCTGCCCTGTCCTCAGCTCTCACAGGGAAGCATGTCTTGAAGCCAGCTGTCAACTAGCTCCATTCCTATGGCAGTGAGAATGTAGCAGTACTCTGAGTCAGAAGGTTCCAAGATTACCACTCTACTGCACCTGGAGATAACCTCCAGGTCTGCATTGTTAACTTGTACTCAGAAGCCTCTGTCAATCGTCTCAGGTGAAGACGTGTGAAACTCACGCTGCAGGCAGTGTGGAACTGTGAGGGACTGACGCTGAGCTCAACTCTCAGAAGTAAGATGCTTTTGGACAAGGCGTTCAGCTACCTTCTCACATATGGAACTTAGTATGTAGCACCTGTCTACCACAAGAATTACTGGGAAATCGTGAATTGAGCTTGGAGGCACTAGTCTTGTGTGCCGGGAGATTCCAATTACCTCTCCCAGCACTTCCGTCAAACAGCGAGCCTAGGCCTTTTAGAAGCCAAGGGTACCAGCAGGCTGGATGTGGAGGTACAGGCCATAAGCTCAACTCTCAGAAGTGTGTATGCATGGGAGGCAGATGTCTGCTACCCGCTCATACATGGGATTTGGAACCTAGCTACACTCTGGGTGAGGAAAGCCGTTGGAAATCGCTGTATTCAACTCAGATACACGGGAGTTCAGACCCACTGCTCACACATGCTTTTCCCGCAACCTCTCCCAGTCACTAACATTAGGATGTTAGCAGCTACTCCTAAAGTCAGGCAGGATGCGGGAGGGTTCTGCCCTGTCCTCAGCTCTCACAGGGAAGCATGTCTTGAAGCCAGCTGTCCACTGGCTGCATCCTATGGCAGTGAGAAGGTAGCAGTATTCTGAGTCAGGAGGTTCCAAGATTACCACTCTACTGCACCTGGAGATACCCTCCAGGTCTGCATTGTTAACTTGTACTCAGAAGCCTCTGGCAATCGTCTCTGCTGAAGACCTGCGAAACTCACTCTGCAGGCAGTGTGGAACTGTGAGGGACTGAGGCTGAGCTCAACTCTCAGAAGTAAGATGCTTTTGGACAAGGCGTTCAGCTACCTTCTCACATATGGAACTTAGTATGTAGCACCTGTCTACCACAAGAATCACTGGGAAATCGTGAATTGAGCTTGGAGGCACTCGTCTTGTGTGCCGGGATATTCCAATTACCTCTCATAGCATTTCCGTCAAACAGCGAGCCTAGGCCTTTTAGAAGCCAAGGGTACCAGCAGGCTGCATGTGGAGGTACAGGCCATAAGCTCAACTCTAAGAAGTGTGTATGCATGGGAGGAAGATGTCTGCTACCCACTCGGACATGGGAGTTGGAAACTAGCTATACTATGTTTGAAGAAGGCCATTGGAAATCGCTGTATTCAACTCAGATACACGGGAGTTCAGGCCCAGTGCTCACACATGCTTTTCCCGCAACCTCTCCCAGCAAATAACATCAGGAGGTTAGCAGCTACTCCTTCAGTCAGGCAGGATGCGGGAGGGTTCTGCCCTGTCCTCAGCTCTCACAGGGAAGCATGTCTTGAAGCCAGCTGTTAACTAGCTGCATTCCTATGGCAGTGAGAAGGTAGCAGTATTCTGAGTCAGGAGGTTCCAAGATTACCACTGTACTGCACCTGGAGATACCCTCCAGGTCTGCATTGTTAACTTGTACTCAGAAGCCTCCGGCAATCGTCTCTGCTGAAGACCTGCGAAACTCACTCTGCAGGCAGTGTGGAACTGTGACGGACTGAGGCTGAGCTCAACTCTCAGAAGTAAGATGCTTTTGGTCAAGGCGTTCAGCTACCTTCTCACGTATGGAACTTAGTATCTAGCACCTGTCTACCACAAGAATTACTGGGAAATCGTGAATTGAGCTTGGAGGCACCAGTCTTGTGTGCCGGGTGATTCCAATTACCTCTCCCAACACTTCCGTCAAACAGCGAGCCTAGGCCTTTTAGAAGCCAAGGGTACCAGCAGGCTGGATGTGGAGGTACAGGCCATAAGCTCAACTCTCAGAAGTGTGTATGCATGGGAGGCAGATGTCTGCTACCCGCTCGTACATGGGATTTGGAACCTAGCTACACTCTGGTTTAGGAAAGCCGTTGGAAAATGCTGTATTCAACTCAGATACACGGGAGTTCAGGCCCAGTGCTCACACATGCTTTTCCCGCAACCTCTCCCAGCCACTAACATTAGGATGTTAGCAGCTACTCCTACAGTCAGGCAGGATGCGGGAGGGTTCTGCCCTGTCCTCAGCTCTCACAGGGAAGCATGTCTTGAAGTCAGCTGTCAACTAGCTCCATTCCTATGGCAGTGAGAAGGTAGCAGTACTCTGAGTCAGGAGGTTCCAAGATTACCACTCTACTGCACCTGGAGATACCCTCCAGGTCTGCATTGTTACCCTGCGTCTCAGAATACTCTGGTAATCGTCTCTGGTGAAGACGTGTGAAACTCACTCTGCAGGCAGTGTGGAACTGTGAGGGACTGAGGCTGAGCTCAACTCTCAGAAGTAAGATGCTTTTGGACAAGGCGTTCAGCTACCTTCTCACATATGGAACTTAGTATGTAGCACCTGTCTACCACAAGAATTACTGGGAAATCGCTGGACTGAGCTTGGAGGCACTAGTCTTGTGTGCCGGGTGATTCCAATTACCTCTCCCAGCACTTCCGTCAAACAGCGAGCCTAGGCCTTTTAGAAGCCAAGGGTACCAGCAGGCTGGATGTGGAGGTACAGGCCATAAGCTCAACTCTCAGAAGTGTGTATGCATGGGAGGCGGATGTCTGCTACCCGCTCGTACATGGGAATTGGAAACTAGCTACATTCTGGTTGAGGAAAGACGTTGGAAATCGCTGTATTCAACTCGGATACACGGGAGTTCAGGCCCAGTGCTCAACATGCTTTTCCCGCAACCTCTCCCAGCCATTAACATTAGGATGTTAGCAGCTACTCCTACAGTCAGGCAGGATGCGGGAGGGTTCTGCCCTGTCCTCAGCTCTCACAGGGAAGCATGTCTTGAAGCCAGCTGTCAACTAGCTGCATTCCTATGGCAGTGAGAAGGTAGCAGTATTCTGAGTCAGGAGGTTCCAAGATTACCAGTCTACTGCACCTGGGGATACCCTCCAGGTCTGCATTGTTACCCTGCATCTCAGAAGCCTCTGGCAAACGTCTCTGCTGAAGACCTGTGAAACTCACTCTGCAGGCAGTGTGGAACTGTGAGGGACTGAGGCTGAGCTCAAGTCTCGGAACTAAGATGCTTTAGGACAAGGCGTTCAGCTACCTTCTCACATATGGAACTTAGTATGTAGCACCTGTCTACCACAAGAATTACTGGGAAATCGTGAATTGAGCTTGGAGGCACTCGTCTTGTGTGCCGGGAGATTCCAATTACCTCTCCCAGCACTTCCGTCAAACAGCGAGCCTAGGCCTTTTAGAAGCCAAGGGTACCAGCAGGCTGGATGTGGAGGTACAGGCCATAAGCTCAACTCTCAGAAGTGTGTATGCATGGGAGGCAGATGTCTGCTACCCACTCTGACATGGTAGTTGGAAGCTAGCAACACAGTGATTGAAGAAGGCCATTGGAAATCGCTGTATTCAACTCAGATACACGGGATTTCAGGCCCAGTGCTCACACATGCCTTTCCCGCAACCTCTCCCAGCCACTAACATAAGGATGTTAGCAGCTACTCCTACAGTCAGGCAGGATGCGGGAGGGTCCTGCCCTGTCCTCAGCTCTCACAGGGAAGCATGTCTTGAAGCCAGCTGTCAACTAGCTGCATTCCTATGGCAGTGAGAAGGTAGCAGTACTCTGAGTCAGGAGGTTCCACGATTACCAATCTACTGCACCTGGAGATACCCTCCAGGTCTGCAATGTTAACTTGACTCAGAAGCCTCTAGCAATCGTCTCTGGTGAAGACGTGTGAAACTCACTCTGCAGGCAGTGTGGAACTGTGAGGGACTGAGGGTGAGCTGAACTCTCAGAAGTAAGATGCTTTTGGACAAGGCGTACAGCTACCTTCTCACACATGGAACTTAGTATGTAGCACCTGTCTACCACAAGAATTACTGGGAAATCTTTGGACTGAGCTTGGAGGCACTAGTCTTGTGTGCCGGGTGATTCCAATTACCTCTCCCAACACTTCCGTCAAACAGCGAGCCTAGGCCTTTTAGAAGCCAAGGGTACCAGCAGGCTGGATGTGGAGGTACAGGCCATAAGCTCAACTCTCAGAAGTGTGTATGCATGGGAGGCAGATGTCTGCTACCCGCTCGTACATGGGATTTGGAACCTAGCTACACTCTGGTTTAGGAAAGCCGTTGGAAAATGCTGTATTCAACTCAGATACACGGGAGTTCAGGCCCAGTGCTCACACATGCTTTTCCCACAACCTCTCCCAGCCACTAACATTAGGATGTTAGCAGCTACTCCTACAGTCAGGCAGGATGCGGGAGGGTTCTGCCCTGTCCTCAGCTCTCACAGGGAAGCATGTCTTGAAGTCAGCTGTCAACTAGCTGCATTCCTATGGCAGTGAGAAGGTAGCAGTATTCTGAGTCAGGAGGTTCCAAGATTACCAGTCTACTGCACCTGGGGATACCCTCCAGGTCTGCATTGTTACCCTGCGTCTCAGCAGCCTCTGGAAAACGTCTCTGCTGAAGACCTGCGAAACTCACTCTGCAGGCAGTGTGGAACTGTGAGGGACTGACGGTGAGCTCAAGTCTCAGAACTAAGATGCTTTTGGACAAGGAGTTCAGCTACCTTCTCACATATGGAACTTAGTATGTAGCACCTGTCTACCACAAGATTTACTGGGAAATCGTGAATTGAACTTGGAGGCACTCGTCTTGTGTGCCGGGAGATTCCAATTACCTCTCCCAGCACCTCCGTCAAACAGCGAGCCTAGGCCTTTTAGAAGCCAAGGGTACCAGCAGGCTGGATATGGAGGTACAGGCCATAAGCTCAACTCTCAGAAGTGTGTATGCATGGGAGGCAGATGTCTGCTACCCACTCGGACATGGGAGTTGGAACCTAGCTACACTGTGATTGAAGAAGGCCATTGGAAATTGCTGTATTCAACTCAGATACACGGGAGTTCAGGCCCAGTGCTCACACATGCTTTTCCCGCAACCTCTCCCAGCCACTAACATTAGGATGTTAGCAGCTACTCCTACAGTCAGGCAGGATGCGGGAGGGTTCTGCCCTGTCCTCAGCTCTCACAGGGAAGCATGTCTTGAAGCCAGCTGTCAACTAGCTGCATTCCTATGGCAGTGAGAAGGTAGCAGTATTCTGAGTCAGGAGGTTCCAAGATTACCAGTCTACAGCACCTGGGGATACCCTCCAGGCCTGCATTGTTACCCTGCGTCTCAGAAGCCTCTAGCAAACGTCTCTGCTGAAGATCTGCGAAACTCACTCTGCAGGCAGTGTGGAACTGTGAGGGACTGAGGCTGAGCTCAACTCTCAGAAGTAAGATGCTTTTGGACAAGGCGTTCAGCTACCTTCTCACATATGGAACTTAGTATGTAGCACCTGTCTACCACAAGAATTACTGGGAAATCGTGAATTGAGCTTGGAGGCACTCGTCTTGTGTGCCGGGAGATTCCAAATACCTCTCCCAACACTTCCGTCAAACAGCGAGCCTAGGCCTTTTAGAAGCCAAGGGTACCAGCAGGCTGGATGTGGAGGTACAGGCCATAAGCTCAACTATCAGAAGTGTGTATGCATGGGAGGCAGATGTCTGCTACCCACTCGGACATGGGAGTTGGAACCTAGCTACACTGTGAAAGAAGAAGGCCATTGGAAATCGCTGTATTCAACTCAGATACACGGGAGTTCAGGCCCAGTGCTCACACATGCTTTTCCCGCAACCTCTCCCAGCCACTAATATTAGGATGTTAGCAGCTACTCCTACAGTCAGGCACGATGAGGGTGGGTTCTGCCCTGTCCTCAGCTCTCACAGGGAAGCATGTCTTGAAGCCAGCTGTCAACTAGCTGCATTCCTATGGCAGTGAGAAGGTAGCAGTATTCTGAGTCAGGAGGTTCCAAGATTACCAGTCTACTGCACCTGGGGATACCCTCCAGGTCTGCATTGTTACCCTGCGTCTCAGAAGCCTCTGGCAAACGTCTCTGCTGAAGACCTGCGAAACTCACTCTGCAGGCAGTGTGGAATTGTGAGGGACTGATTGTGAGCTCAAAGCTCAGAACTAAGATGCTTTTGGACAAGGCGTTCAGCTACCTTCTCACATATGGAACTTAGTATGTAGCACCTGTCTACCACAAGATTTACTGGGAAATCGTGAATTGAACTTGGAGGCACTCGTCTTGTGTGCCGGGAGATTCCAATTACCTCTCCCAGCACCTCCGTCAAACAGCGAGCCTAGGCCTTTTAGAAGCCAAGGGTACCAGCAGGCTGGATGTGGAGGTACAGGCCATAAGCTCAACTCTCAGAAGTGTGTATGCATGGGAGGCAGATGTCTGCTACCCACTCGGACATGGGAGTTGGAACCTAGCTACACTGTGATTGAAGAAGGCCATTGGAAATTGCTGTATTCAACTCAGATACACGGGAGTTCAGGCCCAGTGCTCACACATGCTTTTCCCGCAACCTCTCCCAGCCACTAACATTAGGATGTTAGCAGCTACTCCTACAGTCAGGCAGGATGCGGGAGGGTTCTGCCCTGTCCTCAGCTCTCACAGGGAAGCATGTCTTGAAGCCAGCTGTCAACTAGCTGCATTCCTATGGCAGTGAGAAGGTAGCAGTATTCTGAGTCAGGAGGTTCCAGGATTACCAGTCTACTGCACCTGGGGATACCCTCCAGGTCTGCATTGTTACCCTGCGTCTCAGAAGCCTCTGGCAAACGTCTCTGCTGAAGACCTGCGAAACTCACTCTGCAGGCAGTGTGGAATTGTGAGGGACTGATTGTGAGCTCAACTCTCAGAACTAAGATGCTTTTGGACAAGGTGTTCAGCTACCTTCTCACATATGGAACTTAGTATGTAGCACCTGTCTACCACAAGATTTACTGGGAAATCGCTGTCTGAGCTTGGAGGCACTAGTCTTGTGTGCCGGGTGATTCTAATTACCTCTCCCAGCACTTCCGTAAAACAGCGAGCCCAGGCCTTTTAGAAGCCAAGGGTAGCAGCAGGCAGGATGTGGAGGTACAGGCCATAAGCTCAACTCTCAGAAGTGTGTATGCATGGGAGGCTGATGTCTGCTACCCGTTCGTACATGGGATTTGGAACCCAGCTACACTCTGGTTGAGGAAAGCCGTTGGAAATCGCTGTATTCAACTCAGATACACGGGACTTCAGGCCCAGTGCTCACACATGCTTTTCCCGCAACCTCTCCCAGCCACTAACATTAGGATGTTAGCAGCTACTCCTACAGTCAGGCAGGATGCGGGAGGGTTCTGCCCTGTCCTCAGCTCTCACAGGGAATAATGTCTTGAAGCCAGCTGTCAACTAGCTGCATTACTATGGCAGTGAGAAGGTAGCAGTATTCTGAGTCAGGAGGTTCCAAGTTTACCACTCTACTGCACCTGGAGATACCCTCCAGGTCTGCATTGTTAACTTGTACTCAGAAGCCTCTGGCAATCCTCTCTGCTGAAGACCTGAGAAACTCACTCTGCAGGCAGTGTGGAACTGTGAGGGACTGAGGCTGAGCTCAACTCTCAGAAGTAAGATGCTTTTGGACAAGGCGTTCAGCTACCTTCTCATGTATGGAACTTAGTATGTAACACCTGTCTACCACAAGAATTACTGGGAAATCGTGAATTAAACTTGGAGGCACTCGTCTTGTGTGCCGGGTGATTCCAATTACCTCTCCCAACACTTCCGTCAAACAGAGAGCCTAGGCCTTTTAGAAGCCAAGGGTACCAGCAGGCTGGATGTGGAGGTACAGGCCATAAACTCAACTCTCAGAAGTGTGTATGCATGGGAGGCAGATGTCTGCTAACCGCTCGTACATGGGATTTGGAACCCTGCTACACTCTGGTTGAGGAAAGCCGTTGGAAATCGCTGTATTCAACTCAGATACACGGGAGTTCAGGCCCAGTGCTCACACATGCTTTTCCCGAAACCTCTCCCAGCCCCTAACATTAGGATGTTAGCAGCTACTCCTACAGTCAAGCAGGATGCGGGAGGGTTCTGCCCTGTCCTCAGCTCTCACAGGGAAGCATGTCTTGAAGCCAGCTGTCAACTAGCTGCATTCCTATGGCAGTGAGAAGGTAGCAGTATTCTGAGACAGGAGGTTCCAAGATTACCAGTCTACTGCACCTGGGGATACCCTCCAGGTCTGCATTGTTACCCTGCGTCTCAGAAGCCTCTGGCAAACGTCTCTGCTGAAGACGTGCGAAACTCACGCTGCAGGAAGTGTGGAACTGTGAGGGACTGAGGCTGAGCTCAACTCTCAGAAGTAAGATGCTTTTGGACAAGGCGTTCAGCTACCTTCTCACCTATGGAACTTAGTATGTAGCACCTGTCTACCACAAGAATTACTGGGAAATCGCTGGACTGAGCTTGGAGGCACTAGTCTTGTGTGCCGGGTGATTCCAATTACCTCTCCCAGCACTTCCGTCAAACAGCGAGCCTAGGCCTTTTAGAAGCCAAGGGTTCCAGGAGGCTGGTTGTGGAGGTACAGGCCATAAGCTCAACTCTCAGAAGTGTGTATGCATGGGAGGCAGATGTCTGCTACCCGCTCGTACATGGGATTTGGAACCTAGCTACCCTCTGGTTGAGGAAAGCCGTTGGAAATCGCTGTATTCAACTCAGATACACGGGAGTTCAGGCCCAGTGCTCACACATGCTTTTCGCGCAACCTCTCCCAGCCATTAACATTAGGAGGTTAGCAGCTACTCCTACAGTCAGGCAGGATTCGGGAGGGTTCTGCCCTGTCCTCATCTCTCACAGGGAAGAATATCTTGAAGCCAGCTGTCAACTAGCTGCATTCCTATGGCAGTGAGAAGGTAGCAGTATTCTGAGTCAGGAGGTTCCAAGATTACCACTCTACTGCACCTGGAGATACCCTCAGGGTCTGCATTGTTAACTTGTACTCAGAAGCCTCTGACAATCGTCTCTGGTGAAGACGTGTGAAACTCACTCTGCAGGCAGTGTGGAACTGTGAGGGACTGAGTGTGAGCTCAACTCTCAGAAGTAAGATGCTTTTGGACAAGGCGTTCAGCTACCTTCTCACATATGGAACTTAGTATGTAGCACCTGTCTACCACAAGAATTACTGGGAAATCGTGAATTGAGCTTGGAGGCACTCGTCTTGTGTGCCGGGAGATTCCAATTACCTCTCCCAGCACGTCTGTCATACAGCGAGCCTAGGCCTTTTAGAAGCCAAGGGTACCAGCAGGCTGGATGTGGAGGTACAGGCCATAAGCTCAACTCTCAGAAGTGTGTATGCATGGGAGGCAGATGTCTGCTACCCGCTCGTACATGGGATTTGGAAACTAGCTACACTCTGTTTGAGGAAAGCCGTTGGAAAATGCTGTATTCAACTCAGATACACGGGAGTTCAGGCCCAGTGCTCACACATGCTTTTCCCGCAACCTCTCCCAGCCACTAACATTAGGATGTTAGCAGCTACTCCTACAGTCAGGCAGGATGCGGGAGGGTTCTGCCCTGTCCTCAGCTCTCACAGGGAAGCCTGTCTTGAAGTCAGCTGTCAACTAGCTGCATTCTTATGGCAGGGAGAAGGTAGCAGTACTCTGAGTCAGGAGGTTCCAAGATTACCACTCTACTGCACCTGGAGGTACCCTCCAGGTCTGCATTGTTACCCTGTGTCTCAGAAGCCTCTGGTAATCGTCTCTGCTGAAGACGTGTGAAACTCACTCTGCAGGCAGTGTGGAACTGTGAGGGACTGAGGCTGAGATCAACTCTCAGAAGTAAGATGCTTTTGGATAAGGCGTTCAGCTACCTTCTCACCTATGGAACATAGTATGTAGCACCTGTCTACCACAAGAATTACTGGGAAATCGCTGGACTGAGCTTGGAGGCACTAGTCTTGTGTGCCGGGTGATTCCAATTACCTCTCCCAGCACTTCCGTCAAACAGCGAGCCTAGGCCTTTTAGAAGCCAAGGGTACCAGCAGGCTGGATGTGGAGGTACGGGCCATAAGGTTAACTCTCAGAAGTGTGTATGCATGGGAGGCAGATGTCTGCTACCCTCTCGTACATGGGATTTGGAAAATAGCTACACTCTGTTTGAGGAAAGCCGTTGGAAATCGCTGTATTCTACTCAGATACACGGGAGTTCAGGCCCAGTGCTCACAAATGCTTGTCCCGCAACCTCTCCCAGCCACTAACATTAGGATGTTAGCAGCTACTCATACAGTCAGGCAGGATGCGGGAGTGTTCTGCCCTGTCCTCAGCTCTCACAGGGAAGCATGTCTTGAAGCCAGCTGTCAACTAGCTGCATTCCTATGGCAGTGAGAAGGTAGCAGTATTCTGAGTCAGGAGGTTCCAAGATTACCACTCTACTGCACCTGGAGAAACCCTCCAGGTCTGCATTGTTAACTTGTACTCAGAAGCCTCTGGCAATCCTCTCTGCTGAAGACCTGCGAAACTCACTCTGCAGGCAGTGTGGAACTGTGAGGGACTGAGGCTGAGCTCAACTCTCAGAAGTAAGATGCTTTTGGACATGGCGTTCAGCTACCTTCTCACGTATGGAACTTAGTATGTAGCACCTGTCTACCACAAGAATTACTGGGAAATCTTGAACTGAGCTTGGAGGCACTAGTCTTGTGTGCCGGGTGATTCCGATTACCTCTCCCAACACTTCCGTCAAACAGCGAGCCTAGGCCTTTTAGAAGCCAAGGTTCCCAGCAGGCTGGATGTGGAGGTACAGGCCATAAGCTCAACTCTCAGAAGTGTGTATGCATGGGAGGCAGATGTCTGCTACCCGCTCGTACATGGGATTTGGAACCTAGCTACACTCTGGTTGAGGAAAGCCGTTGGAAATCGCTGTATTCAACTCAGATACACGGGAGTTCAGGCCCAGTGCTCACACATGCTTTTCCCTCAACCTCTCCCAGCCACTAATATTAGGATGTTAGCACCTACTCCTACAGTCCGGCAGGATGCGGGAGGGTTCTGCCCTGTCCTCAGCTCTCACAGGGAAGGATGTCTTGAAGCCAGCTGTCAACTAGCTGCATTCCTATGGCAGTGAGAAGGTAGCAGTATTCTGAGTCAGGAGGTTCCAAGATTACCAGTCTACTGCACCTGGGGATACCCTCCAGGTCTGCATTGTTACCCTGCGTCTCAGAAGCCTCTGGCAAACGTCTCTGCTGAAGACCTGCGAAACTCACTCTGCTGGCAGTGTGGAACTGTGAGGGACTGAGGCTGAGCTCAACTCTCAGAAGTAAGATGCTTTTGGACAAGGCGTTCAGCTACCTTCTCACATATGGAACTTAGTATGTAGCACCTGTCTACCTTAAGAATTACTGGGAAATCGCTGGACTGAGCTTGGAGGCACTAGTCTTGTGTGCCGGGTGATTCCAATTACCTCTCCCAGCACTTCCGTCAAACAGCGAGCCTAGGCCTTTTAGAAGCCAAGGGTTCCAGGAGGCTGGTTGTGGAGGTACAGGCCATAAGCTCAACTCTCAGAAGTGTGTATGCATGGGAGGCAGATGTCTGCTACCCGCTCGTACATGGGATTTGGAACCTAGCTACACTCTGGTTGAGGAAAGCCGTTGGAAATCGCTGTATTCAACTCAGATACACGGGAGTTCAGGCCCAGTGCTCACACATGCTTTTCCCGCAACCTCTCCCAGCCACTAATATTAGGATGTTAGCACCTACTCCTACAGTCCGGCAGGATGCGGGAGGGTTCTGCCCTGTCCTCAGCTCTCACAGGGAAGGATGTCTTGAAGCCAGCTGTCAACTAGCTGCATTCCTATGGCAGTGAGAAGGTAGCAGTATTCTGAGTCAGGAGGTTCCAAGATTACCAGTCTACTGCACCTGGGGATACCCTCCAGGTCTGTATTGTTACCCTGCGTCTCAGAAGCCTCTGGCAAACGTCTCTGCTGAAGACCTGCGAAACTCACTCTGCTGGCAGTGTGGAACTGTGAGGGACTGAGGCTGAGCTCAACTCTCAGAAGTAAGATGCTTTTGGACAAGGCGTTCAGCTACCTTCTCACATATGGAACTTAGTATGTAGCACCTGTCTACCTTAAGAATTACTGGGAAATCGCTGGACTGAGCTTGGAGGCACTAGTCTTGTGTGCCGGGTGATTCCAATTACCTCTCCCAGCACTTCCGTCAAACAGCGAGCCTAGGCCTTTTAGAAGCCAAGGGTTCCAGGAGGCTGGTTGTGGAGGTACAGGCCATAAGCTCAACTCTCAGAAGTGTGTATGCATGGGAGGCAGATGTCTGCTACCCGCTCGTACATGGGATTTGGAACCTAGCTACACTCTGGTTGAGGAAAGCCGTTGGAAATCGCTGTATTCAACTCAGATACACGGGAGTTCAGGCCCAGTGCTCACACATGCTTTTCGCGCAACCTCTCCCAGCCATTAACATTAGGAGGTTAGCAGCTACTCCTACAGTCAGGCAGGATGCGGGAGGGTTCTGCCCTGTCCTCATCTCTCACAGGGAAGCATATCTTGAAGCCAGCTGTCAACTAGCTGCATTCCTATGGCAGTGAGAAGGTAGCAGTATTCTGAGTCAGGAGGTTCCAAGATTACCACTCTACTGCACCTGGAGATACCCTCCAGGTCTGCATTGTTAACTTGTACTCAGAAGCCTCTGACAATCGTCTCTGGTGAAGACGTGTGAAACTCACTCTGCAGGCAGTGTGGAACTGTGAGGGACTGAGTGTGAGCTCAACTCTCAGAAGTAAGATGCTTTTGGACAAGGCGTTCAGCTACCTTCTCACATATGGAACTTAGTACGTAGCACCTGTCTACCACAAGAATTACTGGGAAATCGTGAATTGAGTTGAAGGCACTCGTCTTGTGTGCCGGGAGATTCCAATTACCTCTCCCAACACTTCCGTCAAACAGCGAGCCTAGGCCGTTTAGAAGCCAAGGGTACCAGCAGGCTGGATGTAGAGGTACAGGCCATAAACTCAACTCTCAGAAGTGTGTATGCATGGGAGGCAGATGTCTGCTACCCGCTCGTACATGGGATTTGGAAACTAGCTACACTCTGGTTGAGGAAAGCCGTTGGAAATCGCTGTATTCAACTCAGATACACGGGAGTTCAGGCCCAGTGCTCACACACGCTTTTCCCGAAACCTCTCCCAGCAACTAACATTAGGATGGTAGCAGCTACTCCTACAGTCAGGCAGGATGCGGGAGGGTTCTGCCCTGTCCTCAGCTCTCACAGGGAAGCATGTCTTGAAGCCAGCTGTCAACTAGCTGCATTCCTATGGCAGTGAGAAAGTGGCAGTATTCTGAGTCAGGAGGTTCCAAGATTACCAGTCTACTGCACCTGGGCATACCCTCCAGGTCTGCATTGTTACCCTGCGTCTCAGAAGCCTCTGGCAAACGTCTCTGCTGATGACCTGCTAAACGCACTCTGCAGGCAGTGTGGAACTGTGAGGGACTGAGGCTGAGCTCAACTCTCAGAAGTAAGATGCTTTTGGACAAGGCGTTCAGCTACCTTCTCACGTATGGAACTTAGTATGTAGCACCTGTCTACCACAAGAATTACAGGGAAATCGTGAATTAAACTTGGAGGCACTCGTCTTGTGTGCCGGGAGATTCCAATTACCTCTCCCAACACTTCCGTCAAACAGCGAGCCTAGGCCGTTTAGAAACCAAGGGTACCAGCAGGCTGGATGTGGAGGTACAGGCCATAAACTCAACTCTCAGAAGTGTGTATGCATGGGAGGCAGATGTCTGCTAACCGCTCGTACATGGGATTTGGAAACTAGCTACACTCTGGTTGAGGAAAGACGTTGGAAATCGCTGTATTCAACTCAGATACACGGGAGTTCAGGCCCAGTGCTCACACACGCTTTTCCCGAAACCTCTCCCAGCAACTAACATTAGGATGTTAGCAGCTACTCCTACAGTCAGGCAGGATGCGGGAGGGTTCTGCCCTGTCCTCAGCTCTCACAGGGAAGGATGTCTTGAAGCCAGCTGTCAACTAGCTGCATTCATATGGCAGTGAGAAGGTAGCAGTACTCTGAGTCAGGAGGTTCCAAGATTACCAGTCTACTGCACCTGGGCATACCCTCCAGGTCTGCATTGTTACCCTGCGTCTCAGAAGCCTCTGCAAACGTCTCTGCTGAAGACCTGCGAAACTCACTCTGCAGGCAGTGTGGAACTGTGAGGGACTGAGGCTGATCTCAACTCTCAGAAGTAAGATGCTTTTGGAAAAGGCGTTCAGCTACCTTCTCACATATGGAACTTAGTATGTAGCACCTGTCTACCACAAGAATTACTGGGAAATCGTGAATTGAGCTTGGATGCACTAGTCTTGTGTGCCGGGTGATTCCAATTACCTCTCCCAACACTTCCGTCAAACAGCGAGCCTAGGCCTTTTAGAAGCCAAGGGTACCAGCAGGCTGGATGTGGAGGTACAGGCCATAAGCTCAACTCTCAGAAGTGTGTATGCATGGGAGGCAGATGTCTGCTACCCGCTCGTACATGGGATTTGGAACCTAGCTACACTCTGGTTGAGGAAAGCCGTTGGAAATCGCTGTATTCAACTCAGATACACGGGAGTTCAGGCCCAGTGCTCACACATGCTTTTCCCACAACCTCTCCCAGCCACTAACATTAGGATGTTAGCAGCTACTCCTACAGTCAGGCAGGATGCGGGAGGGTTCTGTCCTGTCCTCAGCTCTCACAGGGAAGCATGTCTTGAAGCCAGCTGTCAACTAGCTGCATTCCTATGGCAGTGAGAAGGTAGCAGTATTCTGAGTCAGGAGGTTCCTAGATTACCAGTCTACTGCACCTGGGGATACCCTCCATGTCTGCATTGTTACCCTGCGTCTCAGAAGCCTCTGGCAAACGTCTCTGCTGAAGACCTGCGAAACTCACTCTGCAGGCAGTGTGGAACTGTGAGGGACTGAGGGTGAGCTCAAGTCTCAGAACTAAGATGCTTTTGGACAAGGCGTTCAGCTACCTTCTCACATATGGAACTTAGTATGTAGCACCTGTCTACCACAAGAATTACTGGGAAATCGTGAATTGAGCTTGGAGGCACTCGTCTGGTGTGCCGGGAGATTCCAATTACCTCTCCCAGCACTTCCGTCAAACAGCGAGCCTAGGCCTTTTAGAAGCCAAGGGTACCAGTACGCTGGATGTGGAGGTACAGGCCATAAGCTCAACTCTCAGAAATGTGTATGCATTGGAGGCAGATGTCTGCTACCCACTCGGACATGGGAGTTGGAACCTAGCTACACTGTGATTGAAGAAGGCCATTGGAAATCGCTGTATTCAACTCAGATACACGGGAGTTCAGGCCCAGTGCTCACACATGCTTTTCCCGCAACCTCTCCCAGCCACTAACATTAGGATGTTAGCAGCTACTCCTACAGTCAGGCAGGATGCGGGAGGGTTCTGCCCTGTCCTCATCTCTCACAGGGAAGCATATCTTGAAGCCAGCTGTCAACTAGCTGCATTCCTATGGCAGTGAGAAGGTAGCAGTATTCTGAGTCAGGAGGTTCCAAGATTACCACTCTACTGCACCTGGAGATACCCTCCAGGTCTGCATTGTTAACTTGTACTCAGAAGCCTCTGACAATCGTCTCTGGTGAAGACGTGTGAAACTCACTCTGCAGGCAGTGTGGAACTGTGAGGGACTGAGTGTGAGCTCAACTCTCAGAAGTAAGATGCTTTTGGACAAGGCGTTCAGCTACCTTCTCACATATGGAACTTAGTACGTAGCACCTGTCTACCACAAGAATTACTGGGAAATCGTGAATTGAGTTGAAGGCACTCGTCTTGTGTGCCGGGAGATTCCAATTACCTCTCCCAACACTTCCGTCAAACAGCGAGCCTAGGCCGTTTAGAAGCCAAGGGTACCAGCAGGCTGGATGTAGAGGTACAGGCCATAAACTCAACTCTCAGAAGTGTGTATGCATGGGAGGCAGATGTCTGCTACCCGCTCGTACATGGGATTTGGAAACTAGCTACACTCTGGTTGAGGAAAGCCGTTGGAAATCGCTGTATTCAACTCAGATACACGGGAGTTCAGGCCCAGTGCTCACACACGCTTTTCCCGAAACCTCTCCCAGCAACTAACATTAGGATGGTAGCAGCTACTCCTACAGTCAGGCAGGATGCGGGAGGGTTCTGCCCTGTCCTCAGCTCTCACAGGGAAGCATGTCTTGAAGCCAGCTGTCAACTAGCTGCATTCCTATGGCAGTGAGAAAGTGGCAGTATTCTGAGTCAGGAGGTTCCAAGATTACCAGTCTACTGCACCTGGGCATACCCTCCAGGTCTGCATTGTTACCCTGCGTCTCAGAAGCCTCTGGCAAACGTCTCTGCTGATGACCTGCTAAACGCACTCTGCAGGCAGTGTGGAACTGTGAGGGACTGAGGCTGAGCTCAACTCTCAGAAGTAAGATGCTTTTGGACAAGGCGTTCAGCTACCTTCTCACGTATGGAACTTAGTATGTAGCACCTGTCTACCACAAGAATTACAGGGAAATCGTGAATTAAACTTGGAGGCACTCGTCTTGTGTGCCGGGAGATTCCAATTACCTCTCCCAACACTTCCGTCAAACAGCGAGCCTAGGCCGTTTAGAAACCAAGGGTACCAGCAGGCTGGATGTGGAGGTACAGGCCATAAACTCAACTCTCAGAAGTGTGTATGCATGGGAGGCAGATGTCTGCTAACCGCTCGTACATGGGATTTGGAAACTAGCTACACTCTGGTTGAGGAAAGACGTTGGAAATCGCTGTATTCAACTCAGATACACGGGAGTTCAGGCCCAGTGCTCACACACGCTTTTCCCGAAACCTCTCCCAGCAACTAACATTAGGATGTTAGCAGCTACTCCTACAGTCAGGCAGGATGCGGGAGGGTTCTGCCCTGTCCTCAGCTCTCACAGGGAAGGATGTCTTGAAGCCAGCTGTCAACTAGCTGCATTCATATGGCAGTGAGAAGGTAGCAGTACTCTGAGTCAGGAGGTTCCAAGATTACCAGTCTACTGCACCTGGGCATACCCTCCAGGTCTGCATTGTTACCCTGCGTCTCAGAAGCCTCTGCAAACGTCTCTGCTGAAGACCTGCGAAACTCACTCTGCAGGCAGTGTGGAACTGTGAGGGACTGAGGCTGATCTCAACTCTCAGAAGTAAGATGCTTTTGGAAAAGGCGTTCAGCTACCTTCTCACATATGGAACTTAGTATGTAGCACCTGTCTACCACAAGAATTACTGGGAAATCGTGAATTGAGCTTGGATGCACTAGTCTTGTGTGCCGGGTGATTCCAATTACCTCTCCCAACACTTCCGTCAAACAGCGAGCCTAGGCCTTTTAGAAGCCAAGGGTACCAGCAGGCTGGATGTGGAGGTACAGGCCATAAGCTCAACTCTCAGAAGTGTGTATGCA
Organism: Canis aureus; assembly: GCF_053574225.1. Classification (NCBI taxonomy): domain Eukaryota; kingdom Metazoa; phylum Chordata; class Mammalia; order Carnivora; family Canidae; genus Canis; species Canis aureus. The sequence goes on along the minus strand of NC_135623.1, from coordinate 5,582,586 downwards.
TGGGAGGCAGATGTCTGCTACCCGCTCGTACATGGGATTTGGAACCTAGCTACACTCTGGTTGAGGAAAGCCGTTGGAAATCGCTGTATTCAACTCAGATACACGGGAGTTCAGGCCCAGTGCTCACACATGCTTTTCCCACAACCTCTCCCAGCCACTAACATTAGGATGTTAGCAGCTACTCCTACAGTCAGGCAGGATGCGGGAGGGTTCTGTCCTGTCCTCAGCTCTCACAGGGAAGCATGTCTTGAAGCCAGCTGTCAACTAGCTGCATTCCTATGGCAGTGAGAAGGTAGCAGTATTCTGAGTCAGGAGGTTCCTAGATTACCAGTCTACTGCACCTGGGGATACCCTCCATGTCTGCATTGTTACCCTGCGTCTCAGAAGCCTCTGGCAAACGTCTCTGCTGAAGACCTGCGAAACTCACTCTGCAGGCAGTGTGGAACTGTGAGGGACTGAGGGTGAGCTCAAGTCTCAGAACTAAGATGCTTTTGGACAAGGCGTTCAGCTACCTTCTCACATATGGAACTTAGTATGTAGCACCTGTCTACCACAAGAATTACTGGGAAATCGTGAATTGAGCTTGGAGGCACTCGTCTGGTGTGCCGGGAGATTCCAATTACCTCTCCCAGCACTTCCGTCAAACAGCGAGCCTAGGCCTTTTAGAAGCCAAGGGTACCAGTACGCTGGATGTGGAGGTACAGGCCATAAGCTCAACTCTCAGAAATGTGTATGCATTGGAGGCAGATGTCTGCTACCCACTCGGACATGGGAGTTGGAACCTAGCTACACTGTGATTGAAGAAGGCCATTGGAAATCGCTGTATTCAACTCAGATACACGGGAGTTCAGGCCCAGTGCTCACACATGCTTTTCCCGCAACCTCTCCCAGCCACTAACATTAGGATGTTAGCAGCTACTCCTACAGTCAGGCAGGATGCGGGAGGGTTCTGCCCTGTCCTCAGCTCTCACAGGGAAGCATGTCTTGAAGTCAGCTGTCAACTAGCAGCATTCCTATGGCAGTGAGAAGGTAGCAGTACTCTGAGTCAGGAGGTTCCAAGATTACCACTCTACTGCACCTGGAGATACCCTCCAGGTCTGCATTGTTACCCTGCGTCTCAGATGCCTCAGGAAATCGTCTCTGGTGAAGACGTGTGAAACTCATTCGGCAGGCAGTGTGGAACTGTGAGGGACTGAGGCTGAGCTCAACTCTCAGAAGTAAGATGCTTTTGGACAAGGCGTTCAGCTACCTTCTCACGTATGGAACTTAGTATGTAGCACCTGTCTACCACAAGAATTACAGGGAAATCGTGAATTAAACTTGGAGGCACTCGTCTTGTGTGCCGGGAGATTCCAATTACCTTTCCCAACACTTCCGTCAAACAGCGAGCCTAGGCCGTTTAGAAGCCAAGGGTACCAGCAGGCTGGATGTGGAGGTGCAGGCCATAAGCTCAACTCTCAGAAGTGTGTATGCATGGGAGGCAGATGTCTGCTACCCGCTCGTACATGGGATTTGGAAACTAGCTACACTCTGGTTGAGGAAAGCCGCTGGAAATCGCTGTATTCAACTCAGATACACGGGAGTTCAGGCCCAGTGCTCACACATGCTTTACCAGCAACCTCTCCCAGCCACTAACATTAGGATGTTAGCAGCTACTCCTACAGTCAGGCAGGATGCGGGAGGGTTCTGCCCTGTCCTCAGCTCTCACAGGGAAGCATGTCTTGAAGCCAGCTGTCAACTGGCTGGATTCCTATGGCAGTGAGAAGGTAGCAGTATTCTGAGTCAGGAGGTTCCAAGATTACCACTCTACTGCACCTGGAGATACCCTCCATGTCTGCATTGTTAACTTGTACTCAGAAGCCTCTGGCAATCCTCTCTGCTGAAGACCTGCGAAACTCACTCTGCAGGCAGTGTGGAACTGTGAGGGACTGAGGCTGAGCTCAACTCTCAGAAGTAAGATGCTTTTGTACAAGGCGTTCAGCTACCCTCTCACGTATGGAACTTAGTATGTAGCACCAGTCTACCACAGGAATTACTAGGAAATCGCTGGAGTGAGCTTGGAGGCACTAGTCTTGTGTGCCGGGAGATTCCAATTACCTCTCCCAACACTTCCGTCAAACAGCGAGCCTAGGCCTTTTAGAAGCCAAGGGTACCAGCAAGCCGGATGTGGAGGTACAGGCCATAAGCTCAACTCTCAGAAGTGTGTATGCATGGGAGGCAGATGTCTGCTACCCACTCGGACATGGGAGTTGGAACCTAGCTACACTGTGATTGAAGAAGGCCATTGGAAATCGCTGTATTCAACTCAGATACACGGGAGTTCAGGCCCAGTGCTCACACATGCTTTTCTCGCAACCTCTCCCAGCCACTAACATTAGGTTGTTAGCAGCTACTCCTACAGTCAGGCAGGATGCGGGAGGGTTCTGCCCTGTCCTCAGCTCTCACAGGAAGCATGTCTTGAAGTCAGCTGTCAACTAGCTGCATTCCTATGGCAGTGAGAAGGTAGCAGTACTCTGAGTCAAGAGGTTCCAAGATTACTCTACTGCACCTGGAGATACCCTCCAGGTCTGCGTTTTTACCCTGCGTCTCCGAAGCCACTGGTAATCGTCTCTGGTGAAGACGTGTGAAACTCACTGTGCAGGCAGTGTAGAACTGTGAGGGACTGAGGCTGAGCTCAACTCTCAGAAGTAAGATGATTTTGGATAAGGCGTTCAGCTACCTTCTCACGTATGGAACTTAGTATGTAGCACCTGTCTACCACAAGAATTACTGGGAAATCGTGAATTGAGCTTGCAGGCACTAGTCTTGTGTGCTGGGTGATTCCAATTACCTCTCCCAACACTTCCGTCAAACAGCGAGCCTAGGCCTTTTAGCAGCCAAGGGTACCAGCAGGCTGGATGTGGAGGTACAGGCCATTATCTCAACTCTCAGAAGTGTTTATGCATGGGATGCAGATGTCTGCTACCCGCTCGTACATGGGATTTGGAACCTAGCTACACTCTGGTTGAGGAAAGCCGTTGGAAATCGCTGTATTCAACTCAGATACACGGGAGTTCAGGCCCAGTGCTCACAGATGCTTTTCCCGAAACCTCTCCCAGCCACTAACATTAGGATGTTAGCAGCTACTCCTACAGTCAGGCAGGATGCGGGAGGGTTCTGCCCTGTCCTCAGCTCTCACAGGGAAACATGTCTTGAAGCCAGCTGTCAACTAGCTGCATTCCTATGGCAGTGAGAAGGTAGCAGTATTCTGAGTCAGGAGGTTCCAAGATTACCAGTCTACTGCACCTGGGGATACCCTCCAGGTCTGCATTGTTACCCTGCGTCTCAGAAGCCTCTGGCAAACGTCTCTGCTGAAGACGTGCGAAACTCACGCTTCAGGCAGTGTGGAACTGTGAGGGACTGAGGCTGAGCTCAACTCTCAGAAGTAAGATGCTTTTGGTCAAGGCTTTCAGCTACTTTCTCCCGTATGGAACTTAGTATGTAGCACCTGTCTACCACAAGAATTACTGGGAAATCGTGAATTGAGGTTGGAGGCACTAGTCTTGTGTGCCGGGTGATTCCAATTACCACTCCCAACACCTCCGTCAAACAGCGAGCCTAGGCCTTTTAGAAGCCAAGGGTACCAGCAGGCTGGATGTTGAGGTACAGGCCATAAACTCAACTCTCAGAAGTGTGTATGCATGGGAGGCAGATGTAGCTACCCGCTCGTACATGGGATTTGGAACCTAGCTACACTCTGGTTGAGGAAAGCCGTTGGAAATCGCTGTATTCAACTCAGATACACGGGAGTTCAGACCCAGTGCTCACACATTCTTTTCCCGCAGCCTCTCGCAGCCATTAACATTAGGATGTTACCAGGTACTCCTACAGTCAGGCAGGATGCGGGAGGGTTCTGCCCTGTCCTCAGCTCACACAGGGAAGCATGTCTTGAAGTCAGCTGTCAACTAGCTGCATTCCTATGGCAGTGAGAAGGTAGCAGTTCTCTGAGTCAGGATGTTCCAAGATTACCACTCTACTGCACCTGGAGATACCCTCCAGGTCTGCATTGTTAACTTGTACTCAGAAGCCTCTGGCAATCGTCTCTGGTGAAGACGTGTGAAACTCACTCTGCAGGCAGTGTGGAACTGTGAGGGACTGAGTGTGAGCTCAACTCTCAGAAGTAAGATGCTTTTGGACAAGGCGTTCAGCTACCTTCTCACATATGGAACTTAGTATGTAGCACCTGTCTACCACAAGAATTACTGGGAAATCGTGAATTGAGCTTGGAGGCACTCGTCTTGTGTGCCGGGAGATTCCAATTACCTCTCCCAGCACTTCCGTCATACAGCGCGCCTAGGCCTTTTAGAAGCCAAGGGTACCAGCAGGCTGGATGTGGAGGTACAGGCCATAAGCTCAAGTCTCAGAAGTGTGTATGCATGGGAGGCAGATGTCAGCTACCCACTCGGACATGGGAGTTGGAACCTAGCTACACTGTGATTGAAGAAGGCCATTGGAAATCGCTGTATTCAACTCAGATACACGGGAGTTCAGGCCCAGTGCTCACACACGCTTTTCCCGCAGCCTCTCGCAGCCATTAACATTAGGATGTTAGCAGCTAGTCCTACAGTCAGGCAGGATGCGGGAGGGTTCTGCCCTGTCCTCAGCTCTCACAGGGAAGCATGTCTTGAAGTCAGCTGTCAACTAGCTGCATTCCTATGGCAGTGAGAAGGTAGCAGTACTCTGAGTCAGGAGGTTCCAAGATTACCACTCTACTGCACCTGGAGATACCCTCCAGGTCTGCATTGTTACCCTGCGTCTCAGATGCCTCTGCTAATCGTCTCTGGTGAAGACGTGTGAAACTCACTCTGCAGGCAGTGTGGAACTTTGAGGGACTGAGGGTGAGCTCAACTCTCAGAAGTAAGATGCTTTTGGACAAGGCGTTCGGCTACCCTCTCACGTATGGAACTTAGTATGCAGTACCAGTGTACCACAGGAATTACTAGGAAATCGCTGGACTGAGCTTGGAGGCACTAGTCTTGTGTGCCGGGTGATTCCAATTACCTCTCACAGCACTTCCGTCAAACAGCGAGCCTAGGCCTTTTAGAAGCCAAGGGTACCAGCAGGGTGGATGTGGAGGTACAGGCCATAAGCTCAACTCTCAGAAGTGTGTATGCATGGGAGGCAGATGTCTGCTACCCACTCGGACATGCGAGTTGGAACCTAGCTACACTGTGATTGAAGAAGGCCATTGGAAATCGATGTATTCAACTCAGATACACGGGAGTTCAGGCCCAGTGCTCACACATGCTTTTCCCGCAACCTCTCCCAGTCACTAACATTAGGATGTTAGCAGCTACTCCTACAGTCAGGCAGGATGCGGGAGGGTTCTGCCCTGTCCTCAGCTCTCACAGGGAAGCATGTCTTGAAGCCAGCTGTCCACTGGCTGCATTCCTATGGCAGTGAGAAGGTAGCAGTACTCTGAGTCAGGAGGTTCCAAGATTACCACTCTACTGCACCTGGAGATACCCTCCATGTCTGCATTGTTAACTTGTACTCAGAAGCCTCTGACAATCGTCTCTGGTGAAGACGTGTGAAACTCACTCTGCAGGCAGTGTGGAACTGTGAGGGACTGAGTGTGAGCTCAACTCTCAGAAGTAAGATGCTTTTGGACAAGGCGTTCAGCTACCCTCTCACGTATGGAACTTAGTATGTAGCACCTGCCTACCACAAGAATTACTGGGAAATCGTGAATTGAGCTTGGAGGCACTCGTCTTGTGTGCCGGGAGATTCCAATTACCTCTCCCAACACTTCCGTCATACAGCGAGCCTAGGCCTTTTAGAAGCCAAGGGTACCAGCAGGCTGGATGTGGAGGTACAGGCCATAAGCTCAACTCTCAGAAGTGTGTATGCATGGGAGGCAGATGTCTGCTACCCGCTCGTACATGGGATTTGGAACCTAGTTACACTCTGGTTGAGGAAAGCCGTTGGAAATCGCTGTATTCAACTCAGATACACGGGAGTTCAGCCCCAGTGCTCACACATGCTTTTCCCGCAACCTCTCCCAGCCACTAACATTAGGATGTTAGCAGCTACTCCTACAGTCAGGCAGGATGCGGGAGGGTTCGGCCCTGTCCTCAGCTCTCACAGGGAAGCAGGTCTTGAAGCCAGCTGTCCACTGGCTGCATTCCTATGGCAGTGAGAAGGTAGCAGTACTCTGAGTCAGGAGGTTCCAAGATTACCACTCTACTGCACCTGGAGATACCCTCCATGTCTGCATTGTTAACTTGTACTCAGAAGCCTCTGGCAATCGTCTCTGGTGAAGACGTGTGAAACTCTCTCTGCAGGAAGTGTGGAACTGTGAGGGACTGAGTGTGAGCTCAACTCTCAGAAGTAAGATGCTTTTGGACAAGGCGTTCAGCTACCCTCTCACGTATGGAACTTAGTATGTAGCACCAGTGTACCACAGGAATTACTAGGAAATCGCTGGACTGAGCTTGGAGGCACTAGTCTTGTGTGCCGGGTGATTCCAATTACCTCTCCCAACACTTCCGTCAAACAGCGAGCCTAGGCCTTTTAGAAGCCAAGGGTACCAGCAGGCAGGATGTGGAGGTACAGGCCATAAGCTCAACTCTCAGAAGTGTGTATGCATGGGAGGCAGATGTCTGCTACCCACTCGGACATGGGAGTTGGAACCTAGCTACACTGTGATTGAAGAAGGCCATTGGAAATCGCTGTATTCAACTCAGATACACGGAAGTTCAGGCCCAGTGCTCACAAATGCTTTTCCCGCAACCTCTCCCAGCCACTAACATTAGGATGTTAGCAGCTACTCCTACAGTCAGGCAGGATGCGGGAGGGTTCTGCCCTGTCCTCAGCTCTCACAGGGAAGCATGTCTTGAAGTCAGCTGTCAACTAGCTGCATTCCTATGGCAGTGAGAAGGTAGCAGTACTCTGAGTCAGGAGGTTAAAAGATAACCACTCCACTGCACCTGGAGATACCCTCCAGGTCTGCATTGTTACCCTGCGTCTCAGAAGCCTCTGGAAATAGTCTCTGGTGAAGACGTGTGAAACTCACTCTGCAGGCAGTGTGGAACTGTGAGGGACTGAGGGTGAGCTCAACTCTCAGAAGTAAGATGCTTTTGGACAAGGCGTTCAGCTACCCTCTCACGTATGGAACTTAATATGTAGCACCAGTGTACCACAGGAATTTTTAGGAAATCGCTGGACTGAGCTTGGAGGCACTAGTCTTGAGTGCCGGGTGATTTCAATTACCTCTCCCAACACTTCCGTCAAACAGCGAGCCTAGGCCTTTTAGAAGCCAAGGGTACCAGCAGGCTGTCTGTGGAGGTACAGGCCATAAGCTCAACTCTCAGAAGTGTGTATGCATGGGAGGCAGATGTCTGCTACCCTCTCGGACATGGGATTTGGAACCTAGCTACACTGTGATTGAAGAAGGCCATTGGAAATCGCTGTATTCAACTCAGATACACGGGAGTTCAGGCCCAGTGCTCAAACATGCTTTTCCCGCAACCTCTGAAAGCCACTAACATAAGGATGTTAGCAGCTACTCCTACAGTCAGGCAGGATGCGGGAGGGTTCTGCCCTGTCCTCAGGTCTCACAGGGAAGCATGTCTTGAAGCCATCTGGCAACTAGCTGCATTCCTATGGCAGTGAGAAGGTAGCAGTACTCTGAGTCAGGAGGTTCCAAGATTACCACTCTACTGCACCTGGAGATACCCTCCAGGTCTGCATTGTTAACTTGTACTCAGTAGCCTCTGGCAATCGTCTCTGGTGAAGACGTGTGAAACTCACTCTGCAGGTAGTGTGGAACTGTGAGGGACTGAGGCTGAGCTCAACTCTCAGAAGTAAGATGCTTTTGGACAAGGGGTTCAGCTACCTTCTCACATATGGAACTTAGTATGTAACACCTGTCTACCACAAGAATTACTGGGAAATCGTGAATTGAGCTTGGAGGCACTCGTCTTGTGTGCCGGGAGATTCTAATTACCTCTCCCAGCACTTCCGTCAAACAGCGAGCCTAGGCCTTTTAGAAGCCAAGGGTACCAGCAGGCTGGATGTGGAGGTACAGGCCATAAGCTCAACTCTCAGAAGTGTGTATTCATGGGAGGCAGATGTCTGCTACCCGCTCGTACATGGGATTTGGAACCTAGCTACACTCTGGTTGAGGAAAGCCGTTGGAAATAGCTGTATTCAACTCAGATACACGGGAGTTCAGGCCCAGTGCTCTCAGATGCTTTTCCCGCAACCTCTCCCAGCCACTAACATTAGGATGTTAGCAGCTACTCCTACAGTCAGGCAGGATGCGGGAGGGTTCTGCCCTGTCCTCAGCTCTCAGAGGGAAGCATGTCTTGAAGCCAGCTGTCAAATAGCTGCATTCCTATGGCAGTGAGAAGGTAGCAGTATTCTGAGTCAGGAGGTTCCAAGATTACCAGTCTACTGCACCTGGGGATACCCTCCAGGTCTGCATTGTTACCCTGCGTCTCAGAAGCCTCTGGCAAACGTCTCTGCTGAAGACCTGCGAAACTCACTCTGCAGGCAGTGTGGAACTGTGAGGGACTGAGGGTGATCTCAACTCTCAGAAGTAAGATGCTTTTGGACAAGGCGTTCAGCTACCTTCTCACATATGGAACTTAGTATGTAGCACCTGTCTACCACAAGATTTACTGGGAAATCGCTGGACTGAGCTTGGAGGCACTAGTCTTGTAGGCCGGGTGATTCCAATTACCTCTCCGAACAATTCCGTCAAACAGCGAGCCTAGGCCTTTTAGAAGACAAGGGTACCAGCAGGCTGGATGTCGAGGTACAGCCCATCAGCTCAACTCTCAGAAGTGTGTATGCATGGGAGGCAGATGTCTGCTACCCACTCGGACATGGGAGTTGGAAACTAGCTACACTGTGATTGAAGAAGGCCATTGGAAATCGCTGTATTCAACTCAGATACACGGGAGTTCAGGCCCAGTGCTCAAACATGCTTTTCCCGCAACCTCTCCCAGCCACTAACATTAGGATGTTAGCAGCTACTCCTACAGTCAGGCAGGATGCGGGTGGGTTCTGCCCTGTCCTCAGCTCTCACAGGGAAGCATGTCTTGAAGCCAGCTGTCAACTAGCTGCATTCCTATGGCAGTGAGAAGGTAGCAGTATTCTGAGTCAGGAGGTTCCAAGATTACCAGTCTACTGCACCTGGGGATACCCTCCAGGTCTGCATTGTTACCCTGCGTCTCAGAAGCGTCTGGCAAACGTCTCTGCTGAAGACCTGCGAAACTCACTCTGCAGGCAGTGTGGAACTGTGAGGGACTGAGGGTGAGCTCAAGTCTCAGAACTAAGATGCTTTTGGACAAGGCGTTCAGCTACCTTCTCACATATGGAACTTAGTATGTAGCACCTGTCTACCACAAGAATTACTGGGAAATCGTGAATTGAGCTTGGAGGCACTCGTCTTGTGTGCCGGGAGATTCCAATTACCTCTCCCAGCACTTCCGTCAAAGAGCGAGCCTAGGCCTTTTAGAAGCCAAGGGTACCAGCAGGCTGGATGTGGAGGTACAGGCCATAAGCTGAACTCTCAGAAGAGTGTATGCATGGGAGGGAGATGTCTGCTACCCGCTCGTACATGGGATTTGGAACCTAGCTACACTCTGGTTGAGGAAAGCCGTTGGAAATCGCTGTATTCAACTCAGATACACGGGAGTTCAGGCCCAGTGCTCACACATGCTTTTCCCGCAACCTCTCCCAGCCACTAACATTAGGATGTTAGCAGCTACTCCTACAGTCAGGCAGGATGCGGGAGGGTTCTGCCCTGTCCTCAGCTCTCACAGGGAAGCATGTTGAAGCCAGCTGTCAACTAGGTCCATTCCTATGGCAGTGAGAAGGTAGCAGTATTCTGAGTCAGGAGGTTCCAAGATTACCAGTCTACTGCACCTGGGGATACCCTCCAGGTCTGCATTTTTACCCTGAGTCTCAGAAGCCTCTGGCAAACGTCTCTGCTGAAGACCTGCGAAACTCACTCAGCAGGCAGTGTGGAACTGTGAGGGACTGAGGCTGAGCTCAACCCTCAGAAGTAAGATGCTTTTGGACAAGGCGTTCAGCTACCCTCTCACGTATGGAAATTAGTATGTAGCACCAGTCTACCACAGGAATTACTAGGAAATCGCTGGACTGAGCTTGGAGGCACTAGTCTTGTGTCCCGGGTGATTCCAATTTCCTCTCCCAACACTTCCGTCAAACAGCGAGCCTAGGCCTTTTAGAAGCCAAGGGTACCAGCAGACTGGATGTGTAGGTACAGGCCATAAGCTCAACTCTCAGAAGTGTGTATGCATGGGAGGCAGATGTCTGCTACCCACTCGGACATGGGAGTTGGAACCTAGCTACACTGTGATTGAAGAAGGCCATTGGAAATCGCTGTATTCAACTCACATACACGGGAGTTCAGGCCCAGTGCTCACACATGCTTTTCCCGCAACCTCTCCCAGCCACTAACATTAGGATGTTAGCAGCTACTCCTACAGTCAGGCAGGATGCGGGAGGGTTCTGCCCTGTCCTCAGCTCTCACAGGGAAGCATATCTTGAAGCCAGCTGTCAACTAGCTGCATTCCTATGGCAGTGAGAAGGTAGCAGTATTCTGAGTCAGGAGGTTCCAAGATTACCACTCTACTGCACCTGGAGATACCCTCCAGGTCTGCATTGTTAACTTGTACTCAGAAGCCTCTGGCAATCGTCTCTGTTGAAGACCTGCGAAACTCACTCTGCAGGCAGTGTGGAACTGTGAGGGACTGAGGCTGAGCTCAACTCTCAGAAGTAAGATGCTTTTTGTCAAGGCGTTCAGCTACCTTCTCACGTATGGAACTTAGTATGTAGCACCTGTCTACCACAAGAATTACTGGGAAATCGTGAATTGAGCTTGGAGGCACTCGTCTTGTGTGCCGGGTGATTCCAATTACCTCTCCAAACACTTCCGTCAAACAGCGAGCCTAGGCCTTTTAGAAGCCAAGGGTACCAGCAGGCTGGATGTGGAGGTACAGGCCATAAGCTCAACTCTCAGAAGTGTGTATGCATGGGAGGCAGATGTCTGCTACCCGCTCGTACATGGGTTTTGGAACCTAGCTACACTCTGGTTGAGGAAAGCCGTTGGAAATCGCTGTATTCAACTCAGATACACGGGAGTTCAGGCCCAGTGCTCTCACATGCTTTTCCCGCAGCCTCTCCTAGCCACTAACATTAGGATGTTAGCCGCTACTCCTACAGTCCGGCAGGATGCGGGAGGGTTCTGCCCTGTCCTCAGCTCTCACAGGGAAGCATGTCTTGAAGCCAGCTGTCAACTAGCTGCATTCCTATGGCAGTGAGAACGTTGCAGTATTCTGAGTCAGGAGGTTCCAAAATTACCAGTCTAGTGCACCTGGGGATACCCTCCAGGTCTGCATTGTTACCCTGCGTCTCAGAATCCTCTGGCAAACGTCTCTGCTGAAGACCTGCGAAACTCACTCTGCAGGCAGTGTTGAACTGTGAGGGACTGAGGCTGAGCTCAACTCTCAGAAGTAAGATGCTTTTGGACAAGCGTTCAGCTACCCTCTCACGTATGGAACTTAGTATGTAGCACCAGTCTACCACACGAATTACTAGGAAATCGCTGGACTGAGTTTGGAGGCACTAGTCTTGTGTGCCGGGTGATTCCAATTACCTCTCCCAACACTTCCGTCAAACAGCGAGCCTAGGCCTTTTAGAAGCCAAGGGTACCAGCAGGCTGGATGTGGAGGTACAGGCCATAAGCTCAACTCTCAGAAGTGTGTATGCATGGGAGGCAGATGTCTGCTACCCTCTCGTACATGGGATTTGGAACCTAGCTACACTCTGGTTGAGGAAAGACGTTGGAAATCGCTGTATTCAACTCAGATACACGGGAGTTCAGGCCCAGTGCTCACACATGCTTTTCCCGCAACCTCTCCCAGCCACTAACATTAGGATGTTAGCAGCTACTCCTACAGTCAGGCAGGATGCGGGAGGGTTGTGCCCTGTTCTCAGCTCTCACAGGGAAGCATGTCTTGAAGCCAGCTGCAACTAGCTGCATTCCTATGGCAGTGAGAAGGTAGCAGTACTCTGAGTCAGGAGGTTCCAAGATTACCACTCTACTGCACCTGGAGATACCCTCCAGGTCTGCATTGTTACCCTGCGTCTCGGAAGCCTCTGGTAATCGTCTCTGGTGAAGACGTGTGAAACTCACTCTGCAGGCAGTGTGGAACTGTGAGGGACTGAGTGTGAACTCAACTCTCAGAAGTAAGATGCTTTTGGACAAGGCGTTCAGCTACCTTCTCACATATGGAACTTAGTATGTAGCACCTGTCTACCAGAAGAATTACTGGGAAATCGTGAATTGAGCTTGGAGGCACTCGTCTTGTGTGCCGGGAGATTCCAATTACCTCTCCCAGCACTTCCGTCAAACAGCCAGCCTAGGCCTTTTAGAAGCCAAGGGTACCAGCAGGCTGGATGTGGAGGTACAGGCCATAAGCTCAACTCTCAGAAGTGTGTATGCATGGGAGGCAGATGTCTGCTACCCACTCGGACATGCGAGTTGGAAACTAGCTACACTGTGATTGAAGAAGGCCATTGGAAATCGATGTATTCAACTCAGATACACGGGAGTTCAGCCCCAGTGCTCACACATGCTTTTCCCGCAACCTCTCCCAGCCACTAACATTAGGATGTTAGCAGCTACACCTACAGTCAGGCAGGATGCGGGAGGGTTCTGCCCTGTCCTAGCTCTCACAGGGAAGCATGTCTTGAAGTCAGCTGTCAACTAGCTGCATTCCTATGGCAGTGAGAAGGTAGCAGTACTCTGAGTCAGGAGGTTCCAAGATTAACACTCTACTGCACCTGGAGATACCCTCCAGGTCTGCATTGTTACCCTGCGTCTCAGAAACCTCTGGTAATCGTCTCTGGTGTAGACGTGTGAAACTCACTCTGGAGGCAGTGTGGAACTGTGAGGGACTGAGGGTGATCTCAACTCTCAGAAGTAAGATGCTTTTGGACAAGGCGTTCAGCTACCTTCTCACATATGGAACTTAGTATGTAGCACCTGTCTACCACAAGATTTACTGGGAAATCGCTGGACTGAGCTTGGAGGCACTAGTCTTGTGTGCCGGGTGATTCCAATTACCTCTCCCAACACTTCCGTCAAACAGCGAGCCTAGGCCTTTTAGAAGCCAAGGGTACCAGCAGGCTGGATGTCGAGGTACAGGCCATCAGCTCAACTCTCAGAAGTGTGTATGCATGGGAGGCAGATGTCTTCTACCCGCTCGTACATGGGATTTGGAAACTAGCTACACTCTGGTTGAGGAAAGCTGTTGGAAATCGCTGTATTCAACTCAGATACACGGGAGTTCAGGCCCAGTGCTCACACATGCTTTTCCCGCAACCTCTCCCAGCCACTAACATTAGGATGTTAGCAGCTACTCCTACAGTCAGGCAGGATGCGGGAGGGTTCTGCCCTGTCCTCAGCTCTCACAGGGAAGCATGTCTTGAAGCCAGCTGTCAACTGGCTGCATTCCTATGGCAGTGAGAAGGTAGCAGTACTCTGAGTCAGGAGGTTCCAAGATTACCACTCTACTGCACCTGGAGATACCCTCCAGGTCTGCATTGTTAACTTGTTCTCAGAAGCCTCTGGCAATCGTCTCTGGTGAAGACGTGTGAAATTCACTCTGCAGGCAGTGTGGAACTGTGAGGGACTGAGTGTGAGCTCAAATCTCAGAAGTAAGATGCTTTTGGACAAGGCGTTCAGCTACCCTCTCACGTATGGAACTTAGTATGTAGCACCAGTGTACCACAGGAATTACTAGGAAATCGCTGGACTGAGCTTGGAGGCACTAGTCTTGTGTGCCGGGTGATTCCAATTACCTCTCCCAACACTTCCGTCAAACAGCGAGCCTAGGCCTTTTAGAAGCCAAGGGTACCAGCAGGCTGGATGTGGAGGTACAGGCCATAAGCTCAACTCTCATAAGTGTGTATGCATGGGAGGCAGATGTCTGCTACCCACTCGGACATGTTAGTTGGAACCTAGCTACACTGTGATTGAATAAGGCCATTGGAAATCGCTGTATTCAACTCAGATACATGGGAGTTCAGGCCCAGTGCTCACAAATGCTTTTCCCGCAACCTCTCCCAGCCACTAACATTAGGATGTTAGCAGCTACTCCTACAGTCAGGCAGGATGCGGGACGGTTCTGTCCTGTCCTCAGCTCTCACAGGGAAGCATGTCTTGAAGTCAGCTGTCAACTAGCTGCATTCCTATGGCAGTGAGAAGGTAGCAGTACTCTGAGTCAGGAGGTCCCAAGATTACCACTCTACTGCACCTGGAGATACCCTCCAGGTCTGCATTGTTACCCTGCGTCTCAGAAGCCTCTGGCAAACGTCTCTGCTGAAGACCTGCGAAACTCACTCTGCAGGCATTGTGGAACTGTGAGGGATTGAGGGTGAGCTCAAGTCTCAGAACTAAGATGCTTTTGGACAAGGCGTTCAGCTACCTTCTCACATATGGAACTTAGTATGTAGCACCTGTCTACCACAAGAATTACAGGGAAATCGTGAATTGAGCTTGGAGGCACTCGTCTTGTGTGCCGGGAGATTCCAATTACCTCTCCCAGCACTTCCGTCAAACAGCAAGCCTAGGCCTTTTAGAAGCCAAGGGTTCCAGCAGGATGGTTGTGGAGGTAAAGGCCATAAGCTCAACTCTCAGAAGAGTGTATGCATGGGAGGCAGATGTCTGCTACCCGCTCGTACATGGGATTTGGAACCTAGCTACACTCTGGTTGAGGAAAGCCGTTGGAAATCGCTATATTCAACTCAGATACACGGGAGTTCAGGCCCAGTGCTCACACATGCTTTTCCCGCAACCTCTCCCAGCCATTAACATTAGGAGGGTAGCAGCTACTCCTACAGTCAGGCAGGATGCGGGAGGGTTCTGCCCTGTCCTCAACTCTCACAGGGAAGCATATCTTGAAGCCAGCTGTCAACTAGCTGCATTCCTATGGCAGTGAGAAGGTAGCAGTATTCTGAGTCAGGAGGTTCCAAGATTACCACTCTACTGCACCTGGAGATACCCCCCAGGTCTGCATTGTTAACTTGTACTCAGAAGCCTCTGGCAATCATCTATGGTGAAGACGTGTGAAACTCACTCTACAGGCAGTGTGGAACTGTGAGGGACTGAGGCTGAGCTCAACTCTCAGAAGTAAGATGCTTTTGGACAAGGAGTTCAGCTACCCTCTCACGTATGGAACTTAGTATGTAGCACCAGTGTACCACAGGAATTAGTAGGAAATCCCTGGACTGAGCTTGGAGGCACTCGTCTTGTGTGCCGGGAGATTCCAATTACCTCTCCCAGCACTTCCGTCAAACAGCGAGCCTAGGCCTTTTAGAAGCCAAGGGTACCAGCAGGCTGGCTGTGGAGGTACAGGCCATAAGCTCAACTCTCAGAAGTGTGTATGCATGGGAGGCAGATGTCTGCTACCCGCTCGTACATGGGATTTGGAACCTAGCTACACTCTGGTTGAGGAAAGCCGTTGGAAATCGCTGTATTCCAATCAGATACAAGGGAGTTCAGGCCCAGTGCTCACACATGCTTTTCCCGCAACCTCTCCCAGCCACTAACATTAGGATGTTAGCAGCTACTCCTACAGTCAGGCAGGATGCGGGAGGGTTCTGCCCTGTCCTCAGCTCTCACAGGGAAGCATGTCTTGAAGCCAGCTGTCAACTAGCTGCATTCCTATGGCAGTGAGAAGGTAGCAGTATTCTGAGTCAGGAAGTTCCAAGATTACAAGTCTACTGCACCTGGGGATACCCTCCAGGTCTGCATTGTTACCCTGCGTCTCAGAAGCCTCTGGCAAACGTCTCTGGTGAAGACCTGCGAAACTCACTCTGCAGGCAGTGTGGAACTGGGAAGGAATGAGGCTGAGCTCAACTCTCAGAAGTAAGATGCTTTTGGACAAGGCGTTCAGCTACCCTCTCACGTATGGAACTTAGTATGTAGCACAAGTCTACCACAGGAATTACTAGGAAATCGCTGGACTGAGCTTGGAGGCACTAGTCTTGTGTGCAGGGTGATTCCAATTACCTCTCCCAACACTTCCGTCAAACAGCGAGCCTAGGCCTTTTAGAAACCAAGGGAACAAGCAGGATGGATGTGGAGGTACAGGCCATAAGCTCAACACTCAGAAGTGTGTATGCATGGGAGGCAGATGTCTGCTACCCATTCGGACATGGGAGTTGGAACCTAGCTACACTGTGATGGAAGAAGGCCATTGGAAATCGCTGTATTCAACTCAGATACACAGGATTTCAGGCCCAGTGCTCACACATGCTTTTCCCGCAACCTCTCCCAGCCACTAACATTAGGATGTTAGCAGCTACTCCTACAGTCAGGCAGGATGCGGGAGGGTTCTGCCCTGTCCTCAGCTCTCACAGGGAAGCATGTCTTGAAGCCAGCTGTCAACTAGCTGCATTCCTATGGCAGTGAGAAGGTAGCAGTACTCTGAGTCAGGAGGTTCCAAGATTACCACTCTACTGCACCAGGAGATACCCCCCAGGTCTGCATTGTTAACTTGTACTCAGAAGCCTCTGGCAATCGTCTCTGGTGAAGACGTGTGAAACTCACTCTACAGGCAGTGTGGAACTCTGAGGGACTGAGGCTGAGCTCAACTCTCAGAAGTAAGATGCTTTTGGACAAGGCATTCAGCTACCTTCTCACATATGGAACTTAGTATGTAGCACCTGTCTACCACAAGAATTACTGGGAAATCGTGAATTGAGCTTGGAGGCACTCGTCTTGTGTGCCTGGAGATTCCAATTACCTCTCCCAGCACTTCCGTCAAACAGCGAGCCTAGGCCTTTTAGAAGCCAAGGGTACCAGCAGGCTGGATGTGGAAGTACAGGCCATAAGCTCAACTCTCAGAAGTGTGTATGCATGGGAGGCAGATGTCTGCTACCCGCTCGTACATGGGATTTGGAACCTAGCTACACTCTGGTTGAGGAAAGCCGTTGGAAATCGCTGTATTCAACTCAGATACACGGGGGTTCAGGCCCAGTGCTCACACATGCTTTTCCCGCAACCTCTCCCAGCCACTAACATTAGGAAGTTAGCAGCTACTCCTACAGTCAGGCAGGATGCGGGAGGGTTCTGCCCTGTCCTCAGCTCTCACAGGGAAGCATGTCTTGAAGCCAGCTGTCAACTAGCTGCATTCCTATGGCAGTGAGAAGGTAGCAGTACTCTGAGTCAGGAGGTTCCAAGCTTACCAGTCTACTGCACCTGGGGATACCCTCCAGGTCTGCATTGTTACCCTGCGTCTCAGAAGCCTCTGGCAAACGTCTCTGCTGAAGACCTGCGAAACTCACTCTGCAGGCAGTGTTTAAATGTGAGGGACTGAGGCTGAGCTCAACTCACAGAAGTAAGATGCTTTTGCACAAGGCGTTCAGCTACCCTCTCACTTATGGAACTTAGTATGTAGCACCAGTCTACCACAGGAATTACTAGGAAATCGCTGGACTGAGCTTGGAGGCACTAGTCTTGTGTGCCGGGTGATTCCAATTACCTCTCCCAACACATCCGTCAAACAGCGAGCCTAGGCCTTTTAGAAGCCAAGGGTACCAGCAGGCTGAATGTGGAGGTACAGGCCATTAGCTCAACTCTCAGAAGTGTGTATGCATGGGAGGCAGATGTCTGCTACCCGCTCGTAAATGGGATTTGGAACCTTACTACACTCTGGTTGAGGAAAGCCGTTGGAAATCGCTGCATTCAACTCAGATACACGGGAGTTCAGGCCCAGTGCTCACACATGCTTTTCCCGCAACCTCTCCCAGCCACTAACATAAGGATGTTAGCAGCTACTCCTACAGTCAGGCAGGATGCGGGAGGGTTCTGCCCTGTCCTCAGTTCTCACAGGGAAGCATGTCTTGAAGCCAGCTGTCAACTAGCTGTATTCCTATGGCAGTGAGAAGGTAGCAGTACTCTGAGTCAGGAGGTTCCAAGATTACCAATCTACTGCACCTGGAGATACCGTCCAGGTCTGCATTGTTAACTTGTACTCAAAAGCCTCTGGTAATCGTCTCTGGCGAAGACGTGTGAAACTCACTCTGCAGGCAGTGTGGAACTGTGAGGGACTGAGGGTGAGCTCAACTCTCAGAAGTAAGATGCTTTTGGACAAGGCGTTCAGCTACCTTCTCACGTATGGAACTTAGTATGTAGCACCTGTCTACCACAAGATTTACTGGGAAATCGTGAATTGAGCTTGGAGGCACTCGACTTGTGTGCCGGGAGATTCCAATTTCCTCTCCCAGCACTTCCGTCAAACAGCGAGCCTAGGCCTTTTAGAAGCCAAGGGTACCAGCAGGCTGGCTGTGGAGGTAAAGGCCATAAGCTCAACTCTCAGAAGTGTGTATGCAAGGGAGGCAGATGTCTTCTACCCACTCGGACATGGGAGTTGGATCCTAGCTACACTGTGATTGAAGAAGGCCATTGGAAATCGCTGTATTCAACTCAAATACACGGGAGTTCAGGCCCAGTGCTCACACATGCTTTTCCCTCAACCTCTCCCAGCCACTAACATAAGGAAGTCAGCAGCTAATCCTACAGTCAGGCAGGATGCGGGAGGGTTCTGCCCTGTCCTCAGCTCTCACAGGGAAGCATGTCTTGAAGCCAGCTGTCAACTAGCTGCATTCCTATGGCAGTGAGAAGGTAGCAGTATTCTGAGTCAGGAGGTTCCAAGATTACACGTCTACTGCACCTGGGGATACCCTCCAAATCTGCATTGTTACCCTGCGTCACAGAAGCCTCTGGCAAATGTCTCTGCTGAAGACCTGCGAAACTCACTCTGCAGGCAGTGTGGAACTGTGAGGGACTGAGGCTGAGCTCAACTCTCAGAAGTAAGATGCTTTGGACAAGGCGTTCAGCTACCTTCTCACATATGGAACTTAGTATGTAGCACCTGTCTACCACAAGAATTACTGGGAAATCATGAATTGAGCTTGGAGGCACTCGTCTTGTGTGCCGAGAGATTCCAATTACCTCTCCCAGCACTTCCGTCAAACAGCGAGCCTAGGCCTTTTAGAAGGCAAGGGTACCAGCAAGCTGGATGTGGAGGTACAGGCCATCAGCTCAAGTCTCAGAAGTGTGTATGCATTGGAGGCAGATGTCTGCTACCCGCTCGTACATGGGATTTGGAACCTAGCTACACTCTGGTTGAGGAAAGCCGTTGGAAATCGCTGTATTCAACTCAGATACACGGGAGTTCAGGCCCAGTGCTCACACACGCTTTTCCCGCAACCTCTCCCAGCCACTAACATTAGGATGTTAGCAGCTACTCCTACAGTCAGGCAGGATGCGGGAGGGTTCTGCCCTGTCCTCAGCTCTCACAGGGAAGCATGTCTTGAAGCCAGCTGTCAACTAGCTGCATTCCTATGGCAGTGAGAAGGTAGCAGTATTCTGAGTCAGGAGGTTCCAACATTACCAGTCTCCTGCACCTGGGGATACCCTCCAGGTCTGCATTGTTCCCCTGCGTCTCAGAAGTCTCTGGCAAACGTCTCTGCTGAAGACCTGCGAAACTCACTCTGCAGGCAGTGTGGAACTGTGAGGGACTGAGGCTGAGCTCAACTCTCAGAAGTAAGATGCTTTTGGACAAGGCGTTCAGCTACCCTCTCACGTATGGAACTTAGTATGTACCACGAGTCTACCACAGGAATTACTAGGAAATCGCTGGACTGAGCTTGGAGGCACTAGTCTTGTGTCCCGGGTGATTCCAATTACCTCTCCCAACACTTCCGTCAAACAGCGAGCCTAGGCCTTTTAGAAGCCAAGGGTACCAGCAGGCTGGATGTGGAGGAACAGGCCATAAGCTCAACTCTCAGAAGTGTGTATGCATGGGAGGCAGATGTCTGCTACCCACTCGGACCTGGGAGTTGGAAACTAGCTACACTGTGATTGAAGAAGGCCATTGGAAATCGCTGTATTCAACTCAGATACACGGGAGTTCAGGCCCAGTGCTCACACATGCTTTTCCCGCAACCTCTCCCAGCCACTAACATAAGGATGTTAGCAACTACTCCTACAGTCAGGCAGGATGCGGGAGGGTTCTGCCCTGTCCTCAGCTCTCACAGGGAAGCATGTGTTGAAGCCAGCTGTCAACTAGCTGCATTCCTATGGCAGTGAGAAGGTAGCAGTACTCTGAGTCAGGAGGTTCCAAGATTACCAGTCTACTGCACCTGGGGATACCCTCCAGGTCTGCATTGTTACCCTGCGTCTCAGAAGCCTCTGGCAAACGTCTCTGCTGAAGACCTGCGAAACTCACTCTGCAGGCATTGTGGAACTGTGAGGGATTGAGGGTGAGCTCAAGTCTCAGAACTAAGATGCGTTTGGACAAGGCGTTCAGCTACCTTCTCACATATGGAACTTAGTATGTAGCACCTGTCTACCACAAGAATTACAGGGAAATCGTGAATTGAGCTTGGAGGCACTCGTCTTGTGTGCCGGGAGATTCCAATTACCTCTCCCAGCACTTCCGTCAAACAGCAAGCCTAGGCCTTTTAGAAGCCAAGGGTTCCAGCAGGATGGTTGTGGAGGTAAAGGCCATAAGCTCAACTCTCAGAAGAGTGTATGCATGGGAGGCAGATGTCTGCTACCCGCTCGTACATGGGATTTGGAACCTAGCTACACTCTGGTTGAGGAAAGCCGTTGGAAATCGCTATATTCAACTCAGATACACGGGAGTTCAGGCCCAGTGCTCACACATGCTTTTCCCGCAACCTCTCCCAGCCATTAACATTAGGAGGGTAGCAGCTACTCCTACAGTCAGGCAGGATGCGGGAGGGTTCTGCCCTGTCCTCAGCTCTCACAGGGAAGCATGTCTTGAAGCCAGCTGTCAACTAGCTGCATTCCTATGGCAGTGAGAAGGTAGCAGTATTCTGAGTCAGGAAGTTCCAAGATTACATGTCTACTGCACCTGGGGATACCCTCCAGGTCTGCATTGTTACCCTGCGTCTCAGAAGCCTCTGGCAAACGTCTCTGGTGAAGACCTGCGAAACTCACTCTGCAGGCAATGTGGAACTGGGAAGGAATGAGGCTGAGCTCAACTCTCAGAAGTAAGATGCTTTTGGACAAGGCGTTCAGCTACCCTCTCACGTATGGAACTTAGTATGTAGCACAAGTCTACCACAGGAATTACTAGGAAATCGCTGGACTGAGCTTGGAGGCACTAGTCTTGTGTGCAGGGTGATTCCAATTACCTATCCCAACACTTCCGTCAAACAGCGAGCCTAGGCCTTTTAGAAACCAAGGGAACAAGCAGGATGGATGTGGAGGTACAGGCCATAAGCTCAACACTCAGAAGTGTGTATGCATGGGAGGCAGATGTCTGCTACCCATTCGGACATGGGAGTTGGAACCTAGCTACACTGTGATGGAAGAAGGCCATTGGAAATCGCTGTATTCAACTCAGATACACAGGATTTCAGGCCCAGTGCTCACACATGCTTTTCCCGCAACCTCTCCCAGCCACTAACATTAGGATGTTAGCAGCTACTCCTACAGTCAGGCAGGATGCGGGAGGGTTCTGCCCTGTCCTCAGCTCTCACAGGGAAGCATGTCTTGAAGCCAGCTGTCAACTAGCTGCATTCCTATGGCAGTGACAAGGTAGCAGTACTCTGAGTCAGGAGGTTCCAAGATTACCACTCTACTGCACCAGGAGATACCCCCCAGGTCTGCATTGTTAACTTGTACTCAGAAGCCTCTGGCAATCGTCTCTGGTGAAGACGTGTGAAACTCACTCTACAGGCAGTGTGGAACTCTGAGGGACTGAGGCTGAGCTCAACTCTCAGAAGTAAGATGCTTTTGGACAAGGCATTCAGCTACCTTCTCACATATGGAACTTAGTATGTAGCACCTGTCTACCACAAGAATTACTGGGAAATCGTGAATTGAGCTTGGAGGCACTCGTCTTGTGTGCCTGGAGATTCCAATTACCTCTCCCAGCACTTCCGTCAAACAGCGAGCCTAGGCCTTTTAGAAGCCAAGGGTACCAGCAGGCTGGATGTGGAAGTACAGGCCATAAGCTCAACTCTCAGAAGTGTGTATGCATGGGAGGCAGATGTCTGCTACCCGCTCGTACATGGGATTTGGAACCTAGCTACACTCTGGTTGAGGAAAGCCGTTGAAAATCGCTGTATTCAACTCAGATACACGGGGGTTCAGGCCCAGTGCTCACACATGCTTTTCCCGCAACCTCTCCCAGCCACTAACATTAGGAAGTTAGCAGCTACTCCTACAGTCAGGCAGGATGCGGGAGGGTTCTGCCCTGTCCTCAGCTCTCACAGGGAAGCATGTCTTGAAGCCAGCTGTCAACTAGCTGCATTCCTATGGCAGTGAGAAGGTAGCAGTACTCTGAGTCAGGAGGTTCCAAGCTTACCAGTCTACTGCACCTGGGGATACCCTCCAGGTCTGCATTGTTACCCTGCGTCTCAGAAGCCTCTGGCAAACGTCTCTGCTGAAGACCTGCGAAACTCACTCTGCAGGCAGTGTTTAAATGTGAGGGACTGAGGCTGAGCTCAACTCACAGAAGTAAGATGCTTTTGCACAAGGCGTTCAGCTACCCTCTCACTTATGGAACTTAGTATGTAGCACCAGTCTACCACAGGAATTACTAGGAAATCGCTGGACTGAGCTTGGAGGCACTAGTCTTGTGTGCCGGGTGATTCCAATTACCTCTCCCAACACATCTGTCAAACAGCGAGCCTAGGCCTTTTAGAAGCCAAGGGTACCAGCAGGCTGAATGTGGAGGTACAGGCCATTAGCTCAACTCTCAGAAGTGTGTATGCATGGGAGGCAGATGTCTGCTACCCGCTCGTACATGGGATTTGGAACCTTACTACACTCTGGTTGAGGAAAGCCGTTGGAAATCGCTGCATTCAACTCAGATACACGGGAGTTCAGGCCCAGTGCTCACACATGCTTTTCCCACAACCTCTCCCAGCCACTAACATAAGGATGTTAGCAGCTACTCCTACAGTCAGGCAGGATGCGGGAGGGTTCTGCCCTGTCCTCAGTTCTCACAGGGAAGCATGTCTTGAAGCCAGCTGTCAACTAGCTGTATTCCTATGGCAGTGAGAAGGTAGCAGTACTCTGAGTCAGGAGGTTCCAAGATTACCAATCTACTGCACCTGGAGATACCGTCCAGGTCTGCATTGTTAACTTGTACTCAGAAGCCTCTGGTAATCGTCTCTGGCGAAGACGTGTGAAACTCACTCTGCAGGCAGTGTGGAACTGTGAGGGACTGAGGGTGAGCTCAACTCTCAGAAGTAAGATGCTTTTGGACAAGGCGTTCAGCTACCTTCTCACGTATGGAACTTAGTATGTAGCACCTGTCTACCACAAGAATTACTGGGAAATCGTGAATTGAGCTTGGAGGCACTCGACTTGTGTGCCGGGAGATTCCAATTTCCTCTCCCAGCACTTCCGTCAAACAGCGAGCCTAGGCCTTTTAGAAGCCAAGGGTACCAGCAGGCTGGCTGTGGAGGTAAAGGCCATAAGCTCAACTCTCAGAAGTGTGTATGCAAGGGAGGCAGATGTCTTCTACCCACTCGGACATGGGAGTTGGATCCTAGCTACACTGTGATTGAAGAAGGCCATTGGAAATCGCTGTATTCAACTCAAATACACGGGAGTTCAGGCCCAGTGCTCACACATGCTTTTCCCTCAACCTCTCCCAGCCACTAACATAAGGAAGTCAGCAGCTAATCCTACAGTCAGGCAGGATGCGGGAGGGTTCTGCCCTGTCCTCAGCTCTCACAGGGAAGCATGTCTTGAAGCCAGCTGTCAACTAGCTGCATTCCTATGGCAGTGAGAAGGTAGCAGTATTCTGAGTCAGGAGGTTCCAAGATTACACGTCTACTGCACCTGGGGATACCCTCCAAATCTGCATTGTTACCCTGCGTCACAGAAGCCTCTGGCAAATGTCTCTGCTGAAGACCTGCGAAACTCACTCTGCAGGCAGTGTGGAACTGTGAGGGACTGAGGCTGAGCTCAACTCTCAGAAGTAAGATGCTTTGGACAAGGCGTTCAGCTACCTTCTCACATATGGAACTTAGTATGTAGCACCTGTCTACCACAAGAATTACTGGGAAATCATGAATTGAGCTTGGAGGCACTCGTCTTGTGTGCCGAGAGATTCCAATTACCTCTCCCAGCACTTCCGTCAAACAGCGAGCCTAGGCCTTTTAGAAGGCAAGGGTACCAGCAAGCTGGATGTGGAGGTACAGGCCATCAGCTCAAGTCTCAGAAGTGTGTATGCATTGGAGGCAGATGTCTGCTACCCGCTCGTACATGGGATTTGGAACCTAGCTACACTCTGGTTGAGGAAAGCCGTTGGAAATCGCTGTATTCAACTCAGATACACGGGAGTTCAGGCCCAGTGCTCACACACGCTTTTCCCGCAACCTCTCCCAGCCACTAACATTAGGATGTTAGCAGCTACTCCGACAGTCAGGCAGGATGCGGGAGGGTTCTGCCCTGTCCTCAGCTCTCACAGGGAAGCATGTCTTGAAGCCAGCTGTCAACTAGCTGCATTCCTATGGCAGTGAGAAGGTAGCATTACTCTGAGTCAGGAGGTTCCAAGATTACACGTCTACTGCACCTGGGGATACCCTCCAGGTCTGCATTGTTACCCTGCGTCTCAGAAGCCTCTGGCAAACGTCTCTGCTGAAGACCTGCGAAACTCACTCTGCAGGCAGTGTGGAACTGTGAGGGACTGAGGCTGAGCTCAACTCTCAGAAGTAAGATGCTTTTGGACAAGGCGTTCAGCTACCTTCTCACATATGGAACTTAGTATGTAGCACCTGTCTACCACAAGAATTACTGGGAAATCGTGAATTGAGCTTGGAGGCACTCGTCTTGTGTGCCGGGAGATTCCAATTACCTCTCCCAGCACTTCCGTCAAACAGCGAGCCTAGGCCTTTTAGAAGCCAAGGGTACCAGCAGGCTGGCTGTGGAGGTACAGGCCATAAGCTCAAGTCTCAGAAGTGTGTATGCATGGGAGGCAGATGTCTGCTACCCGCTCGTACATGGGATTTCGAACCTAGCTACACTCTGGTTGAGGAAAGCCGTTGGAAATCGCTGTATTCAACTCAGATACACGGGAGTTCAGGCCCAGTGCTCACACACGCCTTTCCCGCAACCTCTCCCAGCCACTAACATTAGGATGTTAGCAGCTACTCCTACAGTCAGGCAGGATGCGGGAGGGTTCTGCCCTGTCCTCAGTTCTCACAGGGAAGCATGTCTTGAAGCCAGCTGTCAACTAGCTGCATTCCAATGGCAGTGAGAATTTAGCATTACTCTGAGTCAGGAGGTTCCAAGATTACACGTTTACTGCACCTGGGGATACCCTCCAGGTCTGCATTGTTACCCTGCGTCTCAGAAGCCTCTGGCAAACGTCTCTGCTGAAGACCTGCGAAACTCACTCTGCAGGCAGTGTGGAACTGTGAGGGACTGAGGCTGATCTCAACTCTCAGAAGTAAGATGCTTTTGGACAAGGCGTTCAGCTACCTTCTCACGTATGGAACTTAGTATGTAGCACCTGTCTACCACAAGAATTACTGGGAAATCGTGAATTGAGCTTGGAGACACTCGACTTGTGTGCCGGGAGATTGCAATTACGTCTCCCAGCACTTCCGTCAAACAGCGAGCCTAAGCCTTTTAGAAGCCAAGGGTACCAGCAGGCTGGCTGTGGAGGTACAGGCCATAAGCTCAACTCTCAGCAGTGTGTATGCAAGGGAGGCAGATGTCTTCTACCCACTCGGACATGGGAGTTGGATCCTAGCTACACTGTGATTGAAGAAGGCCATTGGAAATCGCTGTATTCAAGTCAGATACACGGGAGTTCAGGCCCAGTGCTCACACATGCTTTTCACTCAACCTCTCCCAGCCACTAACATAAGGATGTCAGCAGCTACTCCTACATTCAGGCAGGATGCGGGAGGGTTCTGCCCTGTCCTCAGCTCTCACAGGGAAGCATGTCTTGAAGACAGCTGTCAACTAGCTGCATTCCTATGGCTGTGAGAAGGTAGCAGTACTCTGAGTCAGGAGGTTCCAAGATTACCAATCTACTGCACCTGGAGATATCCTCCAGGACTGCATTGTTAACTTGTACTCAGAAGCCTCTGGCAATCGTCTCTGGTGAAAACGTGTGAAACTCACTCTGCAGGCAGTGTGGACCTGTGAGGGACTGAGGCTGAGCTCAACTCTCAGAAGTAAGATGCTTTTGGACAAGGCGTTCAGCTACCTTCTCACATATGGAACTTAGTATGTAGCACCTGTCTACCACAAGAATTACTGGGAAATCGTGAATTGAGCTTGGAGGCACTCGTCTTGTGTGCCGGGAGATTCCAATTACCTTTCCCAGCACTTCCGTCAAACAGCGAGCCTAGGCCTTTTAGAAGCCAAGGGTAAAAGCAGGCTGGATGTGGAGGTACAGGCCATAAGCTCAACTCTCAGAAGTGTGTATGCATGGGGGGCAGATGTCTGCTACCCACTGGGACATGGGATTTGGAACCTAGCTACACTCTGGTTGAGGAAAGCCGTAGGAAATCGCTGTATTCAACTCAGATACACGGGAGTTCAGGCCCAGTGCTCACACACGCTTTTCCCGCAACCTCTCCCAGCCACTAACATTAGGATGTTAGCAGCTACTCCTACAGTCAGGCAGGATGCGGGAGGGTTCTGCCCTGTCCTAAGCTCTCACAGGGAAACATGTCTTGAAGCCAGCTGTCAACTACCTGCATTCCTATGGCAGTGAGAAGGTAGCAGTATTCTGAGTCAGGAGGTTCCAAGATTACCAGTCTCCTGCACCTGGGGATACCCACCAGGTCTGCATTGTTACCCTTCGTCTCAGAAGCCTCTAGCAAACGTCTCTGCTGACGACCTGCGAAACTCACTCTGCAGGCAGTGTGGAACTGTGAGGGACTGAGGCTGAGCTCAGCTCTCAGAAGTAAGATGCTTTTGGACAAGGCGTTCAGCTACCCTCTCACGTATGGAACTTAGTATGTAGCACCAGTGTACCACAGGAATTAGTAGGAAATCGCTGGACTGAGCTTGGAGGCACTAGTCTTGTGTGCCGGGTGATTCCAATTACCTCTCCCAACACTTCCGTCAAACAGCGAGCCTAGGCCTTTTAGAAGCCAAGGGTACCAGCAGGCTGGCTGTGGAGGTACAGGCCATAAGCTCAACTCTCAGAAGTGTGTATGCATGGGAGGCAGATGTCTGCTACCCACTCGGACATGGGAGTTGGAACCTAGCTACACTGTGATTGAAGAAGGCCATTGGAAATCGCTGTATTCAACTCAGATACACGGGAGTTCAGGCCCAGTGCTCACACATGCTTTTCCCGCAACCTCTCCCAGCCACTAACGTAAGGATGTTATCAGCTACTCCTACAGTCAGGCAGGATGCGGGAGGGTTCTGCCCTGTCCTCAGCTCTCACAGGGAAGCATGTCTTGAAGCCAGCTGTCAACTAGCTGCATTCCTATGGCAGTGAGAAGGTAGCAGTACTCTGAGTCAGGAGGTTCCAAGATTACCACTCTACTGCACCTGGAGATAACCTCCAGGTCTGCATTGTTAACTTGTACTCAGAAGCCTCTGGCAATCGTCTCTGGTGAAGACGTGTGAAACTCACTCTGCAGGCAGTGTGGAACTGTGAGGGACTGAGGGTGAGCTCAACTCTCAGAAGTAAGATGCTTTTGGACAAGGCGTTCAGCTACCTTCTCACATATGGAACTTAGTATGTAGCACCTGTCTACCACAAGAATTACTGGGAAATCGTGAATTGAGCTTGAAGGCACTCGTCTTGTGTGCCGGGATATTCCAATTACCTCTCCCAGCACTTCCGTCAAACAGCGAGCCTAGGCCTTTTAGAAGCCAAGGGTACCAGCAGCCTGGATGTGGAGGTACAGGCCATAAGCTCAACTATCAGAAGTGTGTATGCATGGGAGGCCAGAGGTCTGCTACCCATTCGTACATGGTATTTGGAACCTAGCTACACTCTGGTTGAGGAAAGCTGTTGGAAATCGCTGTATTCAACTCAGATACACGGGAGTTCAGGCCCAGTGCTCACACATGCTTTTCCCGCAACCTCTCCCAGCCACTAACATTAGGATGTTAGCAGCTACTCCTACAGTCAGGCAGGTTGCGGGAGGTTTCTGCCCTGTCCTCAGCTCTCACAGGGAAGCATGTCTTGAAGCCAGCTGTCAACTGGCTGCATTCCTATGGCAGTGAGAAGGTAGCAGTACTCTGAGACAGGAGGTTCCAAGATTACCAGTCTACTGCACCTGGGGATACCCTCCAGGTCTGCATTGTTACCCTGCGTCTCAGATGCCTCTGGTAATCGTCTCTGGTGAAGACGTGTGAAACTCACTCTGCAGGCAGTGTGGAACTGTGAGGGACTGAAGTTGACCTCAACTCTCAGAAGTAAGATGCTTTTGGACAAGGCGTTCAGCTACCCTCTCACGTATGGAACTTAGTATGTAGCACCAGTGTACCACAGGAATTACTAGGAAATCGCTGGACTGAGCTTGGAGGCACTAGTCTTGTGTGCCGGGTGATTCCAATTACCTCTCCCAACACTTCCGTCAAACAGCGAGCCTAGGCCTTTTAGAAGGCAAGGGTACCAGCACGCTGGCTGTGGAGGTACAGGCAATAAGCTCAACTCTCAGAAGTGTGCATGCATGGGAGGCAGATGTCTGCTACCCACTCGGATATGGTAGTTGGAACCTAGCTACACTGTGATTGAAGAAGGCCAATGGAAATCGCTGTTTTCAACTCAGATACACGGGAGTTCAGGCCCAGTGCTCACACATGCTTTTCCCGCAACCTCTCCCAGCCACTAACATTAGGATGTTAGCAGCTACTCCTACAGTCAGGCAGGATGCGGGAGGGTTCTGCCCTGTCCTCAGGTCTCACAGGGAAGCAGGTCTTGAAGTCAGCTGTCATCTAGCTGCATTTCTATGGCAGTGAGAAGGTAGCATTACTCTGAGTCAGGAGGTTCCAAGATTACCACTCTACTGCACCTGGAGATACCCTCCAGTTCTGCATTGTTACCCTGCGTCTCAGAAGCCTCTGGTAATCGTCTCTGGTGAAGACGTGTGAAACTCACTCTGCAGGCAGTGTGGAACTGTGAGGGACTGAGGCTGAGCTCAAGTCTCAGAAGTAAGTTGCTTTTGGACAAGGCGTTCAGCTACCTTCTCACATATGGAACTTAGTATGTAGCACCTGTCTACCACAAGAATTACTGGGAAATCGTGAATTGAGTTTGGAGCCACTCGTCCTGTGTGCCGGGAGATTCCAATTACCTCTCCCAGCACTTCCGTCAAACAGCGAGCCTAGGCCTTTTAGAAGCCAAGGGTAACAGCAGGCTGGATATGGAGGTACAGGCCATAAGCTCAACTCTCAGAAGTGTGTATGCATGGGAGGCAGATGTCTGCTACCCGCTCGTACATGGGATTTGGAACCTAGCTACACTCTGTTTGAGGAAAGCCGTTGGAAATCGCTGTATTCAACTCAGATACACGGGAGTTCAGGCCCAGTGCTCACACATGCTTTTCCCGCAACCTCTCCGAGCCACTAACATAAGGATGTTAGCAGCTACTCCTACAGTCAGGCAGGATGCGGGAGGGTTATGCCCTGTCCTCACTCTCACAGGGAAGCATGTCTTGAAGCCAGCAGTCAACTACCTGCATTCCTATGGCAGTGAGAAGGTAGCAGTATTCTGAGTCAGGAGGTACCAAGATTACCAGTCTACTGCACCTGGGGATACCCTCCAGGTCTGCATTGTTACCCTGCGTCTCAGAAGCCTCTGGCAAACGTCTCTGCTGAAGACCTGCGAAACTCACTCTGCAGGAAGTGTGGAACTGTGAGGGTCTGAGGCTGAGCTCAACTCTCAGAAGTAAGATGCTTTTGGACAAGGCGTTCAGCTACCTTCTCACATATGGAACTTAGTATGTAGCACCTGTCTACCACAAGAATTACTGGAAAATCATGAATTGAGCTTAGAGGCACTCGTCTTGTGTGCCGGGAGATTCCAATTACCTCTCCCAGCACTTCCGTCAAACAGCGAGCCTAGACCTTTTAGAAGCCACGGGTACCATAAGGCTGGCTGTGGAGGTACAGGCCATAAGCTCAACTCTCAGAAGTGTGTATGCATGGGAGGCAGATGTCTGCTACCCACTCGGACATGGGAGTTGGAACCTAGCTACACTGTGATTGAAGAAGGCCATTGGAATTACTCAGCTATTAGAAATGACAAATACCCACCATTTGCTTCAACGTGGATGGAACTGGAGGGTATTATACTGAGTGAAGTAAGTCAGTCGGAGAAGGACAAACATATGTTCTCATTCATTTGGGGAATATAAATGATAGTGAAATGGAAAATAAGGGAAGGGAGAAGAAATGTGTGGGAAATATCAGAAAGGGAGACAGAACATAAAGACTGCTAACTCTGGGATACGAACTAGGGGTGGTAGAAGGGGAGGAGGGTGGGGGGTGGGAGTGAATGGGTGACGGGCACTGGGTGTTATTCTGTATGTTAGTAAATTGAACACCAATAAAAAATAAATAAATAAATAAATAAATAAAATAAAAAATAAAAAAATAAAAAAAAATAAAAATTAAAAAAAAAAAAGAAGGCCATTGGAAATCGCTGTATTCAACTCAGATACACGGGAGTTCAGGCCCAGTGCTCACACATGCTTTTCCCGCAACCTCTCCCAGCCACTACCATTAGGATGTTAGCAGCTACTCCTACAGTCAGGCAGGATGCGGGAGGGTTCTGCCCTGTCCTCAGCTCTCACAGGGAAGCATGTCTTGAAGCCAGCTGTCAACTGGCTGCATTCCTATGGCAGTGAGAAGGTAGCAGTACTCTGAGTCAGGAGGTTCCAAGATTACCACTCTACTGCACCTGGAGATACCCTCCAGGTCTGCATTGTTAACTTGTACTCTGAAGCCTCTGGCAATCGTCTCTGGTGAAGACGTGTGAAACTCAATCTGCAGGCAGTGTGGAACTGTGAGGGACTGAGGCTGAGCTCAACTCTCAGAAGTAAGATGCTTTTGGACAAGGCGTTCAGCTACCTTCTCACATATGGAACTTAGTATGTAGCACCTGTCTACCACAAGAATTACTGGGAAATCTTGAATTGAGCTTGGAGGCACTCGTCTTGTGTGCCGGGTGATTCCAATTACCTCTCCCAGCACTTCCGTCAAACAGCGAGCCTAGGCCTTTTAGAAGCCACGGGTACCATCAGGCTGGCTGTGGAGGTACAGGCCATAAGCTCAACTCTCAGAAGTGTGTATGCATGGGAGGCAGATGTCTGCTACCCACTCAGACATGGGAGTTGGAACCTAGCTACACTGTGATTGAAGAAGGCCATTGGAATTACTCAGCTATTAGAAATGACAAATACCCACCATTTGCTTCAACCGGATGGAACTGGAGGGTATTATGCTGAGTGAAGTAAGTCAGTCGGAGAAGGACAAACATATGTTCTCATTCATTTGGGGAATATAAATAATAGTGAAAGGGAAAATAAGGGAAGGGAGAAGAAATGTGTGGGATATATCAGAAAGGGAGACAGAACATAAAGACTGCTAACTCTGGGAAACGAACTAGGGGTGGTAGAAGGGGAGGAGGGCGCGGGGTGGGAGTGAATGGGTGACGGGCACTGGGTGTTATTCTGTATGTTAGTAAATTGAACACCAATAAAAAAAATAAATAAATAAATAAATAAAAAATAAAATAAAAAAAAAAAAGAAGGCCATTGGAAATCGCTGTATTCAACTCAGATACACGGGAGTTCAGGCCCAGTGCTCACACATGCTTTTCCCGCAACCTCTCCCAGCCACTAACATAAGGATGTTAACAGCTACTCCTACAGTCAGGCAGGATGCGGGAGGGTTCTGCCCTGTCCTCAGCTCTCACAGGGAAACATGTCTTGAAGTCAGCTGTCAACTAGCTGCATTCCTATGGCAGTGAGAAGGTAGCAGTACTCTGAGTCAGGAGGTTCCAAGATTACCACTCTACTGCACCTGGAGATACCCTCCAGGTCTGCATTGTTAACTTGTACTCAGAAGCGTCTGGGAATCGTCTCTGGTGAAGACTTGTGAAACTCACTCTGCAGGCAGTGTGGAACTGTGAGGGACTGAGGGTGAGCTCAACTCTCAGAAGTAAGATGCTTTTGGACAAGGCGTTCAGCTACCTTCTCACGTATGGAACTTAGTATGTAGCACCTGTCTCCCACAACAATTACTGGGAAATCGTGAATTGAGCTTGGAGGCACTCGTCTTGTGTGCCGGGAGATTCCAATTACCTCTCCCAGCACTTCCATCAAACAGCGAGCCTAGGCCTTTTAGAAGCCAAGTGTACCAGCAGGCAGGCTGTGGAGGTACAGACCATAAGCTCAACTCTCAGAAGTGTGTATGCATGGGAGGCAGATGTCTGCTACCCGCTCGTACATGGGATTTGGAAACTAGCTACACTCTGGTTGAGGAAAGCCGTTGGAAATCGCTGTATTCATCTCAGATACACGGGAGTTCAGGCCCAGTGCTCACACATGCTTTTCCCGCAACCTCTCCCAGCCACTAACATTAGGATGTTAGCAGCTACTCCTACAGTCAGGCAGGATGCGGGAGGGTTCTGCCCTGTCCTCAGCTCTCACAGGGATGCATGTCTTGAAGCCAGCTCTCAACTAGCTGTATTCCTATGGCAGTGAGAAGGTAGCAGTATTCTGAGTCAGGAGGTTCCAAGATTACCACTCTACTGCACCTGGAGATACCCTCCAGGTCTGCATTGTTAACTTGTACTCAGAAGCCTCTGGCAATCGTCTCTGCTGAAGACCTCCGAAACTCACTCTGCAGGCAGTATGGAACTGTGAGGGACTGAGGCTGAGCTCAACTCTCAGAAGTAAGATGCTTTTGGACAAGGCGTTCAGCTACCTTCTCACATATGGAACTTAGTATGTAGCACCTGTCTACCACAAGAATTACTGGCAAATCGTGAATTGAGCTTGGAGGCACTCGTCTTGTGTGCCGGGAGATTCCAATTACCTCTCCCAGCACTTCCGTCAAACAGCGAGCCTAGGCCTTTTAGAAGCCAAGGGTACCAGCAGGCTGGATGTGGAGGTACAGGCCATCAGCTCAACTCTCAGAAGTGTGTATGCATGGGAGGCAGATGTCTGCTACCCGCTCGTACATGGGATTTCGAACCTAGCTACACTCTGGTTGAGGAAAGCCGTTGGAAATCGCTGTATTCAACTCAGATACACGGGAGTTCAGGCCCAGTGCTCACACATGCTTTTCCCGCAACCTCTCCCAGCCACTAACATAAGGATGTTAGCAGCTACTCCTACAGTCAGGCAGGATGCGGGAGGGTTCTGCCCTGTCCTCAGCTCTCACAGGGAAGCGTGTCTTGAAGCCAGCTGTCAACTGGCTGCATTCCTATGGCAGTGAGAAGGTAGCAGTACTCTGAGTCAGGAGGTTCCAAGATTACCACTCTACTGCACCTGGAGATACCCTCCAGGTCTGCATTGTTAACTTGTACTCAGAAGTCTCTGGCAATCGTCTCTGGTGAAGACGTGTGAAACTCAATCAGCAGGCAGTGTGGAACTGTGAGGGACTGAGGCTGAGCTCAACTCTCAGAAGTAAGATGCTTTTGGACAAGGCGTTCAGCTACCTTCTCACATATGGAACTTAGTATGTAGCACCTGTCTACCACAAGAATTACTGGGAAATCGTGAATTGAGCTTGGAGGCACTCGTCTTGTGTGCCGGGAGATTCCAATTACCTCTCCCAGCACTTCCGTCAAACAGCGAGCCTAGGCCTTTTAGAATCCACGGGTACCATCAGGCTGGCTGTGGAGGTACAGGCCATAAGCTCAACTCTCAGAAGTGTGTATGCATGGGAGGCAGATGTCTGCTACCCACTCGGACATGGGAGTTGGAACCTAGCTACACTGTGATTGAAGAAGGCCATTGGAATTACTCAGCTATTAGAAATGACAAATACCCACCATTTGCTTCAACGTGGATGGAACTGGAGGGTATTATGCTGAGTGAAGTAAGTCAGTCGGAGAAGGACAAACATATGTTCTCATTCATTTGGGGAATATAAATAATAGTGAAAGGGAAAATAAGGGAAGGGAGAAGAAATGTGTGGGATATATCAGAAAGGGAGACAGAACATAAAGACTGCTAACTCTGGGAAACGAACTAGGGGTGGTAGAAGGGGAGGAGGGCGGGGGGTGGGAGTGAATGGGTGACGTGCACTGGGTGTTATTCTGTATGTTAGTAAATTGAACACCAATAAAAAAAATAAATAAATAAATAAATAAATAAAAAATAAAATAAAAAATAAAAAAAAATAAATAAAAATAAAAAAAAATAAAAAAAAAAGAGTAGGCCATTGGAAATCGCTGTATTCAACTCAGATACACGGGAGTTCAGGACCAGTGCTCACACATGCTTTTCCCGCAGCCTCTCCCAGCCATTAACATTAGGATGTTAGCAGCTACTCCTACAGTCAGGCAGGATGCGGGAGGGTTCTGCCCTGTCCTCAGCTCTCACAGGGAAGCATGTCTTGAAGTCAGCTGTCAACTAGCTGCATTCCTATGGCAGTGAGAAGGTAGCAGTACTCTGAGTCAGGAGGTTCCAAGATTACCACTCTACTGCACCTGGAGATACCCTCCAGGTCTGCATTGTTACCCTGCGTCTCAGATGCCTCTGGTAATCGTCTCTGGTGAAGACGTGTGAAACTCACTCTGCAGGCAGTGTGGAACTGTGAGGGAATGAGGGTGAGCTCAACTCTCAGAAGTAAGATGCTTTTGGACAAGGCGTTCAGCTACCCTCTCACGTATGGAACTTAGTATGTAGTACCAGTGTACCACAGGAATTACTAGGAAATCGCTGGACTGCGCTTGGAGGCACTAGTCTTGTGTGCCGGGTGATTCCAATTACCTCTCCCAACACTACCGTCAAACAGCGAGCCTAGGCCTTTTAGAAGCCAAGGTTACCAGCACGCTGGCTGTGGATGTACGGGCCATAAGCTCAACTCTCAGAAGTGTGTATGCATGGGAGGCAGATGTCTGCTACCCGCTCGGACATGGGAGTTGGAACCTAGCTACACTGTGATTGAAGAAGGCCATTGGAAATCGCTGTATTCAACTCAGATACACGGGAGTTCAGGCCCAGTGCTCAAACATGCTTTTCACGCAACCTCTCCCAGCCACTAACATTAGGATGTTAGCAGCTACTCCTACAGTCAGGCAGGATGCGGGAGGGTTCTGCCCTGTCCTCAGCTCTCACAGGGAAGCATGTCTTGAAGCCAGCTGTCAACTAGCTGCATTCCTATGGCAGTGAGAAGGTAGCAGTACTCTGAGTCAGGAGGTCCCAAGATTACCACTCTACTGCACCTGGAGATACCCTCCAGGTCTGCATTGTTAACTTGTACTCAGAAGCCTCTGGCAATCGTCTCTGGTGAAGACATGTGAAACTCACTCTGCAGGCAGTGTGGAACTGTGAGGGACTGAGGCTGAGCTCAACTCTCAGAAGTAAGATGCTTTTGGACAAGGCGTTCAGCTACCTTCTCACATAAGGAACTTAGTATGTAGCACCTGTCTACCACAAGAATTACTGGGAAATCGTGAATTGAGCTTGGAGGCACTCGTCTTGTGTGCCTGGAGATTCCAATTACCTCTCCCAGCACTTCCGTCAAACAGCGAGCCTAGGCCTTTTAGAAGCCAAGGGTACCAGCAGGCTGGATGTGGAAGTACAGGCCATAAGCTCAACTCTCAGAAGTGTGTATGCATGGGAGGCAGATGTCTGCTACCCGCTCGTACATGGGATTTGGAACCTAGCTACACTCTGGTTGAGGAAAGCCGTTGAAAATCGCTGTATTCAACTCAGATACACGGGGGTTCAGGCCCAGTGCTCACACATGCTTTTCCCGCAACCTCTCCCAGCCACTAACATTAGGAAGTTAGCAGCTACTCCTACAGTCAGGCAGGATGCGGGAGGGTTCTGCCCTGTCCTCAGCTCTCACAGGGAAGCATGTCTTGAAGCCAGCTGTCAACTAGCTGCATTCCTATGGCAGTGAGAAGGTAGCAGTACTCTGAGTCAGGAGGTTCCAAGCTTACCAGTCTACTGCACCTGGGGATACCCTCCAGGTCTGCATTGTTACCCTGCGTCTCAGAAGCCTCTGGCAAACGTCTCTGCTGAAGACCTGCGAAACTCACTCTGCAGGCAGTGTTTAAATGTGAGGGACTGAGGCTGAGCTCAACTCACAGAAGTAAGATGCTTTTGCACAAGGCGTTCAGCTACCCTCTCACTTATGGAACTTAGTATGTAGCACCAGTCTACCACAGGAATTACTAGGAAATCGCTGGACTGAGCTTGGAGGCACTAGTCTTGTGTGCCGGGTGATTCCAATTACCTCTCCCAACACATCTGTCAAACAGCGAGCCTAGGCCTTTTAGAAGCCAAGGGTACCAGCAGGCTGAATGTGGAGGTACAGGCCATTAGCTCAACTCTCAGAAGTGTGTATGCATGGGAGGCAGATGTCTGCTACCCGCTCGTACATGGGATTTGGAACCTTACTACACTCTGGTTGAGGAAAGCCGTTGGAAATCGCTGCATTCAACTCAGATACACGGGAGTTCAGGCCCAGTGCTCACACATGCTTTTCCCACAACCTCTCCCAGCCACTAACATAAGGATGTTAGCAGCTACTCCTACAGTCAGGCAGGATGCGGGAGGGTTCTGCCCTGTCCTCAGTTCTCACAGGGAAGCATGTCTTGAAGCCAGCTGTCAACTAGCTGTATTCCTATGGCAGTGAGAAGGTAGCAGTACTCTGAGTCAGGAGGTTCCAAGATTACCAATCTACTGCACCTGGAGATACCGTCCAGGTCTGCATTGTTAACTTGTACTCAGAAGCCTCTGGTAATCGTCTCTGGCGAAGACGTGTGAAACTCACTCTGCAGGCAGTGTGGAACTGTGAGGGACTGAGGGTGAGCTCAACTCTCAGAAGTAAGATGCTTTTGGACAAGGCGTTCAGCTACCTTCTCACGTATGGAACTTAGTATGTAGCACCTGTCTACCACAAGAATTACTGGGAAATCGTGAATTGAGCTTGGAGGCACTCGACTTGTGTGCCGGGAGATTCCAATTTCCTCTCCCAGCACTTCCGTCAAACAGCGAGCCTAGGCCTTTTAGAAGCCAAGGGTACCAGCAGGCTGGCTGTGGAGGTAAAGGCCATAAGCTCAACTCTCAGAAGTGTGTATGCAAGGGAGGCAGATGTCTTCTACCCACTCGGACATGGGAGTTGGATCCTAGCTACACTGTGATTGAAGAAGGCCATTGGAAATCGCTGTATTCAACTCAAATACACGGGAGTTCAGGCCCAGTGCTCACACATGCTTTTCCCTCAACCTCTCCCAGCCACTAACATAAGGAAGTCAGCAGCTAATCCTACAGTCAGGCAGGATGCGGGAGGGTTCTGCCCTGTCCTCAGCTCTCACAGGGAAGCATGTCTTGAAGCCAGCTGTCAACTAGCTGCATTCCTATGGCAGTGAGAAGGTAGCAGTATTCTGAGTCAGGAGGTTCCAAGATTACACGTCTACTGCACCTGGGGATACCCTCCAAATCTGCATTGTTACCCTGCGTCACAGAAGCCTCTGGCAAATGTCTCTGCTGAAGACCTGCGAAACTCACTCTGCAGGCAGTGTGGAACTGTGAGGGACTGAGGCTGAGCTCAACTCTCAGAAGTAAGATGCTTTGGACAAGGCGTTCAGCTACCTTCTCACATATGGAACTTAGTATGTAGCACCTGTCTACCACAAGAATTACTGGGAAATCATGAATTGAGCTTGGAGGCACTCGTCTTGTGTGCCGAGAGATTCCAATTACCTCTCCCAGCACTTCCGTCAAACAGCGAGCCTAGGCCTTTTAGAAGGCAAGGGTACCAGCAAGCTGGATGTGGAGGTACAGGCCATCAGCTCAAGTCTCAGAAGTGTGTATGCATTGGAGGCAGATGTCTGCTACCCGCTCGTACATGGGATTTGGAACCTAGCTACACTCTGGTTGAGGAAAGCCGTTGGAAATCGCTGTATTCAACTCAGATACACGGGAGTTCAGGCCCAGTGCTCACACACGCTTTTCCCGCAACCTCTCCCAGCCACTAACATTAGGATGTTAGCAGCTACTCCGACAGTCAGGCAGGATGCGGGAGGGTTCTGCCCTGTCCTCAGCTCTCACAGGGAAGCATGTCTTGAAGCCAGCTGTCAACTAGCTGCATTCCTATGGCAGTGAGAAGGTAGCATTACTCTGAGTCAGGAGGTTCCAAGATTACACGTCTACTGCACCTGGGGATACCCTCCAGGTCTGCATTGTTACCCTGCGTCTCAGAAGCCTCTGGCAAACGTCTCTGCTGAAGACCTGCGAAACTCACTCTGCAGGCAGTGTGGAACTGTGAGGGACTGAGGCTGAGCTCAACTCTCAGAAGTAAGATGCTTTTGGACAAGGCGTTCAGCTACCTTCTCACATATGGAACTTAGTATGTAGCACCTGTCTACCACAAGAATTACTGGGAAATCGTGAATTGAGCTTGGAGGCACTCGTCTTGTGTGCCGGGAGATTCCAATTACCTCTCCCAGCACTTCCGTCAAACAGCGAGCCTAGGCCTTTTAGAAGCCAAGGGTACCAGCAGGCTGGCTGTGGAGGTACAGGCCATAAGCTCAAGTCTCAGAAGTGTGTATGCATGGGAGGCAGATGTCTGCTACCCGCTCGTACATGGGATTTCGAACCTAGCTACACTCTGGTTGAGGAAAGCCGTTGGAAATCGCTGTATTCAACTCAGATACACGGGAGTTCAGGCCCAGTGCTCACACACGCCTTTCCCGCAACCTCTCCCAGCCACTAACATTAGGATGTTAGCAGCTACTCCTACAGTCAGGCAGGATGCGGGAGGGTTCTGCCCTGTCCTCAGTTCTCACAGGGAAGCATGTCTTGAAGCCAGCTGTCAACTAGCTGCATTCCAATGGCAGTGAGAATTTAGCATTACTCTGAGTCAGGAGGTTCCAAGATTACACGTTTACTGCACCTGGGGATACCCTCCAGGTCTGCATTGTTACCCTGCGTCTCAGAAGCCTCTGGCAAACGTCTCTGCTGAAGACCTGCGAAACTCACTCTGCAGGCAGTGTGGAACTGTGAGGGACTGAGGCTGATCTCAACTCTCAGAAGTAAGATGCTTTTGGACAAGGCGTTCAGCTACCTTCTCACGTATGGAACTTAGTATGTAGCACCTGTCTACCACAAGAATTACTGGGAAATCGTGAATTGAGCTTGGAGACACTCGACTTGTGTGCCGGGAGATTGCAATTACGTCTCCCAGCACTTCCGTCAAACAGCGAGCCTAAGCCTTTTAGAAGCCAAGGGTACCAGCAGGCTGGCTGTGGAGGTACAGGCCATAAGCTCAACTCTCAGCAGTGTGTATGCAAGGGAGGCAGATGTCTTCTACCCACTCGGACATGGGAGTTGGATCCTAGCTACACTGTGATTGAAGAAGGCCATTGGAAATCGCTGTATTCAAGTCAGATACACGGGAGTTCAGGCCCAGTGCTCACACATGCTTTTCACTCAACCTCTCCCAGCCACTAACATAAGGATGTCAGCAGCTACTCCTACATTCAGGCAGGATGCGGGAGGGTTCTGCCCTGTCCTCAGCTCTCACAGGGAAGCATGTCTTGAAGACAGCTGTCAACTAGCTGCATTCCTATGGCTGTTAGAAGGTAGCAGTACTCTGAGTCAGGAGGTTCCAAGATTACCAATCTACTGCACCTGGAGATATCCTCCAGGACTGCATTGTTAACTTGTACTCAGAAGCCTCTGGCAATCGTCTCTGGTGAAAACGTGTGAAACTCACTCTGCAGGCAGTGTGGACCTGTGAGGGACTGAGGCTGAGCTCAACTCTCAGAAGTAAGATGCTTTTGGACAAGGCGTTCAGCTACCTTCTCACATATGGAACTTAGTATGTAGCACCTGTCTACCACAAGAATTACTGGGAAATCGTGAATTGAGCTTGGAGGCACTCGTCTTGTGTGCCGGGAGATTCCAATTACCTTTCCCAGCACTTCCGTCAAACAGCGAGCCTAGGCCTTTTAGAAGCCAAGGGTAAAAGCAGGCTGGATGTGGAGGTACAGGCCATAAGCTCAACTCTCAGAAGTGTGTATGCATGGGGGGCAGATGTCTGCTACCCACTGGGACATGGGATTTGGAACCTAGCTACACTCTGGTTGAGGAAAGCCGTAGGAAATCGCTGTATTCAACTCAGATACACGGGAGTTCAGGCCCAGTGCTCACACACGCTTTTCCCGCAACCTCTCCCAGCCACTAACATTAGGATGTTAGCAGCTACTCCTACAGTCAGGCAGGATGCGGGAGGGTTCTGCCCTGTCCTAAGCTCTCACAGGGAAACATGTCTTGAAGCCAGCTGTCAACTACCTGCATTCCTATGGCAGTGAGAAGGTAGCAGTATTCTGAGTCAGGAGGTTCCAAGATTACCAGTCTCCTGCACCTGGGGATACCCACCAGGTCTGCATTGTTACCCTTCGTCTCAGAAGCCTCTAGCAAACGTCTCTGCTGACGACCTGCGAAACTCACTCTGCAGGCAGTGTGGAACTGTGAGGGACTGAGGCTGAGCTCAGCTCTCAGAAGTAAGATGCTTTTGGACAAGGCGTTCAGCTACCCTCTCACGTATGGAACTTAGTATGTAGCACCAGTGTACCACAGGAATTAGTAGGAAATCGCTGGACTGAGCTTGGAGGCACTAGTCTTGTGTGCCGGGTGATTCCAATTACCTCTCCCAACACTTCCGTCAAACAGCGAGCCTAGGCCTTTTAGAAGCCAAGGGTACCAGCAGGCTGGCTGTGGAGGTACAGGCCATAAGCTCAACTCTCAGAAGTGTGTATGCATGGGAGGCAGATGTCTGCTACCCACTCGGACATGGGAGTTGGAACCTAGCTACACTGTGATTGAAGAAGGCCATTGGAAATCGCTGTATTCAACTCAGATACACGGGAGTTCAGGCCCAGTGCTCACACATGCTTTTCCCGCAACCTCTCCCAGCCACTAACGTAAGGATGTTATCAGCTACTCCTACAGTCAGGCAGGATGCGGGAGGGTTCTGCCCTGTCCTCAGCTCTCACAGGGAAGCATGTCTTGAAGCCAGCTGTCAACTAGCTGCATTCCTATGGCAGTGAGAAGGTAGCAGTACTCTGAGTCAGGAGGTTCCAAGATTACCACTCTACTGCACCTGGAGATAACCTCCAGGTCTGCATTGTTAACTTGTACTCAGAAGCCTCTGGCAATCGTCTCTGGTGAAGACGTGTGAAACTCACTCTGCAGGCAGTGTGGAACTGTGAGGGACTGAGGGTGAGCTCAACTCTCAGAAGTAAGATGCTTTTGGACAAGGCGTTCAGCTACCTTCTCACATATGGAACTTAGTATGTAGCACCTGTCTACCACAAGAATTACTGGGAAATCGTGAATTGAGCTTGAAGGCACTCGTCTTGTGTGCCGGGATATTCCAATTACCTCTCCCAGCACTTCCGTCAAACAGCGAGCCTAGGCCTTTTAGAAGCCAAGGGTACCAGCAGCCTGGATGTGGAGGTACAGGCCATAAGCTCAACTATCAGAAGTGTGTATGCATGGGAGGCCAGAGGTCTGCTACCCATTCGTACATGGTATTTGGAACCTAGCTACACTCTGGTTGAGGAAAGCTGTTGGAAATCGCTGTATTCAACTCAGATACACGGGAGTTCAGGCCCAGTGCTCACACATGCTTTTCCCGCAACCTCTCCCAGCCACTAACATTAGGATGTTAGCAGCTACTCCTACAGTCAGGCAGGTTGCGGGAGGTTTCTGCCCTGTCCTCAGCTCTCACAGGGAAGCATGTCTTGAAGCCAGCTGTCAACTGGCTGCATTCCTATGGCAGTGAGAAGGTAGCAGTACTCTGAGACAGGAGGTTCCAAGATTACCAGTCTACTGCACCTGGGGATACCCTCCAGGTCTGCATTGTTACCCTGCGTCTCAGATGCCTCTGGTAATCGTCTCTGGTGAAGACGTGTGAAACTCACTCTGCAGGCAGTGTGGAACTGTGAGGGACTGAAGTTGACCTCAACTCTCAGAAGTAAGATGCTTTTGGACAAGGCGTTCAGCTACCCTCTCACGTATGGAACTTAGTATGTAGCACCAGTGTACCACAGGAATTACTAGGAAATCGCTGGACTGAGCTTGGAGGCACTAGTCTTGTGTGCCGGGTGATTCCAATTACCTCTCCCAACACTTCCGTCAAACAGCGAGCCTAGGCCTTTTAGAAGGCAAGGGTACCAGCACGCTGGCTGTGGAGGTACAGGCAATAAGCTCAACTCTCAGAAGTGTGCATGCATGGGAGGCAG
Organism: Canis aureus; assembly: GCF_053574225.1. Lineage (NCBI taxonomy): Eukaryota > Metazoa > Chordata > Mammalia > Carnivora > Canidae > Canis > Canis aureus. The sequence continues at coordinate 5,540,083 of NC_135623.1, read as the reverse complement.
ATGTCTGCTACCCACTCGGATATGGTAGTTGGAACCTAGCTACACTGTGATTGAAGAAGGCCAATGGAAATCGCTGTTTTCAACTCAGATACACGGGAGTTCAGGCCCAGTGCTCACACATGCTTTTCCCGCAACCTCTCCCAGCCACTAACATTAGGATGTTAGCAGCTACTCCTACAGTCAGGCAGGATGCGGGAGGGTTCTGCCCTGTCCTCAGGTCTCACAGGGAAGCAGGTCTTGAAGTCAGCTGTCATCTAGCTGCATTTCTATGGCAGTGAGAAGGTAGCATTACTCTGAGTCAGGAGGTTCCAAGATTACCACTCTACTGCACCTGGAGATACCCTCCAGTTCTGCATTGTTACCCTGCGTCTCAGAAGCCTCTGGTAATCGTCTCTGGTGAAGACGTGTGAAACTCACTCTGCAGGCAGTGTGGAACTGTGAGGGACTGAGGCTGAGCTCAAGTCTCAGAAGTAAGTTGCTTTTGGACAAGGCGTTCAGCTACCTTCTCACATATGGAACTTAGTATGTAGCACCTGTCTACCACAAGAATTACTGGGAAATCGTGAATTGAGTTTGGAGCCACTCGTCCTGTGTGCCGGGAGATTCCAATTACCTCTCCCAGCACTTCCGTCAAACAGCGAGCCTAGGCCTTTTAGAAGCCAAGGGTAACAGCAGGCTGGATATGGAGGTACAGGCCATAAGCTCAACTCTCAGAAGTGTGTATGCATGGGAGGCAGATGTCTGCTACCCGCTCGTACATGGGATTTGGAACCTAGCTACACTCTGTTTGAGGAAAGCCGTTGGAAATCGCTGTATTCAACTCAGATACACGGGAGTTCAGGCCCAGTGCTCACACATGCTTTTCCCGCAACCTCTCCGAGCCACTAACATAAGGATGTTAGCAGCTACTCCTACAGTCAGGCAGGATGCGGGAGGGTTATGCCCTGTCCTCACTCTCACAGGGAAGCATGTCTTGAAGCCAGCAGTCAACTACCTGCATTCCTATGGCAGTGAGAAGGTAGCAGTATTCTGAGTCAGGAGGTACCAAGATTACCAGTCTACTGCACCTGGGGATACCCTCCAGGTCTGCATTGTTACCCTGCGTCTCAGAAGCCTCTGGCAAACGTCTCTGCTGAAGACCTGCGAAACTCACTCTGCAGGAAGTGTGGAACTGTGAGGGTCTGAGGCTGAGCTCAACTCTCAGAAGTAAGATGCTTTTGGACAAGGCGTTCAGCTACCTTCTCACATATGGAACTTAGTATGTAGCACCTGTCTACCACAAGAATTACTGGAAAATCATGAATTGAGCTTAGAGGCACTCGTCTTGTGTGCCGGGAGATTCCAATTACCTCTCCCAGCACTTCCGTCAAACAGCGAGCCTAGACCTTTTAGAAGCCACGGGTACCATAAGGCTGGCTGTGGAGGTACAGGCCATAAGCTCAACTCTCAGAAGTGTGTATGCATGGGAGGCAGATGTCTGCTACCCACTCGGACATGGGAGTTGGAACCTAGCTACACTGTGATTGAAGAAGGCCATTGGAATTACTCAGCTATTAGAAATGACAAATACCCACCATTTGCTTCAACGTGGATGGAACTGGAGGGTATTATACTGAGTGAAGTAAGTCAGTCGGAGAAGGACAAACATATGTTCTCATTCATTTGGGGAATATAAATGATAGTGAAATGGAAAATAAGGGAAGGGAGAAGAAATGTGTGGGAAATATCAGAAAGGGAGACAGAACATAAAGACTGCTAACTCTGGGATACGAACTAGGGGTGGTAGAAGGGGAGGAGGGTGGGGGGTGGGAGTGAATGGGTGACGGGCACTGGGTGTTATTCTGTATGTTAGTAAATTGAACACCAATAAAAAATAAATAAATAAATAAATAAATAAAATAAAAAATAAAAAAATAAAAAAAAATAAAAATTAAAAAAAAAAAAGAAGGCCATTGGAAATCGCTGTATTCAACTCAGATACACGGGAGTTCAGGCCCAGTGCTCACACATGCTTTTCCCGCAACCTCTCCCAGCCACTACCATTAGGATGTTAGCAGCTACTCCTACAGTCAGGCAGGATGCGGGAGGGTTCTGCCCTGTCCTCAGCTCTCACAGGGAAGCATGTCTTGAAGCCAGCTGTCAACTGGCTGCATTCCTATGGCAGTGAGAAGGTAGCAGTACTCTGAGTCAGGAGGTTCCAAGATTACCACTCTACTGCACCTGGAGATACCCTCCAGGTCTGCATTGTTAACTTGTACTCTGAAGCCTCTGGCAATCGTCTCTGGTGAAGACGTGTGAAACTCAATCTGCAGGCAGTGTGGAACTGTGAGGGACTGAGGCTGAGCTCAACTCTCAGAAGTAAGATGCTTTTGGACAAGGCGTTCAGCTACCTTCTCACATATGGAACTTAGTATGTAGCACCTGTCTACCACAAGAATTACTGGGAAATCTTGAATTGAGCTTGGAGGCACTCGTCTTGTGTGCCGGGTGATTCCAATTACCTCTCCCAGCACTTCCGTCAAACAGCGAGCCTAGGCCTTTTAGAAGCCACGGGTACCATCAGGCTGGCTGTGGAGGTACAGGCCATAAGCTCAACTCTCAGAAGTGTGTATGCATGGGAGGCAGATGTCTGCTACCCACTCAGACATGGGAGTTGGAACCTAGCTACACTGTGATTGAAGAAGGCCATTGGAATTACTCAGCTATTAGAAATGACAAATACCCACCATTTGCTTCAACCGGATGGAACTGGAGGGTATTATGCTGAGTGAAGTAAGTCAGTCGGAGAAGGACAAACATATGTTCTCATTCATTTGGGGAATATAAATAATAGTGAAAGGGAAAATAAGGGAAGGGAGAAGAAATGTGTGGGATATATCAGAAAGGGAGACAGAACATAAAGACTGCTAACTCTGGGAAACGAACTAGGGGTGGTAGAAGGGGAGGAGGGCGCGGGGTGGGAGTGAATGGGTGACGGGCACTGGGTGTTATTCTGTATGTTAGTAAATTGAACACCAATAAAAAAAATAAATAAATAAATAAATAAAAAATAAAATAAAAAAAAAAAAGAAGGCCATTGGAAATCGCTGTATTCAACTCAGATACACGGGAGTTCAGGCCCAGTGCTCACACATGCTTTTCCCGCAACCTCTCCCAGCCACTAACATAAGGATGTTAACAGCTACTCCTACAGTCAGGCAGGATGCGGGAGGGTTCTGCCCTGTCCTCAGCTCTCACAGGGAAACATGTCTTGAAGTCAGCTGTCAACTAGCTGCATTCCTATGGCAGTGAGAAGGTAGCAGTACTCTGAGTCAGGAGGTTCCAAGATTACCACTCTACTGCACCTGGAGATACCCTCCAGGTCTGCATTGTTAACTTGTACTCAGAAGCGTCTGGGAATCGTCTCTGGTGAAGACTTGTGAAACTCACTCTGCAGGCAGTGTGGAACTGTGAGGGACTGAGGGTGAGCTCAACTCTCAGAAGTAAGATGCTTTTGGACAAGGCGTTCAGCTACCTTCTCACGTATGGAACTTAGTATGTAGCACCTGTCTCCCACAACAATTACTGGGAAATCGTGAATTGAGCTTGGAGGCACTCGTCTTGTGTGCCGGGAGATTCCAATTACCTCTCCCAGCACTTCCATCAAACAGCGAGCCTAGGCCTTTTAGAAGCCAAGTGTACCAGCAGGCAGGCTGTGGAGGTACAGACCATAAGCTCAACTCTCAGAAGTGTGTATGCATGGGAGGCAGATGTCTGCTACCCGCTCGTACATGGGATTTGGAAACTAGCTACACTCTGGTTGAGGAAAGCCGTTGGAAATCGCTGTATTCATCTCAGATACACGGGAGTTCAGGCCCAGTGCTCACACATGCTTTTCCCGCAACCTCTCCCAGCCACTAACATTAGGATGTTAGCAGCTACTCCTACAGTCAGGCAGGATGCGGGAGGGTTCTGCCCTGTCCTCAGCTCTCACAGGGATGCATGTCTTGAAGCCAGCTCTCAACTAGCTGTATTCCTATGGCAGTGAGAAGGTAGCAGTATTCTGAGTCAGGAGGTTCCAAGATTACCACTCTACTGCACCTGGAGATACCCTCCAGGTCTGCATTGTTAACTTGTACTCAGAAGCCTCTGGCAATCGTCTCTGCTGAAGACCTCCGAAACTCACTCTGCAGGCAGTATGGAACTGTGAGGGACTGAGGCTGAGCTCAACTCTCAGAAGTAAGATGCTTTTGGACAAGGCGTTCAGCTACCTTCTCACATATGGAACTTAGTATGTAGCACCTGTCTACCACAAGAATTACTGGCAAATCGTGAATTGAGCTTGGAGGCACTCGTCTTGTGTGCCGGGAGATTCCAATTACCTCTCCCAGCACTTCCGTCAAACAGCGAGCCTAGGCCTTTTAGAAGCCAAGGGTACCAGCAGGCTGGATGTGGAGGTACAGGCCATCAGCTCAACTCTCAGAAGTGTGTATGCATGGGAGGCAGATGTCTGCTACCCGCTCGTACATGGGATTTCGAACCTAGCTACACTCTGGTTGAGGAAAGCCGTTGGAAATCGCTGTATTCAACTCAGATACACGGGAGTTCAGGCCCAGTGCTCACACATGCTTTTCCCGCAACCTCTCCCAGCCACTAACATAAGGATGTTAGCAGCTACTCCTACAGTCAGGCAGGATGCGGGAGGGTTCTGCCCTGTCCTCAGCTCTCACAGGGAAGCGTGTCTTGAAGCCAGCTGTCAACTGGCTGCATTCCTATGGCAGTGAGAAGGTAGCAGTACTCTGAGTCAGGAGGTTCCAAGATTACCACTCTACTGCACCTGGAGATACCCTCCAGGTCTGCATTGTTAACTTGTACTCAGAAGTCTCTGGCAATCGTCTCTGGTGAAGACGTGTGAAACTCAATCAGCAGGCAGTGTGGAACTGTGAGGGACTGAGGCTGAGCTCAACTCTCAGAAGTAAGATGCTTTTGGACAAGGCGTTCAGCTACCTTCTCACATATGGAACTTAGTATGTAGCACCTGTCTACCACAAGAATTACTGGGAAATCGTGAATTGAGCTTGGAGGCACTCGTCTTGTGTGCCGGGAGATTCCAATTACCTCTCCCAGCACTTCCGTCAAACAGCGAGCCTAGGCCTTTTAGAATCCACGGGTACCATCAGGCTGGCTGTGGAGGTACAGGCCATAAGCTCAACTCTCAGAAGTGTGTATGCATGGGAGGCAGATGTCTGCTACCCACTCGGACATGGGAGTTGGAACCTAGCTACACTGTGATTGAAGAAGGCCATTGGAATTACTCAGCTATTAGAAATGACAAATACCCACCATTTGCTTCAACGTGGATGGAACTGGAGGGTATTATGCTGAGTGAAGTAAGTCAGTCGGAGAAGGACAAACATATGTTCTCATTCATTTGGGGAATATAAATAATAGTGAAAGGGAAAATAAGGGAAGGGAGAAGAAATGTGTGGGATATATCAGAAAGGGAGACAGAACATAAAGACTGCTAACTCTGGGAAACGAACTAGGGGTGGTAGAAGGGGAGGAGGGCGGGGGGTGGGAGTGAATGGGTGACGTGCACTGGGTGTTATTCTGTATGTTAGTAAATTGAACACCAATAAAAAAAATAAATAAATAAATAAATAAATAAAAAATAAAATAAAAAATAAAAAAAAATAAATAAAAATAAAAAAAAATAAAAAAAAAAGAGTAGGCCATTGGAAATCGCTGTATTCAACTCAGATACACGGGAGTTCAGGACCAGTGCTCACACATGCTTTTCCCGCAGCCTCTCCCAGCCATTAACATTAGGATGTTAGCAGCTACTCCTACAGTCAGGCAGGATGCGGGAGGGTTCTGCCCTGTCCTCAGCTCTCACAGGGAAGCATGTCTTGAAGTCAGCTGTCAACTAGCTGCATTCCTATGGCAGTGAGAAGGTAGCAGTACTCTGAGTCAGGAGGTTCCAAGATTACCACTCTACTGCACCTGGAGATACCCTCCAGGTCTGCATTGTTACCCTGCGTCTCAGATGCCTCTGGTAATCGTCTCTGGTGAAGACGTGTGAAACTCACTCTGCAGGCAGTGTGGAACTGTGAGGGAATGAGGGTGAGCTCAACTCTCAGAAGTAAGATGCTTTTGGACAAGGCGTTCAGCTACCCTCTCACGTATGGAACTTAGTATGTAGTACCAGTGTACCACAGGAATTACTAGGAAATCGCTGGACTGCGCTTGGAGGCACTAGTCTTGTGTGCCGGGTGATTCCAATTACCTCTCCCAACACTACCGTCAAACAGCGAGCCTAGGCCTTTTAGAAGCCAAGGTTACCAGCACGCTGGCTGTGGATGTACGGGCCATAAGCTCAACTCTCAGAAGTGTGTATGCATGGGAGGCAGATGTCTGCTACCCGCTCGGACATGGGAGTTGGAACCTAGCTACACTGTGATTGAAGAAGGCCATTGGAAATCGCTGTATTCAACTCAGATACACGGGAGTTCAGGCCCAGTGCTCAAACATGCTTTTCACGCAACCTCTCCCAGCCACTAACATTAGGATGTTAGCAGCTACTCCTACAGTCAGGCAGGATGCGGGAGGGTTCTGCCCTGTCCTCAGCTCTCACAGGGAAGCATGTCTTGAAGCCAGCTGTCAACTAGCTGCATTCCTATGGCAGTGAGAAGGTAGCAGTACTCTGAGTCAGGAGGTCCCAAGATTACCACTCTACTGCACCTGGAGATACCCTCCAGGTCTGCATTGTTAACTTGTACTCAGAAGCCTCTGGCAATCGTCTCTGGTGAAGACATGTGAAACTCACTCTGCAGGCAGTGTGGAACTGTGAGGGACTGAGGCTGAGCTCAACTCTCAGAAGTAAGATGCTTTTGGACAAGGCGTTCAGCTACCTTCTCACATAAGGAACTTAGTATGTAGCACCTGTCTACCACAAGAATTACTGGGAAATCGTGAATTGAGCTTGGAGGCACTCATCTTGTGTGCCGCGAGATTCCAATTACCTCTCCCAGCACTTCCGTCAAACAGCGAGCCTAGGCCTTTTAGAAGCCAAGGGTACCAGCAGGCTGGATGTGGAGGTACAGGCCATAAGCTCAACTCTCAGAAGTGTGTATGCATGGGAGGCAGATGTCTGCTAACCGCTCGTACATGGGATTTGGAACCTAGCTACACTCTGGTTGAGGAAAGCCGTTGGAAATCGCTGTATTCAACTCAGATACACGGGAGTTCAGGCCCAGTGCTCACGCATGCTTTTCCCGCAACCTCTCTCAGCCACTAACATTAGGATGTTAGCAGATACTCCTACAGTCTGGCAGGATGCGTGAGGGTTCTGCCCTGTCCTCAGCTCTCACAGGGAAGCATGTCTTGAAGCCAGCTGTCAACTAGCTGCATTCCTATGGCAGTGAGAAGGTAGCAGTATTCTGAGTCAGGAGGTTCCAAGATTACCAGTCTACTGACCTGGGGATACCCTCCAGGTCTGCATTGTTACCCTGCGTCTCAGAAGCCTCTGGCAAACGTCTCTGCTGAAGACCTGCAAAACTCACTCTGCAGGCAGTGCGGAACTGTGACGGACTGAGGCTGAGCTCAACTCTCAGAAGTAAGATGCTTTTGGACAAGGCGATCAGCTACCTTCTCACATATGGAACTTAGTATGTAGCACCTGTCTACCACAAGAATTACTGGGAAATCGTGAATTGAGCTTGGAGGCACTCGTCTGTGTGCCGGGATATTCCAATTACCTCTCCCAGCACTTCCATCAAACAGCCAACCTAGGCCTTTTAGAAGCCAAGGGTACCAGCAGGCTGGATGTGGAGGTACAGGCCATAAGCTCAACTCTCAGAAGTGTGTATGCATGGGAGGCAGATGTCTGCTACCCGCTCGTACATGGGATTTGGACCCTAGCTACACTGTGATTGAAGAAGGCCATTGGAAATCGCTGTATTCAACTCAGATACACGGGAGTTCAGGACCAGTGCTCACACATGCTTTTCCCGCAACCTCTCCCAGCCACTAACATTAGGATGTTAGCACCTACTCCTACAGTCAGGCAGGATGCGAGAGGGTTCTGCCCTGTCCTCAGCTCTCACAGGGAAGCATGTCTTGAAGTCAGCGGTCAACTAGCTGCATTTCTATGGCAGTGAGAAGGTAGCAGTACTCTGAGTCACGAGGTTCCAAGATTACCACTCTAATGCACCTGGAGATACCCTCCAGGTCTGCATTGTTACCCTGCGTCTCAGAAGCCTCTGGTAATCGTCTCTGGTGAAGACGTGTGAAACTCACTCTGCAGGCAGTGTGGAAATGTGAGGGACTGAGGCTGAGCTCAACTCTCTGAAGTAAGATGCTTTTGGTCAAGGCGTTCAGCTACATTCTCACGTATGGAACTTAGTATGTAGCACCTGTCTACCACAAGAATTACTGGGAAATCGTGAATTGAGCTTGGAGGCACTAGTCTTGTGTGCCGGGTGATTCCAATTACCTCTCACAACACTTCCGTCAAACAGCGAGCCTAGGCCTTTTAGAAGCCAAGGGTACCAGCAGGCTGGATGTGGAGGTACAGGCCATAAGCTCAACTCTCAGAAGTGTGTATGCATGGGAGGCAGATGTCTGCTACCCGCTCGTACATGGGATTTGGAACCTAGCTACACTCTGGTTGAGGTAAGACGTTGGAAATCGCTGTATTCAACTCAGATGCACGGGAGTTCAGGCCCAGTGCTCACACATGCTTTTCCCGCAACCTCTCCCAGGCACAAACATTAGGATGTTAGCAGCTATTCCTACAGTCAGGCAGGATGCGGAAGGGTTCTGCCCTGTCCTCAGCTCTCACAGGGAAGCATGTCTTGAAGCCAGCTGTCAACTAGCTGCATTCCTATGGCAGTGAGAAGGTAGCAGTATTCTGAGTCAGGAGGTTCCAAGATTACCACTCTACTGCACCTGGAGATACCCTCCAGGTCTGCATTGTTAACTTGTACTCAGAAGCCTCTGGCAATCGTCTCTGGTGAAGACGTATGAAACTCACTCTGCAGGCAGTGTGGAACTGTGAGGGACTGAGGGTGAGCTCAACTCTCGGAAGTAACATGCATTTGGACGAGGCGTTCAGCTACATTCTCACATATGGAACTTAGTATGTAGCACCTGTCTACCACAAGAATTACTGGGAAATCGTTAATTGAGCTTGGAGGCACTCGTCTTGTGTGCCTGGAGATTCCAATTACCTCTCCCAGCACTTCCGTCAAACAGCGAGCCTAGGCCTTTTAGAAGCCAAGGGTACCAGCAGGCTTGATGTGGCGGTACAGGCCAGAAGCTGAACTCTCAGAAGTGTGTATGCATGGAAGGCAGATGTCTGATACCCGCTCGTACATGGGATTTGGAACCTAGCTACACTCTGGTTGAGGAAAGCCGTTGGAAATCGCTGTATTCAACTCAGATACACGGGAGTTCAGGCCCAGTGCTCACACATGCTTTTCCCGCAACCTCTCCCAGCCACTAACATTAGGATGTTAGCAGCTACTCCTACAGTCAGGCAGGAGGCGGGAGGGTTCTGCCCTGTCCTCAGCCCTCACAGGGAAGCATGTCTTGAAGCCTGCGGTCAACTAGCTGCATTCCTATGGCAGTTAGAAGGTAGCAGTACTCTGAGTCAGGAGGTTTCAAGATTACGACTCTACTGCACCTGGAGATACCCTCCAGGTCTGCATTGTTAACTTGTACTCAGAAGCCTCTGGCAATCGTCTCTGGTGAAGACGTGTGAAACTCACTCTGCAGGCAGTGTGGAACTGTGAGGGACTGAGGGTGAGCTCAACTCTCAGAAGTAAGATGCTTTTGGACAAGGCGTTCAGCTACATTCTCACATATGGAACTTAGTATGTAGCACCTGTCTACCACAAGAATTACTGGGAAATCGTGAGTTGAGCTTGGAGGCACTCGTCTTGTGTGCCGGGAGATTCCAATTACCACTCCCAGCACTTCCGTCAAACAGCGAGCCTAGGCCTTTAGAAGCCAAGGGTACCAGCAGGCTGGATGTGGAGGTACAGGCCATAAGCTCAACTCTCAGAAGTGTTATGCATGGAAGGCAGATGTCTGCTACCCGCTCGTACATGGGATTTGGAACCTAGCTACACTGGTTGAGGAAAGCCGTTGGAAATCGCTGTATTCCAATGAGATACAAGGGAGTTCAGGCCCAGTGCTCACACATGCTTTTCCCGCAACCTCTCCCAGCCACTAACATTAGGATGTTAGCAGCTACTCCTACAGTCAGGCAGGATGCGGGAGGGTTCTGCCCTGTCCTCAGCTCTCACAGGGAAGCATGTCTTGAAGCCAGCTGTCAACTAGCTGCATTCCTATGGCAGTGAGAAGGTAGCAGTATTCTGAGTCAGGAGGTTCCAAGATTACCAGTCTACTGCACCTGGGGTTACCCTCCAGGTCTGCATTGTTACCCTGCGTCTCAGAAGCCTCTGGCAAACGTCTCTGCTGAAGACCTGCGAAACTCACTCTGCAGGCAGTGTGGAACTGTGAGGGACTGAGGTTGAGCTGAACTCTCAGAAGTAAGATGCTTTTGGACAAGGCGTTCAGCTACCCTCTCACGTATGGAACTTAGTATGTAGCACCAGTCTACCACAGGAATTAGTATGAAATCGCTGGACTGAGCTTGGCGGCACTAGTCTTGTGTGCCGGGTTATTCCAATTACCTCTCCCAACACTTCTGTCAAACAGCGAGCCTAGGCCATTTAGAAGCCAAGGGTACCAGCAGGCTGGCTGTGGAGGTACAGGCCATAAGCTCAACTCTCAGAAGTGTGTATGCATGGGAGGCAGATGTCTGCTACCCACTCGGACATGGGAGTTGGAACCTAGATACACTGTGATTGAAGAAGGCCTTTGGAAATCGCTGTATTCAACTCAGATACACGGGAGTTCAGGCCCAGTGCTCACACATGCTTTTCCCGCAACCTCTCCCAGCCACTAACATTAGGATGTTAGCAGCTACTCCTACAGTCAGGCAGGATGCGGGAGGGTTCTTCCATGTCCTCAGGTCTCACAGGGAAGCATGTCTTGAAGTCAGCTGTCAACTAGCTGCATTCCTATGGCAGTGAGAAGGTAGCAGTACTCTGAGTCAGGAGGTTCCAAGATTACCAGTCTACTGCACCTGGGGATACCCTCCAGGTCTGCATTGTTACCCTGCGTCTCAGAAGTTTCTGGTAATCGTCTCTGGTGAAGACGTGTGAAACTCACTCTGCAAGCAGTGTGGAACTGTGAGGGACTGAGGCAGAGCACAACTCTCAGAAGTAAGATGCTTTTGGACAAGGCGTTCAGCTACCTTCTCACATATGGAACTTAGTATGTAGCACCTGTCTACCACAAGAATTACTGGGAAATCGCAGGACTGAGCTTGGAGGCACTCGTCTTGCGTTCTGGGATATTCCAATTACCTCTCCCAGCACTTCCGTGAAACAGCCAGGCTAGGCCATTTAGAAGCCAAGGGTACCAGCAGGCTGGCTGTGGAGGTACAGGCCATAAGCTCAACTCTCAGAAGTGTGTACGCATGGGAGGCAGATGTCTGCTACCCACTCGGACATGGGAGTTGGAAAGTAGCTACACTGTTATTGAAGAAGGCCATTGGAAATCGCTGTATTCAACTCAGATACACGGGAGTTCAGGCCCAGTGCTCACACATGCTTTTCCCGCAACCTCTCCCAGGCATTAAATTTAGGATGTTAGCAGCTACTCCTACAGTCAGGCAGGTTGCGGGAGGGTTCTGCCCTGTCCTCAGCTCTCACAGGGAAGCATGTCTTGAAGCCAGCTGTCAACTAGCTGCATTCCTATGGCAGTGAGAAGGTAGCAGCACTCTGAGTCAGGAGGTTCCAAGATTACCACTCTACTGCACCTGGAGATACCCTCCAGGTCTGCATTGTTAACTTGTACTCAGAAGCCTCTGGCAATCGTCTCTGGTGAAGACGTGTGGAACTCACTCTGCAGGCAGTGTGGAACTGAATGGACGGACGCTGAGCTCAACTCTCAGAAGTAAGATGATTTCGGACAAGGCGTTCAGCTACCTTCTCACATATGGAACTTAGTATGTAGCACCTGTGTACACAAGAATTACTGGGAAATCGTGAATTGAGCTTGGAGGCACTCGTCTTGTGTGCCGGGAGATTACAATTACCTCTCCCAGCACTTCCGTGAAACAGCGAGCCTAGGCCTTTTAGAAGCCAAGGGTACCAGCAGCCTGGCTGTGGAGGTACAGGACATAAGCTCAACTCTCAGAAGTGTGTATGCATGGGAGGCAGATGTCTGCTACCCTCTCGGACATGGGAGTTGGAACTTACCTACACTGTGATTGAAGAAGGCCATTGGAAATCGCTGTATTCAACTCAGATACACGGGAGTTCAGGCCCAGTGCTCACACATGCTTTTCCCGCAACCTCTCCCAGCCACTAACATTAGGATGTTAGTAGCTACTCCTACAGTCAGGCAGGATGCGGGACGGTTCTGCCCTGTCCTCAGCTCTCACAGGGAAACATGTCTTGAAGTCAGCTGTCAACTAGCTGCATTCCTATGGCAGTGAGAAGGTAGCAGTACTCTGACTCAGGAGGTTCCAAGATTACCACTCTACTGCACCTGGAGATACCCTCCAGGTCTGCATTGTTACCCTGCGTCTCAGAAGCCTCTGGTAATCATCTCTGGTGAAGACGTGTGAAACTCACTCTGCAGGCAGTGTGGAACTGTGAGGGACTGGGGCTGAGCTCAACTCTCAGAAGTCAGATGCTTTTGGACAAGGCGTTCAGCTACCTTCTCACATATGGAACTTAGTATGTAGTACCTGTCTAACACAAGAATTACTGGGAAATCGCTGGACTGAGCTTGGAGGCACTCGTCTTGTGTGCCGGGATATTCCAATTACCTCTCCCAGCACTTCCGTCAAACAGCGAGCCTAGGCCTTTTAGAAGCCAAGGGTACCAGCAGGCTGGATGTGGAGGTACAGGCCATAAGCTCAACTCTCAGAAGTGTGTATTCATGGGAGGCAGATGTCTGCTACCCACTCGGACATGGGAGTTGGAACCTAGCTACACTGTGATTGAAGAAGGCCATTGGAAATCGCTGTATTCAACTCAGATACACGGGAGTTCAGGCCCAGTGCTCACACATGCTTTTCCCGCAGCCTCTCCCAGCCGTTAACATTAGGATGTTAGCAGCTACTCCTACAGTCAGGCAGGATGCGGGAGGGTTCTGCCCTGTGCTCAGCTCTCACAGGGAAGCATGTCTTGAAGCCAGCTGTCAACTAGCTGCATTCCTATGGCAGTTAGAAGGTAGCAGTACTCTGAGTCAGGAGGTTCCAAGATTACCACTCTACTGCACCTGGAGATACCCTCCAGGTCTGCATTGTTACCGTGCGTCTCAGATGTCTCTGGTAATCGTCTCTGGTGAAGACGTGTGAAACTCATTCTGCAGGCAGTGTGGAACTGTGAGGGACTGATGCTGAGCTCAACTCTCAGAAGTCAAATGCTTTTGGACAAGGCGTTCAGCTACCTTCTCACATATGGAACTTAGTATGTAGCACCTGTCTACCACAAGAATTACTGGGAAATCGCTGGACTGAGCTTGGAGGCACTCGTCTTGTGTGCCGGGATATTCCAATTACCTCTCCCAGCACTTCCGTCAAACAGCGAGCCTAGGCCTTTTAGAAGCCAAGGGTACCAGCAGGCTGGATGTGGAGGTACAGGCCATAAGCTCAACTCTCAGAAGTGTGTATGCATGGGAGGCAGATGTCTGCTACCCGCTCGTACATGGGATTTGGAAACTAGGAACACTCTGGTTGAGGAAAGCCGTTGGAAATCGCTGTATTCAACTCAGATACACGGGAGTTCAGGCCCAGTGCTCACACATGCTTTTCCTGCAACCTCTCCCAGCCACTAACATTAGGATGTTAGCAGCTACTCCTACAGTCAGGCAGGATGCGGCAGGGTTCTGCCCTGTCCTCAGCTCTCACAGGGAAGCATGTCTTGAAGCCAGCTGTCAACTGGCTGCATTCGTATTGCAGTGAGAAGGTAGCAGTACTCTGAGTCAGGAGGTTCCAAGATTACCACTCTACTGCACCTGGAGATACCCTCCAGGTCTGCATTGTTAACTTGTACTCAGAAGCCTCTGGCAATCGTCTCTGGTGAAGACGTGTGAAACTCACTCTGCAGGCAGTGTGGAACTGTTAGGGCCTGAGGGTGAGCTCAACTCTCAGAAGTAAGATGCTTTTGGACAAGGCGTTCAGCTACCTTCTCACAAATGGAACTTAGTATGTAGCACCTGTCTACCACAAGAATTAATGGGAAATCTTGAATTGAGCTTGGAGGCACTCGTCTTGTGTGCAGGGAGATTCCAATTACCTCTCCCAGCACTTCCGTCAAACAGCGAGCCTAGGCCTTTTAGAAGCCACGGGTACCAGCAGGCTGGATGTGGAGGTACAGGCCATAAGCTCAACTCTCAGAAGTGTGTATGCATGGGAGGCAGATGTCTGCTACCCACTCGGACATGGGAGTTGGTACCTAGCTACACTGTGATTGAAGAAGGCCATTGGAAATCGCTGTATTCAACTCAGATACACGGGAGTTCACGCCCAGTGCTCACACATGCTTTTCCCGCAGCCTCTCCCAGCCATTAACTTAAGGATGTTAGCAGCTACTCCGACAGTCAGGCAGGATGCGGGAGGGTTCTGCCCTGTCCTCAGCTCTCACAGGGAAGCATGTCTTGAAGTCAGCTGTCAACTAGCTGCATTCCTATGGCAGTTAGAATGTAGCAGTACTCTGACTCAGGAGGTTCCAAGATTACCACTCTACTGCACCTGGGGATACCCTCCAGGTCTGCATTGTTACCCTGCGTCTCAGAAGCCTCTGGTAATCGTCTCTGGTGAAGACGTGGGAAACTCACTCTGCAGGCATTGTGGAACTGTGAGGGACTGAGGCTGAGCACAACTCTCAGAAGTAAGATGCTTTTGGACAAGGCGTTCAGCTACCTTCTCACGCATGGAACTTAGTATGTAGCACCTGTCTACCACAAGAAATACTGGGAAATCGCTGGACTGAGCTTGGAGGCACTCGTCTTGTGTGCCGGGATATTCCAATTACCTCTCCCAGCACTTCCGTGAAAGAGCCAGCCTAGGCCTTTTAGAAGCCAAGGGTAGCAGCAGGCTTGATGTGGAGGTACAGGCCATAAGCTCAACTCTCAGAAGTGTGTATGCATGGGAGGCAGATGTCTGCTACCCACTCGTATATGGGATTTGGAACCTAGCTACACTCTGGTTGAGGAAAGCCGTTGGAAATCGCTGTATTCAATTCAGATACACGGGAGTTCAGGCCCAGTGCTCACACGTGTTTTTCTCGCAACCTCTCCCAGCCACTAACATTAGGAGGTTAGCAGCTACTCCTACAGTCAGGCAGGATGCGGGAGGGTTCTGCCCTGTCCTCAGCTCTCACAGGGAAGGATATCTTGAAGTCAGCTGTCAACTAGCTCCATTCCTATGGCAGTGAGAAGGTAGCAGTACTCTGAATCAGGAGGTTCCAAGATTACCACTCTACTTCACCTAGAGATACCCTCCAAGTCTGCATTGTTAACTTGTACTCAGAAGCCTCTGGTAATCGTCTCTGGTGAAGACGTGTGAAACTCACTCTAAAGGCAGTGTGGAACTGTGAGGGACTGAGGGTGAGCTCAACTCTCAGAAGTAAGATGCTTTTGGACAAGGTGTTCAGCTACCTTCTCACATATGGAACTTAGTATGTAGCACCTGTCTACCACAAGAATTACTGGGAAATCGCTGGACTGAGCTTGGAGGCACTAGTCTTGTGTGCCGGGTGATTCCAATTACCTCTCCCAACACTTCCGTCAAACAGCGAGCCTAGGCCTTTTAGAAGCCAAGGGTACCAGCAGGCTGGATGTGGAGGTACAGGCCATAAGCTCAACTCTCAGAAGTGTGTATGCAGGGGAGGCAGATGTCTGCTACCCGCTCGTACATGGGATTTGGAACCTAGCTACACTCTGGTTGAGGAAAGCCGTTGGAAATCGCTGTATTCAATTCAGATACACGGGAGTTCAGGCCCAGTGCTCACACATGTTTTTCTCGCAACCTCTCCCAGCCAATAATATTAGGATGTTAGCAGCTACTCCTACAGTCAGGCAGGATGCGGGAGGGTTCTGCCCTGTCCTCAGCACTCACAGGGAAGGATATCTTGAAGTCAGCTGTCAACTAGCTCCATTCCTATGGCAGTGAGAAGGTAGCAGTACTCTGAGTCAGGAGGTTCCAAGATTACCACTCTACTGCACCTAGAGATACCCTCCAAGTCTGCATTGTTAACTTGTACTCAGAAGCCTCTGGTAATCGTCTCTGGTGAAGACGTGTGAAACTCACTCTAAAGGCAGTGTGGAACTGTGAGGGACTGAGGGTGAGCTTAACTCTCAGAAGTAAGATGCTTTTGGACAAGGTGTTCAGCTACCTTCTCACATATGGAACTTAGTATGTAGCACCTGTCTACCACAAGAATTACTGGGAAATCGCTGGACTGAGCTTGGAGGCACTAGTCTTGTGTGCCGGGTGATTCCAATTACCTCTCCCAACACTTCCGTCAAACAGCGAGCCTAGGCCTTTTAGAAGCCAAGGGTACCAGCAGGCTGGCTATGGAGGTACAGGCCATAAGCTCAACTCTCAGAAGTGTGTATGCATGGGAGGCAGATATCTGCTACCCGCTCGTACATGGGATTTGGAACCTAGCTACACTCTGGTTGAGGAAAGCCGTTGGAAATCGCTGTAGAAACTCAGATACACGGGAGTTCAGGCCCAGTGCTCACGCATGCTTTTCGCGCAACCTCTCCCAGCCACTAACATAAGGATGTTAGCAGCTACCCCTACACTCAGGCAGCATGCGGGAGGGTTCTGCCCTGTCCTCAGCTCTCACAGGGAAGCATGTCTTGAAGCCAGCTGTCAACTAGCTGCATTCCTATGGCAGTGAGAAGGTAGCAGTATTCTGAGTCAGGAGGTTCCAAGATTACCAGTCTACTGCACCTGGGGATACCCTCCAGGTCTACATTGCTACCCTGCGTCTCAGAAGCCTCTGGCAAACGTCTCTGCTGAAGAACTGCGTAACTCACTCTGCAGGCAGTGTGGAACTGTGAGGGACTGAGGCTGAGCTCAACTCTCAGAAGTAAGATGCTTTTGGACAAGGCGTTCAGCTACCTTCTCACGTATGGAACTTAGTATGTAGCACCTGTCTACACAAGAATTACAGGGAAATCATGAATTGAGCTTGGAGTCACTCGTCTTGTGTGCCGGGAGATTCCAATTACCTCTCCTAGCATTTCCGTCAAACAGCGAGCCTAGGCCTTTTAGAAGCCAAGGGTACCAGCAGGCTGGATGTGGAGGTACAGGCCATAAGCTCAACTCTCAGAAGTGTGTATGCATGGGAGGCAGATGTCTGCTACCCACTCGGACATGGGAGTTGGAACCTAGCTACACTGTGATTGAAGAAGGCCATTGGAAATCGCTGTATTCAACTCAGATACACGGGAGTTCAGGCCGAGTGCTCACACATGCTTTTCCGCAACCTCTCCCAGCCACTAACATTAGGATGTTAGCGCTACTCCTACAGTCAGGCAGGATGCGGGAGGGTTCTGCCCTGTCCTCAGCTCTCACAGGGAAGCATGTCTTGAAGTCAGCTGTCAACTAGCTGCATTCCTATGGCAGTGAGAAGGTAGCAGTACTCTGAGTCAGGAGGTTCCAAGATTACCACTCTACTGCACCTGGAGATACCCTCCAGGTCTGCATTGTTACCCTGCGTCTCAGATGCCTCTGGTAATCGTCTCTGGTGAAGACGTGTGAAACTCATTCTGCAGGCAGTGTGGAACTGTGAGGGACTGAGGGTGAGCTCAACTCTCAGAAGTAAGATGCTTTTGGACAAGGCGTTCAGCTACCCTCTCACGTATGGAAATTATTATGTAGCAGCAGTGTACCACTGGAATTACTAGGAAATCGCTGGACTGAGCTTGGAGGCACTAGTCTTGTGTGCCGGGTGATTCCAATTACTTCTCCCAACACTTCCGTCAAACAGCGAGCCTAGGCCTTTTAGAAGCCAAGGGTACCAGCAGGCTGGATGTGGAAGTACAGGTCATAAGCTCAACTCTCAGAAGTGTGTATGCATGGGAGGCAGATGTCTGCTACCCGCTCGTACATGGGATTTGGAACCTATGTACACTCTGGTTGAGGAAAGACGTTGGAAATCGCTCTATTCAACTCAGATACACGGGAGTTCAGGCCCAGTGCTCACACATGCTTTTCCCGCAAACTCTCCCAGCCACTAACATTAGGATGTTAGCAGCTACTCCTACAGTCAGGCAGGATGCGGGAGGGTTCTGCCCTGTCCTCAGCTCTCACAGGGAAGCATGTCTTGAAGTCAGCTGTCAACTAGCTGCATTCCTATGGCAGTGAGAAGGTAGCAGTATTCTGAGTCAGGAGGTTCCAAGATTACCAGTCTACTGCACCTGGGGATACCCTCCAGGTCTGCATTGTTACCCTGCGTCTCAGAAGCCTCTGGCAAACGTCTCTGTTGAAGACCTGCGAAACTACTCTGCAGGCAGTGTGGAACTGTGAGGGACTGAGTGTGAGCTCAAGTCTCAGAAGTAAGATACTTTTGGACAAGGCGTTCAGCTACCCTCTCACGTACGGAACTTAGTATGTAGCAGCAGTCTACCACAGGAATTACTAGGAAATCTCTGGACTGAGCTTGGAGGCACTAGTCTTGTGTGCCGGGATATTCCAATTACCTCTCCCAGCACTTCCGTCAAACAGCCAGCCTAGGCCTTTTAGAAGCCAAGGGTACCAGCAGGCTGGATGTGGAGGTACAGGCCATAAGCTCAACTCTCAGAAGTGTGTATGCATGGGAGGCAGATGTCTGCTACCCACTCGGACATGGGAGTTGGAACCTAGCTACACTGTGATTGAAGAAGGCCATTGGAAATCGCTGTATTCAACTCAGATACACGGGAGTTCAGGCCCAGTGCTCACACATGCTTTTCCCGCAACCTCTCCCAGCCACTAACATTAGGATGTTAGCAGCTACTGCTACAGTCAGGCAGGATGCGGGAGGGTTCTGCCCTGTCCTTAGCTCTCACAGGGAAGCATGTCTTGAAGCCAGCTGTCAACCAGCTACATTCCTATGTCAGTGAGAAGGTAGCAGTATTCTGAGTCAGGAGGTTCCAAGATTACCACTCTACTGCACCTGGAGATACCCTCCAGGTCTGCATTGTTACCCTGCGTCTCAGAAGCCTCTGGTAATCGTCTCTGGTGAAGACGTGTGAAACTCACTCGGCAGGCCGTGTGGAACTGTGAGGGACTGAGGCTGAGCTCAACTCTCAGAAGTAAGATGCTTTTGGTAGGCGTTCAGCTACCTTCTCACATATGGAACTTAGTATGTAGCACCTGTCTACCACAAGAATTACTGGGAAATCGTGAATTGAGATTGGAGGCACACGTCTTCTGTGCCGGGATATTCCAATTACCTCTCCCAGCACTTCCGTCAAACAGCGAGCCTAGCCTTTTAGAAGCCAAGGGTACCAGCAGGCTGGCTGTGGAGGTACAGGCCATAAGCTCAACTCTCAGAAGTGTGTATGCATGGGAGGCAGATGTCTGCTACCCACTCGGATATGGGAGTTGGAACCTAGCTACACTGTGATTGAAGAAGGCCATTGGAAATCGCTGTATTCAACTCAGATACACGGGAGTTCAGGCCCAGTGCTCACACATGCTTTTCCCGCAACCTCTCCCAGCCACTAACATAAGGATGTTAACAGCTACTCCTACAGTCAGGCAGGATGCGGGAGGGTTCTGCCCTGTCCTCAGCTCTCACAGGGAAGCATGTCTTGAAGCCAGGTGTCAACTAGCTGCATTCCTATGGCAGTGAGAAGGTAGCAGTACTCTGAGTCAGGATGTTCCAAGATTACCAATCTACTGCACCTGGAGATACCCTCCAGGTCTGCATTGGTAACTTGTACTCAGAATCCTCTGGCAATCGTATCTGGTGAAGACGTGTGAAACTCACTCTGCAGGCAGTGTGGAACTGTGAGGGACTGAGGCTGAGCTCAACTCTCAGAAGTAAGATGCTTTTGGACAAGGCGTTTAGCTACCTTCTCACATATGGAACTTAGTATGTAGCACCTGTCTACCACAAGAATTACTGGGAAATCGTGAATTGAGCTTGGAGGCACTCGTCTTGTGTGACGGGAGATTCCAATTACCTCTCCCAGCAATTCCGTCAAACAGCGAGCCTAGGCCTTTTAGAAGCCAAGGGTACCAGCAGGCTGGATGTGGAGGTACAGGCCATAAGCTCAACTCTCAGAAGTGTGTATGCATGGGAGGCAGATGTCTGCTACACGCTCGTACATGGGATTTGGAACCTAGATACACTCTGGTTGAGGAAAGCCGTTGGAAATCGCTGTATTCAACTCAGATACACGGGAGTTCAGGCCCAGTGCTCACACATGCTTTTCCCGCAACCTCTCCCAGCCACTAACATTAGGATGTTAGCAGCTACTCCTACAGTCAGGCAGGATGCGGGAGGGTTCTGCCCTGTCCTCAGCTCTCACAGGGAAGCATGTCTTGAATCCAGCTGTCACCTAGCTGCATTCCTCTGGCAGTGAGAAGGTAGCAGTATTCTGAGTCAGGAGGTTCCCAGATTAACAGTCTACTGCACGTGGGGATACCCTCCAGGTCTGCATTGTTACCCTGCGTCTCAGAAGCCTCTGGCAAACGTCTCTGCTGAAGACCTGCGAAACTCACTCTGCAGGCAGTGTGGAACTGTGAGGGACTAAGGCTGAGCTCAACTCTCAGAAATAAGATGCTTTTGGACAAGGCGTTCAGCTACCCTCTCACGTATGGAACTTAGTATGTAGCACCAGTCTACCACAGGAATTACTAGGAAATCTCTGGACTGAGCTTGGAGGCACTAGTCTTGTGTGCCGGGTGATTCCAATTACCTCTCCCAACACTTCCGTCAAACAGCGAGCCTAGGCCTTTTAGAAGCCAAGGGTACCAGCAGGCTGGATGTGGAGGTGCAGGCCATAAGCTCAACTCTCAGAAGTGTGTATGCATGGGAGGCAGATGTCTGCTACCCACTCGGACATGGGAGTTGGAAACTAGCTACACTGTGATTGAAGAAGGCCATTGGAAATCGCTGTATTCAACTCAGATACACGGGAGTTCATGCCCAGTGCTCACACATGCTTTTCCCGCAACCTCTCCCAGCCACTAAAATAAGGATGTTAGCAGCTACTCCTACAGTCAGGCAGGATGCAGGAGGGTTCTGCCCTGTCCTCAGCTCTCACAGGGAAGCATGTCTTGAAGCCAGCTGTCAACTAGCTGCATTACTATGGCAGTGAAAAGGTAGCAGTACTCTGAGTCAGGAGGTTCCAAGATTACCACTCTACTGCACCTGGAGATACCCTCCAGGTCTGCATTGTTAACTTGTACTCAGAAGCCTCTGGTAATCGTCTCTGGTGAAGACGTGTGAAACTCACTCTGCAGGCAGTGTGGAACTGTGAGGGACTGAGGCTGAGCTCAACTCTCAGAAGTAAGATGCTTTTGGACAAGGCGTTCAGCTACCTTCTCACATATGGAACTTAGTATGTAGCACATGTCTACCAAAAGAATTACTGGGAAATCGTGAATTGAGCTTGGAGGCACTCGTCTTGTGTGCCGGGAGATTCCAATTACCTCTCCCAGCACTTCCGTCAAACAGCGAGCCTAGGCCTTTTAGAAGCCAAGGGTACCAGCAGGGTGGATGTGGAGCCACAGGCCATAAGCTCAATTCTCAGAAGTGTGTATGCATGGGAGGCAGATGTCTGCTACTCGCTCGTACATGGATTTGGAACCTAGCTACACTCTTGTTGAGGAAAGCCGTTGGAAATCGCTGTATTCAACTCAGATACACGGGAGTTCAGGCCCAGTGCTCACACATGCTTTTCCCGCAACCTCTCCCAGCCACTAAAATTAGGATGTTAGCAGCTACTCCTACAGTCAAGCAGGACGCGGGAGGGTTCTGCCCTGTCCTCAGCTCTCACAGGGAAGCATGTCTTGAAGGCAGCTGTCAACTAGCTGCATTCCTATGGCAGTGAGAAGGTAGCAGTATTCTGAGTCAGGAGGTTCAAAGATTACCAGTCTACTGCACCTGGAGTTACCCTCCAGGTCTGCATTGTTAACTTGTACTCAGAAGCCTCTGGCAATCGTCTCTGGTGAAGACGTGTGAAACTCACTCTGCAGGCAGTGTGGAACTGTGAGGGACTGAGGCTGAGCTCAACTCTCAGAAGTAAGATGCTTTTGGACAAGGCGTTCAGCAACCTTCTCACATATGGAACCTAGTATGTAGCATCTGTCTACCACAAGAATTACTGGGAAATCGCTTGATTGAGGTTGGAGGCACTCGTCTTGTGTGCCGGGATATTCCAATTACCTCTCCCAGCACTTCCGTCAAACAGCGAGCCTAGGCCTTTTAGAAGCCAAGGTTACCAGCATGCTGGATGTGGAGGTACAGGCCATAAGCTCAACTCTCAGAAGTGTGTATGCATGGGAGGCAGATGTCTGCTAACCACTCGGACATGGGAGTTGCAACCTAGCTACACTGTGATTGAAGAAGGCCATTGGAAATCGCTGTATTTAACTTAGATACACGGGAGTTCAGGCCCAGTGCTCACACATGCTTTTCCCGCAACCTCTCCCAGCCATTAACATTAGGATGTTAGCAGCTACTCCTACAGTCAGGCAGGATACGGGAGGATTCTGCCCTGTCCTCAGCTCTCACAGGGAAACATGTCTTGAAGCCAGCTGTCAACTAGCTGCATTCCTATGACAGTGAGAAGGTAGCAGTATTCTGAGTCAGGAGGTTCCAAGATTACCAGTCTACTGCACCTGGGGATACCCTCCAGATCTGCATTGTTACCCTGCGTCTCAGAAGCCTCTGGCAAACGTCTCTGCTGAAGACCTGCGAAACTCACTCTGCAGGTGGTGTGGAACTGTGAGGGACTGAGGCTGAGCTCAACTCTCAGAAGTAAGATGCTTTTGGACAAGGCGTTCAGCTACCTTCTCACATATGGAACTTAGTATGTAGCACCTGTCTACCACAAGAATTACTGGGAAATCGTGAATTGAGCTTGGAGGCACTCGTCTTGTGTGCCGGGAGATTCCACTTACCTCTCCCAGCACTTCCGTCAAACAGCGAGCCTAGGCCTTTTAGAAGCCAAGGGTACCAGCAGGCTGGCTGTGGAGGTACAGGCCATAAGCTCAACACTCAGAAGTGTGTATGCATGGAAGGCAGATGTCTGCTACACACTCGTACATGGGATTTGGAAACTAGCTACACTCTGGTTGAGGAAAGCCTTTGGAAATCGCTGTATTCAACTCAGATACACGGGAGTTCAGGCCCAGTGCTCACACATGCTTTTCCCGCAACCTCTCCCAGCCACTACCATTAGGATGTTAGCACCTACTCCTACAGTCAGGCAGGATGCGGGAGGGTTCTGCCCTGTCCTCAGCTCTCACAGGGAAGCATGTCTTGAAGCCAGCTGTCAACTACCTGCATTCCTATGGCAGTGAGAAGGTAGCAGTATTCTGAGTCAGGAGGTTCCAAGATTACCACTCTACTGCACCTGGGGATACCCTCCAGGTCTGCATTGTTACCCTGCGTCTCAGAAGCCTCTGGCAAACGTCTCTGCTGAAGACCTGCGAAACTCACTCTGTCGGCAGTATGGAACTGTGAGGGACTGAGGCTGAGCTCAACTCTCAGAAGTAAGATGCTTTGGGACAAGGCGTTCAGCTACCTTCTCACATATGGAACTTAGTATGTAGCACCAGTCTACCACAAGAATTACTGGGAAATCGTGAATTGAGCTTGGAGACACTCGTCTTGTGTGCGGGGAGATTCCAATTACCTCTCCCAGCACTTCCGTCAAACAGCGAGCCTAGGCCTTTTAGAAGCCAAGGGTACCAGCAGGCTGGATGTGGAGGTACAGGCCATAAGCTCAACTCTCAGAAGTGTGTATGCATGGGAGGCAGATGTCTGCTACCCGCTCGTACATGGGATTTGGAACCGAGCTACACTCTGGTTGAGGAAAGCCGTTGGAAATCGCTGTATTCAACTCAGATACACTTGAGTTCAGGCCCAGTTCTCACACATCCTTTTCCCGCAACCTCTCCCAGCCAATAACTTAAGGATGTTAGCAGCTACTCCAACAGTCAGGCACGATGCGGGAGGGTTCTGTCCTGTCCTCAGCTCTCACAGGGAAGCATGTTGAAGCCAGCTGTCAACTAGCTGCATTCCTATGGCAGTGAGAAGGTAGCAGTATTCTGAGTCAGGAGGTTCCAAGATTACCAGTCTACTGCACCTGGGGATACCCTCCAGGTCTGCATTGTTACCCTGCGTCTCAGAAGCCTCTGGCAAACGTCTCTGCTGAAGACCTGGGAAACTCACTCTGCAGGCAGTGTGGAACTGTGAGGGACTGAGGCTGAGCTCAACTCTCAGAAGTAAGATGCTTTTGGACAAGGCGTTCAGCTACCTTCTCACATATGGAACTTAGTATGCAGCACCTGTCTACCACAAGAATTACTGGGAAATCGTGAATTGAGCTTGGAGGCACTCGTCTTGTGTGCCGGGATATTCCAATTACCTCTCCCAGCACTTCCTTCAAACAGCCAGCCTAGGCCTTTTAGAAGCCAAGGGTACCAGCAGGCTGGATGTGGAGGTACAGGCCATAAGCTCAACTCTCAGAAGTGTGTATGCATGGGAGGCTGATGTCTGCTACCCACTCGGACATGGGAGTTGGAACCTAGCTACACTGTGATAGAAGAAGGCCATTGGAAATCGCTGTATTCAACTCAGATACACGGGAGTTCAGGCCCAGTGCTCACACATGCTTTTCCCGCAACCTCTTCCAGCCACTAACATTAGGATGTTAGCAGCTACTCCTACAGTCAGGCAGGATGCGGGAGGGTTCTGCCCTGTCCTCAGCTCTCACAGGGAAGCATGTCTTGAAGTCAGCTGTCAACTAGCTGCATTCCTATGGCAGTGAGAAGGTAGCAGTACTCTGAGTCAGGAGGTTCCAAGATTACCACTCTACTGCACCTAGAGATACCCTCCAGGACTGCATTGTTACCCTGCGTCTGAGAGCCTCTGGTAATCGTCTCTGGTGAAGACGTGTGAAACTCACTCTGCAGGCAGTATGGAACTGTGAGGGACTGAGGCTGAGCTCAACTCTCAGAAGTAAGATGCTTTTGGACAAGGCGTTCAGCTACCTTCTCACATATGGAACTTAGTATGTAGCACCTGTCTACCACAAGAATTACTGGGAAATCGCTGGACTGAGCTTGGAGGCACTAGTCTTGTGTGCCTGGTGATTCCAATTACCTCTCCCACACTTCCTTCAAACAGCGAGCCTAGGCCTTTTAGAAGCCAAGGGTACCAGCAGGCTGGATGTGGAGGTACAGGCCATAAGCTCAACTCTCAGAAGTGTGTATGCATGGGAGGCAGATGTCTGCTACCCGCTCGTACATGGGATTTGGAACCTATCTACACTCTGGTTGAGGAAAGCCGTTGGAAATCGCTGTATTCAACTCAGATACACGGGAGTTCAGGCCCAGTGCTCACACATGCTATTCCCGCAACCTCTCCCAGCCATTAACATTAGGATGTTAGCAGCTACTCCTACAGTCAGGCAGGATGCGGGAGGGTTCTGCCCTGTCCTCAGCTCTCACAGGGAAGCATATCTTGAAGCCAGCTGTCAACTAGCTGCATTCCTATGGCAGTGTGAAGGTAGCAATATTCAGAGTCAGGAGGTTCCAAAATTACCACTCTACTGCACCTGGAGATACCCTCCAGGTCTGCATTGTTAACTTGTACTCAGAAGCCTCTGGCAATCGTCTCTGCTGAAGACATGCGAAACTCATTCTGCAGGCAGTGTGGATCTGTGAGGGACTGAGGCTGAGCTCAACTCTCAGAAGTAAGATGCTTTTGGACAAGGCATTCAGCTACCTTCTCACATATGGAACTTAGTATGTAGCACCTGTCTACCACAAGAATTACTGGGAAATCGTGAATTGAGCTTGGGGCACTCGTCTTGCGTGCCGGGAGATTCCAATTACCTCTCCCAGCACTTCCGTCAAACAGCGAGCCTAGGCCTTTTAGAAGCCAAGGGTACCAGCAGGCTGTCTGTGGAGGTACAGGCCATAAGCTCAACTCTCAGAAGTGTGTATGCATGGGAGGCAGATGTCTGCTACCCGCTCGTACATGGGATTTGGAACCTATCTACACTCTGGTTGAGGAAAGCCGTTGGAAATCGCTGTATTCAACTCAGATACACGGGAGTTCAGGCCCAGTTCTCACACATGCTTTCCCGCAACCTCTCCCAGCCACTAACATTAGGATGTTAGCAGCTACTCCTACAGTCAGGCAGGATGCGGGAGGGTTCTGCCCTGTCCTCAGCTCTCACAGGGAATCATGTCTTGAAGCCAGCTGTCAACTAGCTGCATTCCTATGGCAGTGAGAAGGTAGCAGTATTCTGAGTCAGGAGGTTCCAAGATTACCAGTCTACTGCACCTGGGGATACCCTCCAGGTCTGCATTGTTACCCTGCGTCTCAGAAGCCTCTGGCAAACGTCTCTGCTGAAGACCTGCGAAACTCACTCTGCAGGCAGTGTGGAACTGTGAGGGACTGAGGCTGAGCTCAACTGTCAGAAGTAAGATGCTTTTGGACAAGGCATTCAGCTACCTTCTCACATATGGAACTTAGTATGTAGCACCAGTATACCACTGGAATTACTAGGAAATCGCTGGACTGAGCTTGGAGGCACTAGTCTTGTGTGCCGGGTGATTCCAATTACCTCTCCCAACACTTCCGTCAAACAGCGAGCCTAGGCCTTTTAGAAGCCAAGGGTACCAGCAGGCTGGATGTGGAGGTACAGGCCATAAGCTCAACTCTCAGAAGTGTGTATGCATGGGAGGCAGATGTCTGCTACCCACTCGGACATGGGAGTTGGAAACTAGCAACACTGTGATTGAAGAAGGCCATTGGAAATCGCTGTAATCAACTCAGATACACGGGAGTTCAGGCCCAGTGCTCACACATGCTTTTCCCGCAACCTCTCCCAGCCACTAACATAAGGATATTAGCAGCTACTCCTACAGTCAGGCAGGATGCGGGACGGTTCTGCCCTGTCCTCAGCTCTCACAGGGAAGCATGTCTTGAAGCCAGCTGTCAACTGGCTGCATTCCTATGGCAGTGAGAAGGTAGCAGTACTCTGAGTCAGGAGGTTCCAAGATTACCACTCTACTGCACCTGGAGATACCCTCCAGGTCTGCATTGTTAACTTGTACTCAGAAGTCTCTGGCAATCGTCTCTGGTGAAGACGTGTGAAACTCAATCTGCAGGCAGTGTGGAACTGTGAGGGACTGAGGCTGAGCTCAACTCTCAGAAGTAAGATGCTTTTGGACAAGGCGTTCAGCTACCTTCTCACATATGGAACTTAGTATGTAGCACCTGTCTACCACAAGAATTACTGGGAAATCGTGAATTGAGCTTGGAGGCACTCGTCTTGTGTGCCGGGAGATTCCAATTACCTCTCCCAGCACTTCCGTCAAACAGCGAGCCTAGGCCTTTTAGAGACCACGGGTACCATCAGGCTGGCTGTGGAGGTACAGGCCATAAGCTCAACTCTCAGAAGTGTGTATGCATGGGAGGCAGATGTCTGCTACCCACTCGGACATGGGAGTTGGAACCTAGCTACACTGTGATTGAAGAAGGCCATTGGAATTACTCAGCTATTAGAAATGACAAATACCCACCATTTGCTTCAACGTGGATGGAACTGGAGGGTATTATGCTGAGTGAAGTAAGTCAGTCGGAGAAGGACAAACATATGTTCTCATTCATTTGGGGAATATAAATAATAGTGAAAGGGAAAATAAGGGAAGGGAGAAGAAATGTGTGGGATATATCAGAAAGGGAGACAGAACATAAAGACTGCTAACTCTGGGAAACGAACTAGGGGTGGTAGAAGGGGAGGAGGGCGGGGGGTGGGAGTGAATGGGTGACGGGCACTGGGTGTTATTCTGTATGTTAGTAAATTGAACACCAATAAAATAAATAAATAAATAAATAAATAAATAAATAAATAAATAAAAAATAAACAAATAAAAAAAATAAAAATAAAAAAAAAATAAAAAAAATAAAAAAGAAGGCCATTGGAAATCGCTGTATTCAACTCAGATACACGGGAGTTCAGGCCCAGTGCTCACACATGCTTTTCCCGCAACCTCTCCCAGCCACTAACATTAGGATGTTAGCAGCTACTCCTACAGTCAGGCAGGATGCGGGAGGGTTCTGCCCTGTCCTCAGCTCTCACAGGGAAGCATGTCTTGAAGTCAGCTGTCAACTAGCAGCATTCCTATGGCAGTGAGAAGGTAGCAGTACTCTGAGTCAGGAGGTTCCAAGATTACTCTACTGCACCTGCAGATACCCTCCAGGTCTGCATTGTTACCCTGCGTCTCAGAAGCCTCTGGTAATCGTCTCTGTTGAAGACGTGTGAAACTCACTCTGCAGGCAGTGTGGAACTGTGAGGGACTGAGGCTGAGCTCAACTCTCAGAAGTAAGATGCTTTTGGACAAGGCGTTCAGCTACCTTCTCACATATGGAACTTAGTATGTAGCACCTGTCTACCACAAGAATTACTGGGAAATCGCTGGACTGAGCTTGGAGGCACTCGTCTTGTGTGCCGGGTGATTCCAATTACCTCTCCCAGCACTTCCGTCAAACAGCGAGCCTAGGCCTTTTAGAAGCCAAGGGTACCAGCAGGCTGGCTGTGGAGGTAGAGGCCATAAGGTCAACTCTCAGAAGTGTGTATGCATGGGAGGCAGATGTCTGCTACCCGCTCGTACATGGGATTTGGAAACTAGCTACACTCTGGTTGAGGAAAGCCGTTGGAAATCGCTGTATTCAACTCAGATACACGGGAGTTCAGGCCCAGTGCTCACACATGCTTTACCAGCAACCTCTCCCAGCCACTAACATTAGGATGTTAGCAGCTACTCCTACAGTCAGGCAGGATGCGGGAGGGTTCTGCCCTGTCCTCAGCTCTCACAGGGAAGCATGTCTTGAAGCCAGCTGTCAACTAGCTGCATTCCTATGGCACTGAAAAGGTAGCAGTATTCTGAGTCAGGAGGTTCCAAGATTACCAGTCTACTGCACCTGAGGATACCCTACAGGTCTGCATTGTTACCCTGCGTCTCAGAAGCCTCTGGCAAACGTCTCTGCTGAAGACCTGCGAAACTCACTCTGCAGGCAGGGTGGAACTGTGAGGGACTGAGGCTGAGCTCAACTCTCATAAGTAAGATGCTTTTGGACAAGGCGTTCAGCTACCTTCTCACGTATGGAACTTAGTATGTAGCACATGTCTACCACAAGAATTACTGGGAAATCGTGAATTGAGCTTCGAGGCACTAGTCTTGTGTGCCGGGTGATTCCAAATACCTCTCCCAACACTTCCGTCAAACAGCGAGCCTAGGCCTTTTAGAAGCCAACGGTACCAGCAGGCTGGATGTGGAGGTACAGGCCATAAGCTCAACTCTCAGAAGTGTGTATGCATGGGAGGCAGATGTCTGTTACCAGCTCGTACATGGGATTTGGAATCTAGCTACACTCTGGTTGAGGAAAGACGTTGGAAATCGCTGTATTCTACTCAGATACACGGGAGTTCAGGCCCAGTGCTCACACATGCTTTTCTCGCAACCTCTCCCAGCCACTAACATTAGGATGTTAGCAGCTACTCCTACAGTCAGGCAGGATGCGGGAGGGTTCTGCCCTGTCCTCAGCTCTCACAGGGAAGCATGTCTTGAAGCCAGCTGTCAACTAGCTGCATTCCTATGGCAGTGAGAAAGTAGCAGTACTCTGAGTCAGGAGGTTCAAAGATTACCAATCTACTGCACCTGGAGATACCCTCCAGGTCTGCATTGTTAACTTGTACTCAGAAGCCTCTGGCAATCGTCTCTGGTGAAGACGTGTGAAACTCTCGCTGCAGGCAGAGTGGAACTGTGAGGGACTGAGGCTGAGCTCAACTCTCAGAAGTAAGATGCTTTTGGACAAGGCGTTCAGCTACCTTCTCACATATGGAACTTAGTATGTAGCACCTGTCTACCACAAGAATTACTGGGAAATCGTGAATTGAGCTTGAAGGCACTAGTCTTGTGTGCCGGGAGATTCCAATTACCTCTCCCAGCACTTCCGTCAAACAGCTAGACTAGGCCTTTTAGAACCCAAGGTTACCAGCAGGCTGGATGTGGAGGTAAGGCCATAAGCTCAACTCTCAGAAGTGTGTATGCATGGGAGGCAGATGTCTGCTACCCGCTCGTACATGGTATTTGGAACCTAGCTACACTCTGGTTGAGGAAAGCCGTTGGAAATCGCTGTATTCAACTCAGATACACGGGAGTTCAGGCCCAGTGCTCACACATGCTTTTCCCGCAACCTCTCCCAGCCACTAACATAAGGATGTTAGCAGCTACTCCTACAGTCAGGCAGGATGCGGGAGGGTTCTGCCCTGTCCTCAGCTCTCACAGGGAAGCATGTCTTGAAGCACGTCAACTAGCTGCATTCCTATGGCAGTGAGATGGTAGCAGTATTCTGAGTTAGGAGGTTCCAAGATTACCACACTACTGCACCTGGACATACCCTCCAGGTGTGAATTGTTAACTTGTACTCAGAAACATCTGTCAATCGTCTCTGCTGAAGACCTGCGAAACTCATTCTGCAGGCAGTGTGGAACTGTGAGGGACTGAGGCTGAGCTCAACTCTCAGAAGTAAGATGCTTTTGGACAAGGCGTTCAGCTACCTTCTCACGTATGGAACTTAGTATGTAGCACCTGTCTACCACAAGAATTACTGGGAAATCGTGAATTGAGCTTGGAGGCACTAGTCTTGTGTGCCAGGTGATTCCAATTACCTCTCCCAAAACTTCCGTCATACAGCGAGCCTAGGCCGTTTAGAATCCAAGGATACCAGCAGGCTGGATGTGGAGGTACAGGCCATAAGCTCAACTCTCAGAAGTGTGTATGCATGGGAGGCAGATGTCTGCTACACGCTCGTACATGGGATTTGGAACCTAACTACACTCTGGTTGAGGAAAGCCTTTGAAAATCGCTGTATTCAACTCAGATACACGGGAGTTCAGGCCCAGTGCTCACACACGCTTTTCCCGAAACCTCTCCCAGCCACTAACATTAGGATGTTAGCAGCTACTCCTACAGTCAGGCAGGATGCGGGAAGGTTCTGCCCTGTCCTCAGCCCTCACAGGGAAGCATGTCTTGAAGCCAGCTGTCAACTAGCTGCATTCCTATGGCAGTGAGAGGTAGCAGTATTCTGAGTCAGGAGGTTCCAAGATTACCAGTCTACTGCACCTGGGGATACCCTCCAGGACTGCATTGTTACCCTGGGTCTCAAAAGCCTCTGGAAAACGTCTCTGCTGAACACCTGCGAAACTCACTCTGCAGGCAGTGTGGAACTGTGAGGGACTGAGGCTGAGCTCAACTCTCAGAACTAAGATGCTTTTGGACAAGGCGTTCAGCTACCCTCTCACGTATGGAACTTAGTATGTAGCACCAGTGTACCACAGGAATTACTAGGAAATCGCTGGACTGAGCTTGGAGGCACTAGTCTTGTGTGCCGGGTGATTCCAATTACCACTCCCAACACTTCCGTCAAACAGCGAGCCTAGGCCTTTTAGAAGCCAAGGGTACCAGCAGGCTGGCTGTGGAGGTACAGGCCATAAGCTCAACTCTCAGAAGTGTGTATGCATGGGAGGCAGATGTCTGCTACCCACTCGGACATGGGAGTTGGAACCTAGCTACACTGTGATTGAAGAAGCCCATTGGAAATCGCTGTATTTAACTCTGGTACACGGGAGTTCAGGCCCAGTGCTCACACATGCTTTTCCCGCAACCTCTCCCAGCCACTAACATAAGGATGGTAGCAGCTACTCCTACAGTCAGGCAGGATGCGGGAGGGTTCTGCCCTGTCCTCAGCTCTCACAGGGAAGCATGTCTTGAAGCCAGCTGTCATCTAGCTGCATTCCTATGGCAGTGAAAAGGTAGCAGTACTCTGAGTCAGGAGGTTCCAAGATTACCACCCTACTGCACCTGGAGATACCCTCCACGTCTGCATTGTTACCCTGCGTCTCAGAAGCCTCTGGCAATCGTCTCTGGTGAAGACGTGTGAAACTCACTCTGCAGGCAGTGTGGAACTGTGAGGGACTGAGGCTGAGCTCAACTCTCAGAAGTAAGATGCTTTTGGACAAGGCGTTCAGCTACCTTCTCACATATGGAACTTAGTATGTAGCACCTGTCTACCACAAAAATTACTGGGAAATCATGAATTGAGCTTGCAGGCACTAGTCTTGTGTGCCGGGTGATTCCAATTACCTCTCCCAACACTTCCGTCAAACAGAGAGCCTAGGCCTTTTAGAAGCCAAGGGTACCAGCAGGCTGGATGTGGAGGTACAGGCCATAAGCTCAACTCTCAGAAGTGTGTATGCATGGGAGGCAGATGTCTGCTACCCGCTCGTACATGGGATTTGGATCCTAGCTACACTCTGGTTGAGGAAAGCCGTTGGAAATCGCTGTATTCAACTCAGATACACGGGAGTTCAGGCCCAGTGCTCACACATGCTTTTCCCGCAACCTCTCCCAGCCACTAACATTAGGATGTTACCCGGTACTCCTACAGTCAGGCAGGATGCGGGAGGGTTCTGCCCTGTCCTCAGCTCTCACAGGGAAGCATGTCTTGAAGCCAGCTGTCAACTAGCTGTATTCCTATGGCAGTGAGAAGGTAGCAGTATTCTGAGTCAGGAGGTTCCAAGATTACCACTCTACTGCACCTGGAGATACCCTCCAGGTCTGCATTGGTAACTTGTATTCAGAAGCCTCTGGCAACCGTCTCTGCTGAAGACCTGCGAAACTCACTCTGCAGGCAGTATGGAACTGTGAGGGACTGAGGCTGAGCTCAACGCTCAGAAGTAAGATGCTTTTGGACAAGGCGTTCAGCTACCTTCTCACATATGGAACTTAGTATGTAGCACCTGTCTACCACAAGAATTACTGGGAAATCGCTGTACTGAGCTTGGAGGCACTCATCTTGTGTGCCGGGAGATTCCAATTACCTCTCCCAGCACTTCCGTCAAACAGCGAGCCTAGGCCTTTTAGAAGCCAAGGGTACCAGCAAGCTGGATGTGGAGGTACAGGCCATAAGCTCAACTCTCAGAAGTGTGTATGCATGGGAGGCAGATGTCTGCTACCCGCTCGTACATGGGATTTCGAACCTAGCTACATTCTGGTTGAGGAAAGACGTTGGAAATCGCTGTATTCAACTCAGATATACGGGAGTTCAGGCCCAGTGCTCACACATGCTTTTCCCGCAACCTCTGCCAGTCACTAACATTAGGATGTTAGCAGCTACTCCTACAGTCAGGCAGGATGCGGGAGGGTTCTGCCCTGTCCTCAGCTCTCACAGGGAAGCATGTCTTGAAGCCAGCTGTCAACTAGCTGCATTCCTATGGCAGTGAGAAGGTAGCAGTATTCTGAGTCAGGAGGTTCCAAGATTACCAGTCTACTGCACCTGGGGATACCCTCCAGGTCTGCATTGTTACCCTGCGTCTCAGAAGCCTCTGGCAAACGTCTCTGCTGAAGACCTGCGAAACTCACTCTGCAGGCAGTGTGGAACTGTGAGGGACTGAGGCTGAGCTCAACTCTCGGAAGTAAGATGCTTTTGGACAAGGCGTTCAGCTACGTTCTCACATATGGAACTTAGTATGTAGCACCTGTCTACCACAAGAATTACTGGGATATCGTGAATTGAGCTTGGAGGCACTCGTCTTGTGAGCCGGGAGATTCCAATTACCTCTCCCAGCACTTCCGTCAAACAGCGAGCCTAGGCCTTTTAGAAGCCAAGGGTACCAGCAGGCTGGCTGTGGATTTAGAGGCCATAAGCTCAACTCTCAGAAGTATGTATGCATGGGAGGCAGATGTCTGCTACCCACTCGTACATGGGATTTGGAAACTAGCTACACTCTGGTTGAGGAAAGCCGTTGGAAATCGCTGTATTCAACTCAGATACACGGGAGTTCAGGCCCAGTGCTCACACATGCTTTTCCCGCAACCTCTCCCAGCCACTAACATTAGGATGGTAGCAGCTACTCCTACAGTCAGGCAGGATGCGGGAGGATTCTGCCCTGTCCTCAGTTCTCACAGGGAAGAATGTCTTGAAGCCAGCTGTCAACTAGCTGCATTCCTATGGCAGTGAGAGGTAGCAGTATTCTGAGTCAGGAGGTTCCAAGATTACCAGTCTACTGCACCTGGGGATACCCTCCAGGTCTGCATTGTTACCCTGCGTCTCAGAAGCCTCTGGAAAACGTCTCTGCTGAACACCTGCGAAACTCACTCTGCAGGCAGTGTGGAACTGTGAGGGACTGAGGCTGAGCTCAACTCTCAGAAGTAAGATGCTTTTGGACAAGGCGTTCAGTTACCCTCTCACGTATGGAACTTAGTATGTAGCACCAGTGTACCACAGGAATTACTATGAAATCGCTGGACTGAGCTTGGAGGCACTAGTCTTGTGTGCCGGGTGATTCCAATTACCACTCCCAACACTTCCGTCAAACAGCGAGCCAAGGCCTTTTAGAAGCCAAGGCTACCAGCAGGCTGGCTGTGGAGGTACAGGCCATAAGCTCAACTCTCAGAGGTGTGTATGCATGGAAGGCAGATGTCTGCTACCCACTCGGACATGGGAGTTGGAACCTAGCTACACTGTGATTGAAGAAGCCCATTGGAAATCGCTGTATTCAACTCAGGTACACGGGAGTTCAGGCCCAGTGCTCACACATGCTTTTCCCGCAACCTCTCCCAGCCACTAACATAAGGATGGTAGCAGCTACTCCTACAGTCAGGCAGGATGCGGGAGGGTTCTGCCCTGTCCTCAGCTCTCACAGGGAAGCATGTCTTGAAGCCAGCTGTCAACTAGCTGCATTCCTATGGCAGTGAAAAGGTAGCAGTACTCTGAGTCAGGAGGTTCCAAGATTACCACCCTACTGCACCTGGAGATACCCTCCACGTCTGCATTGTTACCCTGCGTCTCAGAAGCCTCTGGCAATCGTCTCTGGTGAAGACGTGTGAAACTCACTCTGCAGGCAGTGTGGAACTGTGAGGGACTGAGGCTGAGCTCAACTCTCAGAAGTAAGATGCTTTTGGACAAGGCGTTCAGCTACCTTCTCACATATGGAACTTAGTATGTAGCACCTGTCTACCACAAGAATTACTGGGAAATCGTGAATTGAGCTTGCAGGCACTAGTCTTGTGTGCCGGGTGATTCAAATTACCTCTCCCAACACTTCCGTCAAACAGCGAGGCTAGGCCTTTTAGAAGCCAAGGGTACCAGCAGGCTGGATGTGGAGGTACAGGCCATAAGCTCAACTCTCAGAAGTGTGTATGCATGGGAAGCAGATGTCTGCTACCCGCTCGTACATGGGGTTTGGAACCTAGCTACACTCTGGTTGAGGAAAGCCGTTGGAAATCGCTGTATTCAACTCAGATACACGGGAGTTCAGGCCCAGTGCTCACACATGCTTTTCCCGCCACCTCTCCCAGCCACTAACATTAGGATGTTACCCGGTACTCCTACAGTCAGGCAGGATGCGGGAGGGTTCTGCCCTGTCCTCAGCTCTCACAGGGAAGCATGTCTTGAAGCCAGCTGTCAACTAGCTGCATTGCTATGGCAGTGAGAAGGTAGCAGTATTCTGAGTCAGGAGGTTCCAAGATTACCAGTCTACTGCACCTGGGGATACCCTCCAGGTCTGCATTGTTACCCTGCGTCTCAGAAGCCTCTGGCAAACGTCTCTGCTGAAGACATGCGAAACTCACTCTGCAGGCAGTGTGGAACTGTGAGGGACTGAGGCTGAGCTCAACTCTCAGAAGTAAGATGCTTTTGAACAAGGCGTTCAGCTACCCTCTCACGTATGGAACTTAGTATGTAGCACCAGTCTACCTCGGGAATTACTAGGAAATCGCTGGACTGAGCT
Source organism: Canis aureus (assembly GCF_053574225.1). Classification (NCBI taxonomy): domain Eukaryota; kingdom Metazoa; phylum Chordata; class Mammalia; order Carnivora; family Canidae; genus Canis; species Canis aureus. The sequence goes on along the minus strand of NC_135623.1, from coordinate 5,503,969 downwards.
TGGAGGCACTAGTCTTGTGTCCCGGGTGATTCCAAATACCTCTCCCAACTCTTCCGTCAAACAGCGAGCCTAGGCCTTTTAGAAGACAAGGGTACCAGCAGGCTGGATGTGGAGGTACAGGCCATAAGCTCAACTCTCAGAAGTGTGTGTGCATGGGAGGCAGATGTCTGCTACCCGCTCGTACATGGGATTTGGAACCTAGCTACACTCTGGTTGAGGAAAGCCGTTGGAAATCGCTGTATTCAACTCAGATACACGGGAGTTCAGGCCCAGTGCTCACACATGCTTTTCCCGCAACCTCTCCCAGACACTAACATTAGGATGTTAGCAGCTACTCCTACAGTCAGGCAGGATGCGGGAGGTTTCTGCCCTGTCCTCAGCTCTCACAGGGAAGCATGTCTTGAAGCCAGCTGTCAACTAGCTGCATTCCTATGGAAGTGAAAAGGTAGCAGTACTCTGAGTCAGGACGTTCCAAGATTACCACTCTACTTCACCTGGAGATACCCTCCAGGTCTGCATTGTTAACTTGTACTCAGAAGCCTCCTGGAATCGTCTCTGGTGAAGACGTGTGAAACTCACTCTGCAGGCATTGTGGAACTGTGAGGGACTGAGGCTGAGCTCAACTCTCAGAAGTAAGATGCTTTTGGACAAGGCGTTCAGCTACCTTCTCACATATGGAACTTAGTATGTAGCACCTGTCTACCACAAGAATTACTGGGAAATCGTGAATTGAGCTTGGAGGCACTCGTCTTGTGTGCCGGGAGATTCCAATTACCTCTCCCAGCACTTCCGTCAAACAGCGAGCCTAGGCCTTTTAGAAGCCAAGGGTACCAGCAGGCTGGATGTGGAGGTACAGGCCATAAGCTCAACTCTCAGAAGTGTGTATGCATGGGAGGCAGATGTCTGCTACCCGCTCGTACATGGGATTTCGAACCTAGCTACATTCTGGTTGAGGAAAGCCGTTGGAAATCGCTGTATTCAACTCAGATATACGGGAGTTCAGGCCCAGTGCTCACACATGCTTTTCCCGCAACCTCTGCCAGTCACTAACATTAGGATGTTAGCAGCTACTCCTACAGTCAGGCAGGATGCGGGAGGGTTCTGCCCTGTCCTCAGCTCTCACAGGGAAGCATGTCTTGAAGCCAGCTGTCAACTAGCTGCATTCCTATGGCAGTGAGAAGGTAGCAGTATTCTGAGTCAGGAGGTTCCAAGATTACCAGTCTACTGCACCTGGGGATACCCTCCAGGTCTGCATTGTTACCCTGCGTCTCAGAAGCCTCTGGCAAACGTCTCTGCTGAAGACCTGCGAAACTCACTCTGCAGGCACGGAGGAACTGTGAGGGACTGAGGCTGAGCTCAACTCTCAGAAGTAAGATGCTTTTGGACAAGGCGTTCAGCTACCTTCTCACATATGGAACTTAGTATGTAGCACCTGTCTACCACAAGAATTACTGGGAAATCGTGAATTGAGCTTGGAGGCACTCGTCTTGTGTGCCGGGAGATTCCAATTACCTCTCCCAGCACTTCCGTCAAACAGCGAGCCTAGGCCTTTTAGAAGCCAAGGGTACCAGCAGGCTGGATGTGGAGGCACAGGCCATAAGCTCAACTCTCAGAAGTGTGTATGCATGGGAGGCAGATGTCTGCTACCCACTCGGACATGGGAGTTGGAACCTAGCTACACTGTGATTGAAGAAGGCCATTGGAAATCGCTGTATTCAACTCAGATACACGGGAGTTCAGGCCCAGTGCTCACACATGCTTTTCCCGCAACCTCTCCCAGCCACTAACATTAGGATGTTAGCAGCTACTCCTACAGTCAGGCAGGATGCGGGAGGGTTCTGTCCTGTCCTCAGCTCTCAAAGGGAAGCATGTCTTGAATCCAGCTGTCAACTGGCTGCATTCCTATGGCAGTGAGAAGGTAGCAGTACTCTGAGTCAGGAGGTTCCAAGATTACCACTCTACTGCACCTGAAGATACCCTCCAGGTCTGCTTTGGTAACTTGTACTCAGAAGCCTCTGGCAATGGTCTCTGATGAAGACCTGCGAAACTCACTCTGCAGGCAGTATGGAACTGTGAGGGACTGAGGCTGAGCTCAACTCTCAGAAGTAACATGCTTTGGGACAAGGCGTTCAGCTACCTTCTCACATATGGAACTTAGTATGTAGCACCTGTCTACCACAAGAATTACTGGGAAATCGTGAATTGAGCTTGGAGGCACTCATCTTGTGTGCCGGGAGATTCCAATTACCTCTCCCAGCACTTCCGTCAAACAGCGAGCCTAGGCGTTTTAGAAGCCAAGGGTATCAGCAGGCTGGATGTGGAGGTACAGGCCATAAGCTCAACTCTCAGAAGTGTGTATGCATGGGAGGCAGATGTCTGCTACCCACTCGGACATGGGAGTTGGAACCTAGCTACACTGTGATTGAAGAAGGCCATTGGAAATCGCTGTATTCAACTCAGATACACGGGAGTTCAAGCCCAGTGCTCACACATGCTTTTCCCGCAACCTCTCCCAGCCACTAACATTAGGATGTTAGCAGCTACTCCTACAGTCAGGCAGGATGCGGGAGGGTTCTGCCCTGTCCTCAGCTCTCACAGGGAAGCATGTCTCTAAGTCAGCTGTCAACTAGCTGCATTCCTATGGCAGTGAGAAGGTAGCAGTACTCTGAGTCAGGAGGTTCCAAGATTACCACTCTACTGCACCTGGAGATACCCTCCAGGTCTGCATTGTTACCCTGCGTCTCAGAAGCCTCTGGTAATCGTCTCTGGTGAAGACGTGTGAAACTCACTCTGCAGGCAGTGTGGAACTGTGAAGGACTGAGGCTGAGCTCAACTCTCAGAAGTAAGATGCTTTTGGACAAGGCTTTCAGCTACCTTCTCACATATGGAACTTAGTATGTAGCACCTGTCTACCACAAGAATTACTGGGAAATCGCTGGACTGAGCTTGGAGGCACTAGTCTTGTGTGCCGGGTGATTCCAAATACCTCTCCCAGCACTTCCGTCAAACAGCGAGCCTACGCCTTTTAGAAGCCAAGGGTACCAGCAGGCTGGATGTGGAGGTACAGGCCATAAGCTCAACTCTCAGAAGTGTGTATGCATGGGAGGCAGATGTCTGCTACCCGCTCGTACATGGGATTTGGAACCGAGCTACACTCTGGTTGAGGAAAGCCGTTGGAAATCGCTGTATTCAACTCAGATACACGGGAGTTCAGGCCCAGGGCTCACACATCCTTTTCCCGCAACCTCTCCCAGCCAATAACTTAAGGATGTTAGCAGCTACTCCTACAGTCAGGCAGGATGCGGGAGGGTTCTGCCCTGTCCTCAGCTCTTACAGGGAAGCATGTCTTGAAGTCAGCTGTCAACTAGCTGCAATCCTATGGCAGTGAGAAGGTAGTAGTACTCTGAGTCAGGAGGTTCCAAGATTACCACTCTACTGCACCTAGAGATACCCTCCAGGTCTGCATTGTTACCCTGCGTCTGAGAGCCTCTGGTAATCGTCTCTGGTGAAGACGTGTGAAACTCACTCTGCAGGCAGTGTGGAACTGTGAGGGACTGAGGCTGAGCTCAACTCTCAGAAGTAAGATGCTTTTGGACAAGGCGTTCAGCTACCTTCTCACATATGGAACTTAGTATGTAGCACCTGTCTACCACAAGAATTACTGGGAAATCGCTGGACTGAGCTTGGAGGCACTAGTCTTGTGTGCCTGGTGATTCCAATTACCTCTCCCACACTTCCTTCAAACAGCGAGCCTAGGCCTTTTAGAAGCCAAGGGTACCAGCAGGCTGGATGTGGAGGTACAGGCCATAAGCTCAACTCTCAGAAGTGTGTATGCATGGGAGGCAGATGTCTGCTACCCGCTCGGACATGGGAGTTGGAACCTAGCTACACTCTGGTTGAGGAAAGCCGTTGGAAATCGCTGTATTCAACTCAGATACACGGGAGTTCAGGCCCAGTGCTCACACATGCTATTCCCGCAACCTCTCCCAGCCATTAACATTAGGATGTTAGCAGCTACTCCTACAGTCAGACAGGATGCGGGAGGGTTCTGCCCTGTCCTCAGCTCTCACAGGGAAGCAAATCTTGAAGCCAGCTGTCAACTAGCTGCATTCCTATGGCAGTGTGAAGGTAGCAATATTCTGAGTCAGGAGGTTCCAAAATTACCACTCTACTGCACCTGGAGATACCCTCCAGGTCTGCATTGTTAACTTGTACTCAGAAGCCTCTGGCAATCGTCTCTGCTGAAGAAATGCGAAACTCATTCTGCAGGCAGTGTGGATCTGTGTGGGACTGAGGCTGAGCTCAACTCTCAGAAGTAAGATGCTTTTGGACAAGGCATTCAGCTACCTTCTCACATATGGAACTTAGTATGTAGCACCTGTCTACCACAAGAATTACTGGGAAATCGTGAATTGAGCTTGGGGCACTCGTCTTGCGTGCCGGGAGATTCCAATTACCTCTCCCAGCACTTCTGTCAAACAGCGAGCCTAGGCCTTTTAGAAGCCAAGGGTACCAGCAGGCTGGATGTGGAGGTACAGGCCATAAGCTCAACTCTCAGAAGTGTGTATGCATGGGAGGCAGATGTCTGCTACCCGCTCGTACATGGGATTTGGAACCTATCTACACTCTGGTTGAGGAAAGCCGTTGGAAATCGCTGTATTCAACTCAGATACACGGGAGTTCAGGCCCAGTTCTCACACATGCTTTCCCGCAACCTCTCCCAGCCACTAACATTAGGATGTTAGCAGCTACTCCTACAGTCAGGCAGGATGCCGGAGGGTTCTGCCCTGTCCTCAGCTCTCACAGGGAAGCATGTCTTGAAGCCAGCTGTCAACTAGCTGCATTCCTATGGCAGTGAGAAGGTAGCAGTATTCTTAGTCAGGAGGTTCCAAGATTACCAGTCTACTGCACCTGGGGATAACCTCCAGGTCTGCATTGTTACCCTGCGTCTCAGAAGCCTCTGGCAAACGTCTCTGCTGAAGACCTGCGAAACTCACTCTGCAGGCAGTGTGGAACTGTGAGGGACTGAGGCTGAGCTCAACTGTCAGAAGTAAGATGCTTTTGGACAAGGCGTTCAGCTACCCTCTCACGTATGGAACTTAGTATGTAGCACCAGTGTACCACTGGAATTACTAGGAAATCGCTGGACTGAGCTTGGAGGCACTAGTCTTGTGTGCCGGGTGATTCCAATTACCTCTCCCAACACTTCCGTCAAACAGCGAGCCTAGGCCTTTTAGAAGCCAAGGGTACCAGCAGGCTGGATGTGGAGGTACAGGCCATAAGCTCAACTCTCAGAAGTGTGTATGCATGGGAGGCAGATGTCTGCTACCCACTCGGACATGGGAGTTGGAAACTAGCAACACTGTGATTGAAGAAGGCCATTGGAAATCGCTGTAATCAACTCAGATACACGGGAGTTCAGGCCCAGTGCTCACACATGCTTTTCCCGCAACCTCTCCCAGCCACTAACATAAGGATATTAGCAGCTACTCCTACAGTCAGGCAGGATGCGGGACGGTTCTGCCCTGTCCTCAGCTCTCACAGGGAAGCATGTCTTGAAGCCAGCTGTCAACTGGCTGCATTCCTATGGCAGTGAGAAGGTAGCAGTACTCTGAGTCAGGAGGTTCCAAGATTACCACTCTACTGCACCTGGAGATACCCTCCAGGTCTGCATTGTTAACTTGTACTCAGAAGTCTCTGGCAATCGTCTCTGGTGAAGACGTGTGAAACTCAATCTGCAGGCAGTGTGGAACTGTGAGGGACTGAGGCTGAGCTCAACTCTCAGAAGTAAGATGCTTTTGGACAAGGCGTTCAGCTACCTTCTCACATATGGAACTTAGTATGTAGCACCTGTCTACCACAAGAATTACTGGGAAATCGTGAATTGAGCTTGGAGGCACTCGTCTTGTGTGCCGGGAGATTCCAATTACCTCTCCCAGCACTTCCGTCAAACAGCGAGCCTAGGCCTTTTAGAGACCACGGGTACCATCAGGCTGGCTGTGGAGGTACAGGCCATAAGCTCAACTCTCAGAAGTGTGTATGCATGGGAGGCAGATGTCTGCTACCCACTCGGACATGGGAGTTGGAACCTAGCTACACTGTGATTGAAGAAGGCCATTGGAATTACTCAGCTATTAGAAATGACAAATACCCACCATTTGCTTCAACGTGGATGGAACTGGAGGGTATTATGCTGAGTGAAGTAAGTCAGTCGGAGAAGGACAAACATATGTTCTCATTCATTTGGGGAATATAAATAATAGTGAAAGGGAAAATAAGGGAAGGGAGAAGAAATGTGTGGGATATATCAGAAAGGGAGACAGAACATAAAGACTGCTAACTCTGGGAAACGAACTAGGGGTGGTAGAAGGAGAGGAGGGCGGGGGGTGGGAGTGAATGGGTGACGGGCACTGGGTGTTATTCTGTATGTTAGTAAATTGAACACCAATAAAATAAATAAATAAATAAATAAATAAATAAAAAATAAAATAAAAAATAAAAAAATAAAAAAAAATAAAAATAAAAAAAAAATAAAAAAAATAAAAAAGAAGGCCATTGGAAATCGCTGTATTCAACTCAGATACACGGGAGTTCAGGCCCAGTGGTCACACATGCTTTTCCCGCAACCTCTCCCAGCCACTAACATTAGGATGTTAGCAGCTACTCCTACAGTCAGGCAGGATGCGGGAGGGTTCTGCCCTGTCCTCAGCTCTCACAGGGAAGCATGCCTTGAAGTCAGCTGTCAACTAGCAGCATTCCTATGGCAGTGACAAGGTAGCAGTACTCTGAGTCAGGAGGTTCCAAGATTACTCTACTGCACCTGCAGATACCCTCCAGGTCTGCATTGTTACCCTGCGTCTCAGAAGCCTCTGGTAATCGTCTCTGTTGAAGACGTGTGAAACTCACTCTGCAGGCAGTGTGGAACTGTGAGGGACTGAGGCTGAGCTCAACTCTCAGAAGTAAGATGCTTTTGGACAAGGCGTTCAGCTACCTTCTCACATATGGAACTTAGTATGTAGCACCTGTCTACCACAAGAATTACTGGGAAATCGCTGGACTGAGCTTGGAGGCACTCGTCTTGTGTGCCGGGTGATTCCAATTACCTCTCCCAGCACTTCCGTCTAACAGCGAGCCTAGGCCTTTTAGAAGCCAAGGGTACCAGCACGCTGGATGTGGAGGTACAGGCCATAAGCTCAACTCTCAGAAGTGTGTATGCATGGGAAGCAGATGTCTGCTACCCGCTCGTACATGGGATTTGGAAACTAGCTACACTCTGGTTGAGGAAAGCCGTTGGAAATCGCTGTATTCAACTCAGATACACGGGAGTTCAGGCCCAGTGCTCACACATGCTTTTCCCGCAACCTCTCCCAGCCACTAACATAAGGATGTTAGCAGCTACTCCTACAGTCAGGCAGGATGCGGGATGGTTCTGCCCTGTCCTCAGCTCTCACAGGGAAGCATGTCTTGAAGCACGACAACTAGCTGCATTCCTATGGCAGTGAGAAGGTAGCAGTATTCTGAGTTAGGAGGTTCCAAGATTACCACTCTACTGCACCTGGAGATACCCTCCAGGTGTGAATTGTTAACTTGTACTCAGAAGCCTCTGGCAATCGTCTCTGCTGAAGACCTGGAAACTCATTCTGCAGGCAGTGTGGAACTGTGAGGGACTGAGGCTGAGCTCAACTCTCACAAGTAAGATGCTTTTGGACAAGGCGTTCAGCTACCTTCTCACGTATGGAACTTAGTATGTAGCACCTGTCTACCACAAGAATTACTGGGAAATCGTGAATTGAGCTTGGAGGCACTAGTCTTGTGTGCCAGGTGATTCCAATTACCTCTCCCAACACTTCCGTCATACAGCGAGCCTAGGCCGTTTAGAATCCAAGGATACCAGCAGGCTGGATGTGGAGGTACAGGCCATAAGCTCAACTCTCAGAAGTGTGTATGCATGGGAGGCAGATGTCTGCTACCCACTCGGACATGGGATTTGGAAACTAACTACACTCTGGTTGAGGAAAGCCGTTGAAAATCGCTGTATTCAATCAGATACACGGGAGTTCAGGCCCAGTGCTCACACACGCTTTTCCCGAAACCTCTCCCAGCCACTAACATTAGGATGATAGCAGCTACGCCTACAGTCATGCAGGATGCGGGAGGGTTCTGCCCTGTCCTCAGCTCTCACAGGGAAGCATGTCTTGAAGCCAGGTGTCAACTAGCTGCATTCCTATGGCAGTGAGAGGTAGCAGTATTCTGAGTCAGGAGGTTCCAAGATTACCAGTCTACTGCACCTGGGGATACCCTCCAGGACTGCATTGTTACCCTGCGTCTCAGAAGCCTCTGGAAAACGTCTCTGCTGAACACCTGCGAAACTCACTCTGCAGGCAGTGTGGAACTGTGAGGGACTGAGGCTGAGCTCAACTCTCAGAAGTAAGATGCTTTTGGACAAGGCGTTCAGCTACCCTCTCACGTATGGAACTTAGTATGTAGCACCAGTGTACCACAGGAATTACTAGGAAATTGCTGGACTGAGCTTGGAGGCACTAGTCTTGTGTGCCGGGTGATTCCAATTACCACTCCCAACACTTCCGTCAAACAGCGAGCCTAGGCCTTTTAGAAGCCAAGGGTACCAGCATGCTGGCTGTGGAGGTACAGGCCATAAGCTCAACTCTCAGAAGTGTGTATGCATGGGAGGCAGATGTCTGCTACCCACTCGGACATGGGAGTTGGAACCTAGCTACACTGTGATTGAAGAAGCCCATTGGAAATCGCTGTATTCAACTCAGGTACACGGGAGTTCAGGCCCAGTGCTCACACATGCTTTTCCCGCAACCTCTCCCAGCCACTAACATAAGGATGGTAGCAGCTACTCCTACAGTCAGGCAGGATGCGGGAGGGTTCTGCCCTGTCCTCAGCTCTCACAGGGAAGCATGTCTTGAAGCCAGCTGTCAACTAGCTGCATTCCTATGGCAGTGAAAAGGTAGCAGTACTCTGAGTCAGGAGGTTCCAAGATTACCACCCTACTGCACCTGGAGATACCCTCCACGTCTGCATTGTTACCCTGCGTCTCAGAAGCCTCTGGCAATCGTCTCTGGTGAAGACGTGTGAAACTCACTCTGCAGGCAGTGTGGAACTGTGAGGGACTGAGGCTGAGCTCAACTCTCAGAAGTAGGATGCTTTTGGACAAGGCGTTCAGCTACCTTCTCACATATGGAACTTAGTATGTAGCACCTGTCTTCCACAAGAATTACTGGGAAATCGTGAATTGAGCTTGCAGGCACTAGTCTTGTGTGCCGGGTGATTCCAATTACCTCTCCCAACACTTCCGTCAAACAGAGAGCCTAGGCCTTTTAGAAGCCAAGGGTACCAGCAGGCTGGATGTGGAGGTACAGGCCATAAGCTCAACTCTCAGAAGTGTGTATGCATGGGAGGCAGATGTCTGCTACCCGCTCGTACATGGGATTTGGAACCTATCTACACTCTGGTTGAGGAAAGCCGTTGGAAATCGCTGTATTCAACTCAGATACACGGGAGTTCAGGCCCAGTGCTCACACATGCTTTTCCCGCAACCTCTCCCAGCCACTAACATTAGGATGTTACCCGGTACTCCTACAGTCAGGCAGGATGCGGGAGGGTTCTGCCCTGTCCTCTACTCTCACAGGGAAGCATGTCTTGAAGCCAGCTGTTAACTAGCTGTATTCCTATGGCAGTGAGAAGGTAGCAGTATTCTGAGTCAGGAGGTTCCAAGATTACCACTCTACTGCACCTGGAGATACCCTCCAGGTCTGCATTGGTAACTTGTACTCAGAAGCCTCTGGCAACCGTCTCTGCTGAAGACCTGCGAAACTCACTCTGCAGGCAGTATGGAACTGTGAGGGACTGAGGCTGAGCTCAACGCTCAGAAGTAAGATGCTTTTGGACAAGGCGTTCAGCTACCTTCTCACATATGGAACTTAGTATGTAGCACCTGTCTACCACAAGAATTACTGGGAAATCGTGAATTGAGATTGGAGGCACTCGTCTTGTGTGCCGGGAGATTCCTATTACCTCTCCCAGCACTTCCGTCAAACAGCGAGCCTAGGCCTTTTAGAAGCCAAGGGTACCAGCAGGCTGGATGTGGAGGTACAGGCCATAAGCTCAACTCTCAGAAGTGTGTATGCATGGGAGGCAGATGTCTGCTACCCGCTCGTACATGGGATTTCGAACCTAGCTACACTCTGGTTGAGGAAAGCCGTTGGAAATCGCTGTATTCAACTCGGATACACGGGAGTTCAGGCCCAGTGCTCACACATGCTTTTCCCGCAACCTCTCCCAGCCACTAACATTAGGATGTTAGCAGCTACTCCTAAAGTCAGGCAGGATGCGGGAGGGATCTGCCCTGTCCTCAGCTCTCACAGGGAAGCATGTCTTGAAGCCAGCTGTCAACTAGCTGCATTCCTATGGCAGTGAGAAGGTAGCAGTATTCTGAGTCAGGAGGTTCCAAGATTACCAGTCTACTGCACCTGGGGATACCCTCCAGGCCTGCATTGTTACCCTGCGTCTCAGAAGCCTCTGGCAAACGTCTCTGCTGAAGACCTGCGAAACTCACTCTGCAGGCAGTGTGGAACTGTGAGGGACTGAGGCTGAGCTCAACTCTCAGAAGTAAGATGCTTTTGGACAAGGCGTTCAGCTACATTCTCACATATGGAACTTAGTATGTAGCACCTGTCTACCACAAGAATTACTGGGAAATCGTGAATTGAGCTTGGAGGCACTCGTCTTGTGTGCCGGGAGATTCCAATTACCTCTCCCATGCCCTTCCTTCAAACAGCGAGCCTAGGCCTTTTAGAAGCCAAGGGTACCAGCAGGCTGGCTGTGGAGGTAGAGGCCATAAGGTCAACTCTCAGAAGTGTGTATGCATGGGAGGCAGATGTCTGCTACCCGCTCGTACATGGGATTTGGAAACTAGCTACACTCTGGTTGAGGAAAGCCGTTGGAAATCGCTGTATTCAACTCGGATACACGGGAGTTCAGGCCCAGTGCTCACACATGCTTTTCCAGCAACCTCTCCCAGCCACTAACATTAGGATGTTACCCGGTACTCCTACAGTCAGGCAGGATGCGGGAGGGTTCTGCCCTGTCCTCAGCTCTCACAGGGAAGCATGTCTTGAAGCCAGCTGTCAACTAGCTGCATTCCTATGGCAGTGAGAAGGTAGCAGTACTCTGAGTCAGGAGGTTCAAAGATTACCAATCTACTGCACCTGGAGATACCCTCCAGGTCTGCATTGTTAACTTGTACTCAGAAGCCTCTGGCAATCGTCTCTGGTGAAGACGTGTGAAACTCTCGCTGCAGGCAGTGTGGAACTGTGAGGGACTGAGGCTGAGCTCAACTCTCAGAAGTCAGATGCTTTTGGACAAGGCGTTCAGCTACCTTCTCACATATGGAACTTAGTATGTAGCACCTGTCTACCACAAGAATTACTGGGAAATCGTGAATTGAGCTTGAAGGCACTAGTCTTGTGTGCCGGGAGATTCCAATTACCTCTCCCAGCACTTCCGTCAAACAGCGAGCCTAGGCCTTTTAGAACCCAAGGTTACCAGCAGGCTGGATGTGGAGGTAAGGCCATAAGCTCAACTCTCAGAAGTGTGTATGCATGGGAGGCAGATGTCTGCTACCCGCTCGTACATGGGATTTGGAACCTAGCTACACTCTGGTTGAGGAAAGCCGTTGGAAATCGCTGTATTCAACTCAGATACACGGGAGTTCAGGCCCAGTGCTCACACATGCTTTTCCCGCAACCTCTCCCAGCCACTAACATTAGGATGTTAGCAGCTACTCCTACAGTCAGGCAGGATGCGGGAGGGTTCTGCCCTGTCCTCAGCTCTCACAGGGAAGCATGTCTTGAAGTCAGCTGTCAACTAGCAGCATTCCTATGGCAGTGAGAAGGTAGCAGTACTCTGAGTCAGGAGGTTCCAAGATTACTCTACTGCACCTGCAGATACCCTCCAGGTCTGCATTGTTACCCTGCGTCTCAGAAGCCTCTGGTAATCGTCTCTGTTGAAGACGTGTGAAACTCACTCTGCAGGCAGTGTGGAACTGTGAGGGACTGAGGCTGAGCTCAACTCTCAGAAGTAAGATGCTTTTGGACATGGCGTTCAGCTACCTTCTCACATATGGAACTTAGTATGTAGCACCTGTCTACCACAAGAATTACTGGGAAATCGCTGGACTGAGCTTGGAGGGACTCGTCTTGTGTGCCGGGTGATTCCAATTACCTCTCCCAGCACTTCCGTCAAACAGCGAGCCTAGGCCTTTTAGAAGCCAAGGGTACCAGCACGCTGGATGTGGAGGTACAGGCCATAAGCTCAACTCTCAGAAGTGTGTATGCATGGGAAGCAGATGTCTGCTACCCGCTCGTACATGGGATTTGGAAACTAGCTACACTCTGGTTGAGGAAAGCCGTTGGAAATCGCTGTATTCAACTCAGATACACGGGAGTTCAGGCCCAGTGCTCACACATGCTTTTCCCGCAACCTCTCCCAGCCACTAACATAAGGATGTTAGCAGCTACTCCTACAGTCAGGCAGGATGCGGGAGGGTTCTGCCCTGTCCTCAGCTCTCACAGGGAAGCATGTCTTGAAGCACGACAACTAGCTGCATTCCTATGGCAGTGAGAAGGTAGCAGTATTCTGAGTTAGGAGGTTCCAAGATTACCACTCTACTGCACCTGGAGATACCCTCCAGGTGTGAATTGTTAACTTGTACTCAGAAGCCTCTGGCAATCGTCTCTGCTGAAGACCTGCGAAACTCATTCTGCAGGCAGTGTGGAACTGTGAGAGACTGAGGCTGAGCTCAACTCTCAGAAGTAAGATGCTTTTGGACAAGGCGTTCAGCTACCTTCTCACGTATGGAACTTAGTATGTATCACCTGTCTACCACAAGAATTACTGGGAAATCGTGAATTGAGCTTGGAGGCACTAGTCTTGTGTGCCAGGTGATTCCAATTACCTCTCCCAACACTTCCGTCATACAGCGAGCCTAGGCCGTTTAGAATCCAAGGATACCAGCAGGCTGGATGTGGAGGTACAGGCCATAAGCTCAACACTCAGAAGTGTGTATGCATGGGAGGCAGATGTCTGCTACACGCTCGGACATGGGATTTGGAAACTAACTACACTCTGGTTGAGGAAAGCCGTTGAAAATCGCTGTATTCAATCAGATACACGGGAGTTCAGGCCCAGTGCTCACACACGCTTTTCCCGAAACCTCTCCCAGCCACTAACATTCGGATGTCAGCAGCTACTCCTACAGTCAGGCAGGATGCGGGAGGGTTCTGCCCTGTCCTCAGCTCTCACAGGGAAGCATGTCTTGAAGCCAGCTGTCAACTAGCTGCATTCCTATGGCAGTGAGAGGTAGCAGTATTCTGAGTCAGGAGGTTCCAAGATTACCAGTCTACTGAACCTGGGGATACCCTCCAGGTCTGCATTGTTACCCTGCGTCTCAGAAGCCTCTGGAAAAAGTCTCTGCTGAACACCTGCGAAACTCACTCTGCAGGCAGTGTGGAACTGTGAGGGACTGAGGCTGAGCTCAACTCTCAAAAGTAAGATGCTTTTGGACAAGGCGTTCAGCTACCCTCTCACGTATGGAACTTAGTATGTAGCACCAGTGTACCACAGGAATTACTAGGAAATCGCTGGACTGAGCTTGGAGGCACTAGTCTTGTGTGCCGATGATTCCAATTACCACTCCCAACACTTCCGTCAAACAGCGAGCCTAGGCCTTTTAGAAGCCAAGGCTACCAGCAGGCTGGCTGTGGAGGTACAGGCCATAAGCTCAACTCTCAGAAGTGTGTATGCATGGAAGGGAGATGTCTGCTACCCACTCGGACATGGGAGTTGGAACCTAGCTACACTGTGATTGAAGAAGCCCATTGGAAATCGCTGTATTCAACTCAGGTACACGGGAGTTCAGGCCCAGTGCTCACACATGCTTTTCCCGCAACCTCTCCCAGCCACTAACATAAGGATGGTAGCAGCTACTCCTACAGTCAGGCAGGATGCGGGAGGGTTCTGCCCTGTCCTCAGCTCTCACAGGGAAGCATGTCTTGAAGCCATCTGTCAACTAGCTGCATTCCTATGGCAGTGAAAAGGTAGCAGTACTCTGAGTCAGGAGGTTCCAAGATTACCACCCTACTGCACCTGGAGATACCCTCCACGTCTGCATTGTTACCCTGCGTCTCAGAAGCCTCTGGCAATCGTCTCTGGTGAAGACGTGTGAAACTCACTCTGCAGGCAGTGTGGAACTGTGAGGGACTGAGGCTGAGCTCAACTCTCAGAAGTAAGATGCTTTTGGACAAGGCGTTCAGCTACTTTCTCACATATGGAACTTAGTATGTAGCACCTGTCTACCACAAGAATTACTGGGAAATCGTGAATTGAGCTTGCAGGCACTCGTCTTGTGTGCCGGGAGATTCCAATTACCTCTCCCAGCACTTCCGTCAAACAGCGAGCCTAGGCCTTTTAGAAGCCAAGGGTACCAGCAGGCTGGATGTGGAGGTACAGGCCATAAGCTCAACTCTCAGAAGTGTGTATGCATGGGAGGCAGATGTCTGCTACCCACTCGGACATGGCAGTTGGAACCTAGCTACACTGTGATTGAAGAAGCCCATTGGAAATCGCTGTATTCAACTCAGATACACGGGAGTTCAGGCCCAGTGCTCACACATGCTTTTCCCGCAACCTCTCCCAGCCACTAACATAAGGATGTTAGCAGCTACTCCTACAGTAAGGCAGGATGCGGGAGGGTTCTGTCCTGTCCTCAGCTCTCAAAGGGAAGCATGTCTTGAAGCCAGCTGTCAACTGGCTGCATTCCTATGGCAGTGAGAAGGTAGCAGTACTCTGAGTCAGGAGGTTCCAAGATTACCACTCTACTGCACCTGGAGATACCCTCCAGGTCTGCTTTGTTAACTTGTACTCAGAAGCCTCTGGCAATGGTCTCTGGTGAAGACGTGTGAAACTCACTCTGCAGGCAGTGTGGAACTGTGAAGGACTGAGGCTGAGCTCAACTCTCAGAAGTAAGATGCTTTTGGACAAGGCGTTCAGCTACCTTCTCACATATGGAACTTAGTATGTAGCACCTGTCTACCACAAGAATTACTGGGAAATCGCTGGACTGAGCTTGGAGGCACTAGTCTTGTGTGCCGGGTGATTCCAATTACCTCTCCCAGCACTTCCGTCAAACAGCGAGCCTAGGCCTTTTAGAAGCCAAGGGTACCAGCAGGCTGGATGTGGAGGTACAGGCCATAAGCTCAACTCTCAGAAGTGTGTATGCATGGGAGGCAGATGACTGCTACCCGCTCGTACATGGGATTTGGAACCGAGCTACACTCTGGTTGAGGAAAGCCGTTGGAAATCGCTGTATTCAACTCAGATACACGGGAGTTCAGGCCCAGTGCTCACACATCCTTTTCCCGCAACCTCTCCCAGCAAATAACTTAAGGATGTTAGCAGCTACTCCAACAGTCAGGCACGATGCGGGAGGGTTCTGTCCTGTCCTCAGCTCTCACAGGGAAGCATGTTGAAGCCAGCTGTCAACTAGCTGCATTCCTATGGCAGTGAGAAGGTAGCAGTATTCTGAGTCAGGAGGTTCCAAGATTACCAGTCTACTGCACCTGGGGATACCCTCCAGGTCTGCATTGTTACCCTGCGTCTCAGAAGCCTCTGGCAAACGTCTCTGCTGAAGACCTGCGAAACTCACTCTGCAGGCAGTGTGGAACTGTGAGGGACTGAGGCAGAGCTCAACTCTCAGAAGTAAGATGCTTTTGGACAAGGCGTTCAGCTACCTTCTCACGTATGGAACTTAGTATGTAGCACCTGTCTACCACAAGAATTACTGGGAAATCGCTGGACTGAGCTTCGAGGCACTAGTCTTGTGTGCCGGGTGATTCCAATTACCTCTCCCAACACTTCCGTCAAACAGCGAGCCTAGGCCTTTTAGAAGCCAAGGGTCCAGCAGGCTGGATGTGGAGGTACAGGCCATAAGCTCAACTCTCAGAAGTGTGTATGCATGGGAGGCATATGTCTGCTACCCGCTCGTCCATGGGATTTGGAACCTAGCTACACTCTGGTTGAGGAAAGCCGTTGGAAATCGCTGTATTCAACTCAGATACACGGGAGTTCAGGCCCAGTGCTCTCACATGCTTTTCCCGCAGCCTCTCCCAGCCACTAACATTAGGATGTTAGCAGCTACTCCTACAGTCAGGCAGGATGCGGGAGGGTTCTGCCCTGTCCTCAGCTCTCACAGGGAAGCATGTCTTGAAGCCAGCTGTCAACTAGCTGCATTCCTATGGCAGTGAGAAGGTAGCAGTATTCTGAGTCAGGAGGTTCCAAGATTACCACTCTACTGCACGTGGAGATACCCTCCAGGTCTGCATTGTTAACTTGTACTCAGAAGCCTCTGGCAATCGTCTCTGGTGAAGACGTGTGAAACTCACTCTGCAGGCAGTGTGGAACTGTGAGGGACTGAGGCTGAGCTCAACTCTCAGAAGTAAGATGCTTTTGGACAAGGCGTTCAGCTACCTTCTCACGTATGTAACTTAGTATGTAGCACCTGTCTACCACAAGAATTACTGGGAAATCGTGAATTGAGCTTGGAGGCACTCGTCTTGTGTGCCGGGAGATTCCAATTACCTCTCCCAGCACTTCCGTCAAACAGCGAGCCTAGGCCTTTTAGAAGCCAAGGGTACCAGCAGGCTGGATGTGGAGGTACAGGCCATAAGCTCAACTCTCAGAAGTGTGTATGCATGGGAGGCAGATGTCTGCTACCCACTCGGAATGGGAGTTGAAACCTAGCTACACTGTGATTGAAGAAGGCCATTGGAAATCGCTGTATTCAACTCAGATACAAGGGAGTTCAGGCCCAGTGCTCACACATGCTTTTCCCGCAACCTCTCCCAGCCACTAACATTAGGATGTTAGCAGCTACTCCTACAGTCAGGCAGGATGCGGGAGGGTTCTTCCCTGTCCTCAGCTCTCACAGGGAAGCATGTCTTGAAGTCAGCTGTCAACTAGCTGCATTCCTATGGCAGTGAGAAGGTAGCAGTACTCTGAGTCAGGAGGTTCCAAGATTACCAGTCTACTGCACCTGGAGATACCCTCCAAGTCTGCATTGTTACCCTGCGTCTCAGAAGCCTCTGGTAATCGTCTCTGGTGAAGACGTGTGAAACTCACTCTGCAGGCAGTGTGGAACTGTGAGGGACTGAGGCTGAGCTCAACTCTCAGAAGTAAGATGCTTTTGGACAAGGCGTTCAGCTACCTTCTCACATATGGAACTTAGTATGTAGCACCTGTCTACCACAAGAATTACTGGGAAATCGCTGGACTGAGCTTGGAGGCACTAGTCTTGTGTGCCGGGTGATTCCAATTACCTCTCCCAGCACTTCCGTCAAACAGCGAGCCTAGGCCTTTTAGAAGAAAAGGGTACCAGCAGGCTGGATATGGAGGTACAGGCCATAAGCTCAACTCTCAGAAGTGTGTATGCATGGGAGGCAGATGTCTGCTACCCGCTCGTACATGGGATTTGGAACCTAGCTACACTCTGGTTGAGGAAAGCCGTTGGAAATCGCTGTGTTCAACTCAGATACACGGGAGTTCAAGCCCAGTGCTCACACATGCTTTTCCCGCAACCTCTCCCAGCCATTAACATTAGGATGTTAGCAGCTACTCCTACAGTCAGGCAGGATGCGGGAGGGTTCTGCCCTGTCGTCAGCTCTCACAGGGAAGCATATATTGAAGCAAGCTGTCAACTAGCTGCATTCCTATGGCAGTGAGAAGGTAGCAGTATTCTGAGTCAGGAGGTTCCAAGATTACCACTCTACTGCACCTGGAGATACCCTCCAGGTCTGCATTGTTAACTTGTACTCAGAAGCCTCTGGCAATCGTCTCTGCTGAAGACCTGCGAAACTCACTCTGCAGGCAGTGTGGAACTGTGAGGGACTGAGGCTGATCTCAACTCTCAGAAGTAAGATGCTTTTGGACAAGGCGTTCAGCTACCTTCTCACGTATGGAACTTAGTATGTAGCACCTGTCTACCACAAGAATTACTGGGAAATCGCTGGACTGAGCTTGGAGGCACTAGTCTTGTGTGCCGGGTGATTCCAATTACCTCTCCCAACACTTCCGTCAAACAGCGAGCCTAGGCCTTTTAGAAACAAAGGGTCCAGCAGGCTGGATGTGGAGGTACAGGCCATAAGCTCAATTCTCAGAAGTGTGTATGCATGGGAGGCAGATGTCTGCTACCCGCTCGTACATGGGATTTGGAACCTAGCTACACTCTGGTTGAGGAAAGCCGTTGGAAATCGCAGTATTCAACTCAGATACACGGGAGTTCAGGCCCAGTGCTCTCACATGCTTTTCCCGCAACCTCTCCCAGCCACTAACATTAGGATGTTAGCAGCTACTCCTACAGTCAGGCAGGATGCGGGAGGGTTCGGCCCGTCCTCAGCTCTCACAGGGAAGCATGTCTCGAAGCCAGATGTCAACTAGCTGCATTCCTATGGCAGTGAGAAGGTAGCAGTATTCTGAGTCAGGAGGTTCCAAGATTACCAGTCTACTGCACCTGGGGATACCCTCCAGGTCCTCATTGTTACCCTGCGTCTCAGAAGCCTCTGGCAAACGTCTCTGCTAAAGACCTGCGAAACTCACTCTGCAGGCTGTGTGGAAGTGTGAGGGACTGAGGCTGAGCTCAACTCTCTGAAGTAAGATGCTTTTGGACAAGGCGTTCAGCTACCTTCTCACGTATGTAACTTAGTATGTAGCACCTGTCTACCACAAGAATTACTGGGAAATCGTGAATTGAGCTTGGAAGCACTCGTCTTGTGTACCGGGAGATTCCAATTACCTCTCCCAGCACTTCCGTCAAACAGCGAGCCTAGGCCTTTTAGAAGCCAAGGGTACCAGCAGGCTGGATGTGGAGGTACAGGCCATAAGCTCAACTCTCAGAAGTGTGTATGCATGGGAGGCAGATGTCTGCTACCCACTCGGACATGGGAGTTGGAAACTAGCTACACTGTGATTGAAGAAGGCCATTGGAAATCGCTGTATTCAACTCAGATACACGGGAGTCCAGGCCAAGTGCTCACACATGCTTTTCGTGAAACCTCTCCCAGCCACTAACATTAGGATGTTAGCAGCTACTCCTACAGTCAGGCAGGATGCGGGAGGGTTCTGCCCTTTCCTCAGCTCTCACAGGGAAGCATGTCTTGAAGTCAGCTGTCAACTAGCTGCATTCCTATGGCAGTGAGAAGGTAGCAGTATTCTGAGTCAGGAGGTTCCAAGATTACCAGTCTACTGCACCTGGGGATACCCTCCAAGTCTGCATTGTTACCCTGCGTCTCAGAAGCCTCTGGTAAACGTCTCTGCTGAAGACCTGAGAAACTCAATCTGCAGGCAGTGTGGAACTGTGAGGTACTGAGGTGGATCTCAACTCTCAGAAGTAAGATGCTTTTGGACAAGGCGTTCAGCTACCCTCTCACATATGGAACTTAGTATGTAGCACCTGTCTACCCCAAGAATTACTGGGAAATGGCTGGACTGAGCTTGGAGGCACTAGTCTTGTGTGCCGGGAGATTCCAATTACCTCTCCCAACACTTCCGTCAAACAGCGAGCCTAGGCCTTTTAGAAGCCAAGTCTACCAGCACGCTGGCTGTGGAGATACAGGCCATAAGCTCAACCTTCAGAAGTGTGTATGCATGGGAGGCAGATGTCTGCTACCCACTCGGACATGGGAGTTGGAACCTAGCTACACTGTGATTGAAAAAGGCCATTGGAAATCGCTGTATTCAACTCAGATACACGGGAGTTCAGGCCCAGTGCTCAAACATGCTTTTCCCGCAACCTCTCCCAGCCACTAACATAAGGATGTTAACAGCTACTCCTACAGTCAGGCAGGATGCGGGAGGCTTCTGCCCTGTCCTCAGCTCTCACAGGGAAGCATGTCTTGAAGCCATCTGTCAACTAGCTGCATTCCTATGGCAGTGAGAAAGTAGCAGTACTCTGAGTCAGGAGGTTCCAAGATTACCACTCTACTGCACCTGGAGATACCCTCCAGGTCTGCATTGTTAACTTGTACTCAGAAGCCTCTGGGAATCGTCTCTGGTGAAGACGTGTGGAACTCACTCTGCAGGCAGTGTGGAACTGTGAGGGACTGAGGCTGAGCTCAACTCTCAGAAGTAAAATGCTTTTGGACAAGGCGTTCAGCTACCTTCTCACATATGGAACTTAGTATGTAGCACCTGTCTACCACAAGAATTACTGGGAAATCGTGAATTGAGCTTGGAGGCACTCGTCTTGTGTGCCGGGAGATTCCAATTACCTCTCCCAGCACTTCCGTCAAACAGCGAGCCTAGGCCTTTTAGAAGCCAAGGGTACCATCAGGCTGGATGTGGAGGTACAGGCCATAAGCTCAACTCTCAGAAGTGTGTATGCATGGGAGGCAGATGTCTGCTACCCGCTCGTACATGGGATTTGGAACCTAGCTGCACTCTGGTTGAGGAAAGCCGTTGGAAATCCCTGTATTCAACTCTGATAAACGGGAGTTCAGGCCCAGTGCTCACACATGCTTTTCCCGCAACCTCTCCCAGCCACTAACATTAGGATGTTAGCAGCTACTCCTACAGTCAGGCAGGATGCGGGAGGGTTCTGCCCTGTCCTCAGCTCTCACAGGGAAGCATGTCTTGAAGTCAGCTGTCAACTAGCTGCATTCCTATGGCAGTGAGAAGGTAGCAGTACTCTGATCAGGAGGTTCCAAGATTACCACTCTACTGCACCTGGAGATACCCTCCAGGTCTGCATTGTTAACTTGTACTCAGAAGCCTCTGGGAATCGTCTCTGGTGAAGACGTGTGGAACTCACTCTGCAGGCAGTGTGGAACTGTGAGGGACTGAGGCTGAGCTCAACTCTCACAAGTAAGATGCTTTTGGACAAGGCGTTCAGCTACCTTCTCACATATGGAACTTAGTATGTAGCACCTGTCTACCACAAGAATTACTGGGAAATCCCTGGACTGAGCTTGGAGGCACTAGTCTTGTGTGCCGGGTGATTCCAATTACCTCTCCCAGCACTTCCGTCAAACAGCGAGCCTAGGCCTTTTAGAAGCCAAGGGTACCAGCAGGCTGGATGTGGAGGTACAGGACATAAGATCAACTCTCAGAAGTGTGTATGCATGGGAGGCAGATGTCTGGTACCCGCTCGTACATGGGATTTGGAACCTAGCTACACTCTGGTTGAGGAAAGCCGTTGGAAATCGCTGTATTCAACTCAGATACACGGGAGTTCAGGCCCAGTGCTCACACACGCTTTTCCCGCAACCTCTCCCAGCCACTAACATTAGGATGTTAGCAGCTACTCCTACAGTCAGGCAGGATGCGGGAGGGTTCTGCCCTGTCCTCAGCTCTCACAGGGAAGCATGTCTTGAAGCCAGCTGTCAACTAGCTGCATTCCTATGGCAGTGAGAAGGTAGCAGTACTCTGAGTCAGAAGGTTCCAAGATTACCACTCTACTGCACCTGGAGATACCCTCCAGGTCTGCATTGTTAACTTGTACTCAGAAGCCTCTGGCAATCGTCTCTGCTGAAGACCTGCGAAACTCACTCTGCAGGCAGTGTGGAACTGTGAGTGACTGAGCCTGAGCTCAACTCTCAGAAGTAAGATGCTTTTGGACAAGGCGTTCAGCTACCTTCTCCCGTATGGAACTTAGTATGTAGCAACTGTCTACAACAAGAATTACTGGGAAATCGTGAACTGAGCTTGGAGGCACTAGTCTTTTGTGCCGGGTGATTCCAATTACCTATCCCAACACTTCCGTCAAACAGCGAGCCTAGGCCTTTTAGAAGCCAAGGGTACCAGCAGGCTGGCTGTGGAGGTACAGGCCATAAGCTCAACTCTCAGAAGTGTGTATGCATGGGAGGCAGATGTCTGTTACCCGCTCGTACATGGGATTTGGAAATTAGCTACACTCTTGTTGAGGAAAGACGTTGGAAATCGCTGTATTCTACTCAGATACACGGGAGTTCAGGCCCAGTGCTCACACATGCTTTTCCCGCAACCTCTCCCAGCCACTAACATTAGGATGTTAGCAACTACTCCTACAATCAGGCAGGATGCGGGAGGGTTCTGCCCTGTCCTCAGCTCTCACAGGGAAGCATGTCTTGAAGCCAGCTGTCAACTAGCTGCATTCCTATGGCAGTGAGAAGGTAGCAGTAGTCTGAGTCAGGAGGTTCCAAGATTACCACTCTACTGCACCTGGAGATACCCTCCAGGTCTGCATTGTTACCCTGCGTCTCAGAGGCCTCTGGTAATCGTCTCTGGTGAAGACGTGTGAAACTCACTCTGCAGGCAGTGTGGAACTGTGAGGGACTGTGGCTGAGCTCAACTCTCAGAAGTAAGATGCTTTTGGACAAGGCGTTCAGCTACCTTCTCACATATGGAAGTTAGTATGTAGCACCTGTCTACCACAAGAATTACTGGGAAATCGCTGGACTGAGCTTGTAGGCACTAGTCTTGTGTGCCGGGTGATACCAATTACCTCTCCCAGCACTTCCGTCAAACAGCGAGCCTAGGCCTTTTAGAAGCCAAGGGTACCAGCAGGCTGGATGTGGAGGTACAGGCCATAAGCTCAACTCTCAGAAGTGTGTATGCATGGGAGGCAGATGTCTGCTACCCGCTCGTCCATGGGATTTGGAACCTAGCTACACTCTGGTTGAGGAAAGCCGTTGGAAATCGCCGTATTCAACTCAGATACACGGGAGTCCAGGCCAAGTGCTCACACAAGCTTTTCTTGAAACCTCTCCCAGCCACTAACATTAGGATGTTAGCAGCTACTCCTACAGTCAGGCAGGATGCGGGAGGGTTCTGCCCTGTCCTCAGCTCTCACAGGGAAGCATGTCTTGAAGTCAGCTGTCAACTAGCTGCATTCCTATGGCAGTGAGAAGGTAGCAGTATTCTGAGTCAGGAGGTTCCAAGATTACCAGTCTACTGCACCTGGGGATACCCTCCAGGTCTGCATTGTTACCCTGCGTCTCAGAAGCCTCTGGTAAACGTCTCTGCTGAAGACCTGCGAAACTCACTCTGCAGGCAGTGTGGAACTGTGAGGGACTGAGGCTGATCTCAACTCTCAGAAGTAAGATGCTTTTGGACAAGGCATTCAGCTACCCTCTCACATATGGAACTTAGTATGTAGCACCTGTCTACCACAAGAATTTCTGGGAAATGGCTGGACTGAGCTTGGAGGCACTAGTCTTGTGTGCCGGGTGATTCCAATTACCTCTCCCAGCACTTCCATCAAACAGCGAGCCTAAGCCTTTTAGAAGACAAGGGTACCAGCAGGCTGGATGTGGAGGTACAGGCCATAAGCTCAACTCTCAGAAGTGTGTATGCATGGGAGGCAGATGTCTGCTACCCACTCGGACATGGGAGTTGGAACCTAGCTAAACTGTGATTGAAGAAGGCCATTGGAAATCGCTGTATTCAACTCAGATACACGGGAGTTCAGGCCCAGTGCTCACACATGCTTTTCCCGCAACCTCTCCCAGCCGCTAACATTAGGATGTTAGCAGCTACTCCTACAGTCAGGCAGGATGCGGGACGGTTCTGCCCTGTCCTCAGCTCTCAAAGGGAAGCATGTCTCGAAGTCAGCTGTCAACTAGCTGCATTCCTATGGCAGTGAGAAGGTAGCAGTACTCTGAGTCAGGAGGTTCCAAGATTACCAGTCTACTGCACCTGGGGATACCCTCCAGGTCTGCATTGTTACCCTGCGTCTCAGAAGCCTCTGGCAAACGTCTCTGCTGAAGACCTGCGAAACTCACTCTGCAGGCAGTGTGGAACTGTGAGGGACTGAGGCTGAGCTCAACTCTCAGAACTAAGATGCTTTTGGACAAGGCGTTCAGCTACATTCTCACATATGGAACTTAGTATGTAGCACCTGTCTACCACAAGAATTACTGGGAAATCGTGAATTGAGCTTGGAGGCACTCGTCTTTTGTGCCGGGATATTCCAATTACCTCTCCCAGCACTTCCGTCAAACAGCTAGCCTAGGCCTTTTAGAAGCCAAGGGTACCAGCAGGCTGGATGTGGAGGTACAGGCCATAAGCTCAACTCTCAGAAGTGTGTATGCATGGGAGGCAGATGTCTGCTACCCGCTCGTACATGGGATTTGGAACCTAGCTACACTCCGGTTGAGGTAAGACGTTGGAAATCGCTGTATTCAACTCAGATACACGGGAGTTCAGGCCCAGTGCTCACACATGCTTTTCCCGCAACCTCTCCCAGCCACTAACATTAGGAAGTTAGCAGCTACTCCTACAGTCAGGCAGGATGCGGGAGGGTTCTGCCCTGTCCTCAGCTCTCACAGGGAAGCATGTCTTGAACTCAGCTGTGAAATAGCAGCATTCCTATGGCAGTGAGAAGGTAGCAGTACTCTGAGTCAGGAGGTTCCAAGATTACCACTCTACTGCACCTGGAGATACCCTCCAGGTCTGCATTGTTAACTTGTACTCAGAAGCCTCTGGCAATCGTCTCTGGTGAAGACGTGTGAAACTCACTCTGCAGGCAGTGTGGAACTTTGAGGGACTGAGGCTGAGCTCAACTCTCAGAAGTAAGATGCTTTTGGACAAGGCATTCAGCTACCCTCTCACGTATGGAACATAGTATGTAGCACCAGTCCACCACAGGAATTACTAGGAAATCCTGGACTGAGCTTGGAGTCACTAGTCTTGTGTGCCAGGTGATTCCAATTACCTCTCCCAACACTTCCGTCAAACAGCGAGCCTAGGCCTTTTAGAAGCCAAGGGTACCAGAAGGCTGGATGTGGAGGTACATGCCATAAGCTCAGCTCTCAGAAGTGTGTATGCATGGGAGGCAGATGTCTGCTACCCACTCGGACATGGGAGTTGGAAACTAGCTACACTGTGATTGAAGAAGGCCATTGGAAATCGCTGTATTCAACTCAGATACACGGGAGTCCAGGCCAAGTGCTCACACATGCTTTTCGTGAAACCTCTCCCAGCCACTAACATTAGGATGTTAGCAGCTACTCCTACAGTCAGGCAGGATGCGGGAGGGTTCTGCCCTGTCCTCAGCTCTCACAGGGAAGCATGTCTTGAAGTCAGCTGTCAACTAGCTGCATTCCTATGGCAGTGAGAATGTAGCAGTATTCTGAGTCAGGAGGTTCCAAGATTACCAGTCTACTGCACCTGGGGATACCCTCCAAGTCTGCATTGTTACCCTGCGTCTCAGAAGCCTCTGGTAAACGTCTCTGCTGAAGACCTGAGAAACTCAATCTGCAGGCAGTGTGGAACTGTGAGGGACTGAGGCTGATCTCAACTCTCAGAAGTAAGATGCTTTTGGACAAGGCGTTCAGCTACCCTCTCACATATGGAACTTAGTATGTAGCACCTCTCTACCACAAGAATTACTGGGAAATGGCTGGACTGAGCTTGGAGGCACTAGTCTTGTGTGCCGGGTGATTCCAATTACCTCTCCCAGCACTTCCGTCAAACAGCGAGCCTAAGCCTTTTAGAAGACAAGGGTACCAGCAGGCTGGATGTGGAGGTACAGGCCATAAGCTCAACTCTCAGAAGTGTGTATGCATGGGAGGCAGATGTCTGCTACCCACTCGGACATGGGAGTTGGAACCTAGCTACACTGTGATTGAAGAAGGCCATTGGAAATCGCTGTATTCAACTCAGATACACGGGAGTTCAGGCCCAGTGCTCACACATGCTTTTCCCGCAACCTCTCCCAGCCACTAACATTAGGATGTTAGCAGCTACTCCTACAGTCAGGCAGGATGCGGGACGGTTCTGCCCTGTCCTCATCTCTCACAGGGAAGCATGTCTTGATGTCAGCTGTCAACTAGCTGCATTCCTATGGCAGTGAGAAGGTAGCAGTACTCTGAGTCAGGAGGTTCCAAGATTACCACTCTACTGCACCTGGAGATACCCTCCAGGTCTGCATTGTTACCCTGCGTCTCAGAAGCCTCTGGTAATCGTCTCTGGTGAAGACGTGTGAAACTCACTCTGCAGGCAGTGTGGAACTGTGAGGGACTGAGGCTGAGCTCAACTCTCAGAAGTAAGATGCTTTTGGACAAGGCGTTCAGCTACCTTCTCACATATGGATCTTAGTATGTAGCACCTGTCTACCACAAGAATTACTGGGAAATCGCTGGACTGAGCTTTGAGGCACTAGTCTTGTGTGCCGGGTGATTCCAATTACCTCTCACAGCACTTCCGTCAAACAGCGAGCCTAGGCCTTTTAGAAGCCAAGGGTACCAGCAGGCTGGATGTGGAGGTACAGGCCATAAGCTCAACTCTCAGAAGTGTGTATGCATGGGAGGCAGATGTCTGCTACCCGCTCGTACATGGGATTTGGAACCTAGCTACACTCTGGTTGAGGAAAGCCGTTGGAAATCGCTGCATTCAACTCAGATACACGGGAGTTCAGGCCCAGTACTCACACATGCTTTTCCCGCAACCTCTCCCAGCCAATAACATAAGGATGTTAGCAGCTACTCCAACAGTCAGGCAGGATACGGGAGGGTTCTGCCCTGTCCTCAGCTCTCACAGTGAAGCATGTTGAAGCCAGCTGTCAACTAACTGCATTCCTATGGCAGTGAGAAGGTAGCAGTATTCTCAGTCAGGAGATTCCAAGATTACCACTCTACTGCACCTGTAGATACCCTCCAGGTCTGCATTGTTAACTTTTACTCAGAAGCCTCTGGCAATCGTCTCTGCTGAAGACCTGCGAAACTCACTCTGCAGGCAGTGTGGAACTGTGAGGGACTGAGGCTGAGCTCAACTCTCAGAAGTAAGATGCTTTTGGACAAGGCGTTCAGCTACCTTCTCACGTATGGAACTTAGTATGTAGCACCTGTCTACCACAAGAATTACTGGGAAATCGTGAATTGAGATTGGAGAGACTAGTCTTGTGTGCCGGGTGATTCCAATTACCTCTCGCAACACTTCCGTCAAACAGCGAGCCTAGGTCTTTTAGAAGCCAAGGGTACCAGCAGGCTGGATGTGGAGGTACAGGCCATAAGCTCAACTCTCAGAAGTGTGTATGCATGGGAGGCACATGTCTGCTACCCGCTCGTCCATGGGATTTGGAACCTAGCTACACTCTGGTTGAGGAAAGACGTTGGAAATCGCTGTATTCAACTCAGATACACCGGAGTCCAGGCCAAGTGCTCACACATGCTTTTCGTGAAACCTCTCCCAGCCACTAACATTAGGATGTTAGCAGCTACTCCTTCAGTCAGGCAGGATGCGGGAGGGTTCTGCTCTGTCCTCAGCTCTCACAGGGAAGCATGTCTTGAAGTCAGCTGTCAACTAGCTGCATTCCTATGGCAGTGAGAAGGTAGCAGTATTCTGAGTCAGGAGGTTCCAAGATTACCAGTCTACTGCACCTGGGGATACCCTCCAGGTCTGCATTGTTACCCTGCGTCTCAGTAGCCTCTGGTAAACGTCTCTGCTGAAGACCTGCGAAACTCACTCTGCAGGCAGTGTGGAACTGTGAGGGACTGTGGCTGATCTCAACTCTCAGAACTAAGATGCTTTTGGACAAGGCGTTCAGCTACCCTCTCACATATGGAACTTAGTATGTAGCACCTGTCTACCACAAGAATTATTGGGAAATGGCTGGGCTGAGCTTGGAGGCACTAGTCTTGTGTGCCGGGTGATTACAATTACCTCTCCCAGCACTTCCATCAAACAGCGAGCCTAAGCCTTTTAGAAGCCAAGGGTACAAGCAGGCTGGATGTGGAGGTACAGGCCATAAGCTCAACTCTCAGAAGTGTGTATGCATGGGAGGCAGATGTCTGCTACCCGCTCGGACATGGGATTTGGAACCTAGCTACACTCTGGTTGAGGAAAGCCGTTGGAAATCGCTGTATTCAACTCAGATACACGGGAGTTCAGGCCCAGTGCTCACACATGCTTTTCACGCAACCTCTCCCAGCCACTAACATCAGGATGTCAGCAGCTACTCCTACAGTCAGGCAGGATGCGGGAGGGTTCTGCCCTGTCCTCAGCTCTCACAGGGAAGCATGTCTTGAAGCCAGCTGTCCACTGGCTGCATTCCTATGGCAGTGAGAAGGTAGGAGTACTCTGAGTCAGGAGGTTCCAAGATTTCCACTCTACTGCACCTGGAGATACCCTCCAGGTCTGCATTGTTAACTTGTACTCAGAAGCCTCTGGCAATCGTCTCTGGTGAAGACGTGAGAAACTCACTCTGCAGGCAGTGTGGAACTGTGAGGGACTGAGGCTGAGCTCAACTCTCAGAAGTAAGATGCTTTTGGACAAGGCGTTCAGCTACCTTCTCACATATGGAACTTAGTATGTAGCACCTGTCTACCACAAGAATTACTGGGAAATCGTGAATTGAGCTTGGAGGCACTCGTCTTGTGTGCCGGGAGATTCCAATTACCTCTCCCAGCACTTCCGTCATACAGCGAGCCTAGGCCTTTTAGAAGCCAAGGGTACCAGCACGCTGGCTGTGGAGGTACAGGCCATAGGCTCAACTCTCAGAAGTGTGTATGCATGGGAGGCAGATGTCAGCTACCCACTCGGACATGGGAGTTGGAACCTAGCTACACTGTGATTGAAGAAGGCCATTGGAAATCGCTGTATTCAACTCAGATACACGGGAGTTCAGGCCCAGTGCTCACACATGCTTTTCCCGCAGCCTCTCCCAGCCATTAACATTAGGATGTTAGCAGCTACTCCTACAGTCAGGCAGGATGCGGGAGGGTTCTACCCTGTCCTCAGCTCTCACAGGGAAGCATGTCTTGAAGTCAGCTGTCAACTAGCTGCATTCCTATGGCAGTGAGAAGGTAGCAGTACTCTGAGTCAGGAGGTTCCAAGATTACCACTCTACTGCACCTGGAGTTACCCTCCATGTCTGCATTGTTACCCTGCGTCTCAGATGCCTCTGCGAATCGTCTCTGGTGAAGACGTGTGAAACTCACTCTGCAGGCAGTGTGGAACTGTGAGGGAATGAGGGTGAGTAAACTCTCAGAAGTAAGATGCTTTTGGACAAGGCGTTCAGCTACCCTCTCACGTATGGAACTTAGTATGTAGCACCAGTGTACCACAGGAATTACTAGGAAATCGCTGGACTGCGCTTGGAGGCACTAGTCTTGTGTGCCGGGTGATTCCAATTACCTCTCCCAACACTTCCGTCAAACAGCGAGCCTAGGCCTTTTAGAAGCCAAGGCTACCAGCACGCTGGCTGTGGAGGTACAGGCCATAAGCTCAACTCTCAGAAGTGTGTATGCATGGGAGGCAGATGTCTGCTACCCACTCGGACATGGGAGTTGGAACCTAGCTACACTGTGATTGAAGAAGGCCATTGGAAATCGCTGTATTCAACTCAGATACACGGGAGTTCAGGCCCAGTGCTCAAACATGCTTTTCCCGCAACCTCTCCCAGCCACTAACATAAGGATGTTAACAGCTACTCCTACAGTCAGGCAGGATGCGGGAGGCTTCTGCCCTGTCCTCAGCTCTCACAGGGAAGCATGTCTTGAAGCAATCTGTCTACTAGCTGCATTCCTATGGCAGTGAGAAAGTAGCAGTACTCTGAGTCAGGAGGTTCCAAGATTACCACTCTACTGCACCTGGAGATACCCTCCAGGTCTGCATTGTTAACTTGTACTCAGAAGCCTCTGGCAATCGTCTCTGGTGAAGACGTGTGGAACTCACTCTGCAGGCAGTGTGGAACTGTGAGGGACTGAGGCTGAGCTCAACTCTCAGAAGTAAGATGCTTTTGGACAAGGCGTTCAGCTACCTTCTCACATATGGAACTTAGTATGAAGCACCTGTCTACCACAAGAATTACTGGGAAATCGTGAATTGAGCTTGGAGGCACTCGTCTTGTGTGCCGGGAGATTCCAATTACCTCTCCCAGCACTTCCGTCAAACAGCGAGCCTAGGCCTTTTAGAAGCCAAGGGTACCAGCAGGCTGGATGTGGAGGTACAGGCCATAAGCTCAACTCTCAGAAGTGTGTATGCATGGGAGGCAGATGTCTGCTACCCGCTCGTACATGGGATTTGGAACCTAGCTGCATTCTGGTTGAGGAAAGCCGTTGGAATCCCTGTATTCAACTCTGATAAACGGGACTTCAGGCCCAGTGCTCACACATGCTTTTCCCGCAACCTCTCCCAGCCACTAACATTAGGATGGTAGCAGCTACTCCTACAGTCAGGCAGGATGCGGGAGGGTTCTGCCCTGTCCTCAGCTCTCACAGGGAAGCATGTGTTGAAGTCAGCTGTCAACTAGCTGCATTCCTATGGCAGTGAGAAGGTAGCAGTACTCTGAGTCAGGAGGTTCCAAGATTACCACTCTACTGCACCTGGAGATACCCTCCAGGTCTGCATTGTTACCCTGCGTCTCAGAAGCCTCTGGTAATCGTCTCTGGTGAAGACGTGTGAAACTCACTCTGCAGGCAGTGTGGAACTGTGAGGGACTGAGGCTGAGCTCAACTCTCAGAAGTAAGATGCTTTTGGACAAGGCGTTCAGCTACCTTCTCACATATGGAACTTAGTATGTAGCACCTGTCTACCACAAGAATTACTGGGAAATCGCTGGACTGAGCTTGGAGGCACTAGTCTTGTGTGCCGGGTGATTCCAATTACCTCTCCCAGCACTTCCGTCAAACAGCGAGCCTAGGCCTTTTAGAAGCCAAGGGTACCAGCAGGCTGGATGTGGAGGTACAGGACATAAGCTCAACTCTCAGAAGTGTGTATGCATGGGAGGCAGATGTCTGCTACCCGCTCGTACATGGGATTTGGAACCTAGCTACACTCTGGTTGAGGAAGCCGTTGGAAATCGCTGTATTCAACTCAGATACACGGGAGTTCAGGCCCAGTGCTCACACACGCTTTTCCCGCAACCTCTCCCAGCCACTAACATTAGGATGTTAGCAGCTACTCCTACAGTCAGGCAGGATGCGGGAGGGTTCTGCCCTGTCCTCAGCTCTCACAGGGAAGCATGTCTTGAAGCCAGCTGTCAAATAGCTGCATTCCTATGGCAGTGAGAAGGTAGCAGTATTCTGAGTCAGAAGGTTCCAAGATTACCACTCTACTGCACCTGGAGATACCCTCCAGGTCTGCATTGTTAACTTGTACTCAGAAGCCTCTGGCAATCGTCTCTGGTGAAGACGTGTGAAACTCACTCTGCAGGCAGTGTGGAACTGTGAGTGACTGAGGCTGAGCTCAACTCTCAGAAGTAAGATGCTTTTGGACAAGGCGTTCAGCTACCTTCTCACATATGGAAGTTAGTATGTAGCAACTGTCTACCACAAGAATTACTGGGAAATCGTGAACTGAGCTTGGAGGCACTAGTCTTTTGTGCCGGGTGATTCCAATTACCTATCCCAACACTTCCGTCAAACAGCGAGCCTAGGCCTTTTAGAAGCCAAGGGCACCAGCAGGCTGGATGTGGAGGTACAGGCCATAAGCTCAACTCTCAGAAGTGTGTATGCATGGGAGGCAGATGTCTGCTACGCACTCGTACATGGGATTTGGAACCTAGCTACACTCTGGTTGAGGAAAGCCGTTGGAAATCGCTGTATTCAACTCAGATACACGGGAGTTCAGGCCCAGTGCTCACACATGCTTTTCCCGCAACCTCTCCCAGCCACTAACATTAGGATGGTAGCAGCTACTCCTACAGTCAGGCAGGATTCGGTAGGGTTCTCCCTGTCCTCAGCTCTCACAGGGAAGCATGTCTTGAAGCCAGATGTCAGCTACCTGCATTCCTATGGCAGTGAGAATGTAGCAGTATTCTGAGTCAGGAGGTTCCAAGATTACCAGTCTACTGCACCTGGGGATACCCTCCAGGTCGGCATTGTTACCCTGCGTCTCAGAAGCCTCTGGCAAACGTCTCTGCTGAAGACCTGCGAATCTCACTCTGCAGGCAGGGTGGAACTGTGAGGGACTGAGGCTGAGCTCAACTCTCAGAAGTAAGATGCTTTTGGACAAGGCGTTCAGCTACATTCTCACGTATGGAACTTAGTATGTAGCACCTGTCTACCACAAGAATTACTGGGAAATCGCTGGACTGAGCTTGGAGGCACTAGTCTTGTGTGCCGGGTGATTCCAATTACCTCTCCAACACTTCCGTCAAACAGCGGGCCTAGGCTTTTTAGAAGCCAAGGGTACCAGCAGGCTGGATGTGGAGGTACAGGCCATAAGCTCAACTCTCAGAAGTGTGTATGCATGGGAGGCAGATGTCTGCTACACGCTCGTACATGGGATTTGGAACCTAGCTACACTCTGGTTGAGGAAAGACGTTGGAAATCGCTGTATTCAACTCAGATACACGGGAGTTCAGGCCCAGTGCTCTCACATGCTTTTCCCGCAACCTCTCCCAGCCACTAACATAAGGATGTTAGCAGCTACTCCAACAGTCAGGCAGGATGCGGGAGGGTTCTGCCCTGTCCTCAGCTCTCACAGAGAAGCATGTCTTGAAGCCAGCTGTCAACTAGCTGCATTCCTATGGCAGTGAGAAGGTAGCAGTATTCTGAAACAGGAGGTTCCAAGATTACCACTCTACTGCACCTGGAGATACCCTTCAGGTCTGCATTGTTAACTTGTACTCAGAAGCCTCTGGCAATCCTCTCTGCTGAAGACCTGCGAAACTCACTTTGCAGGCAGTGTGGAACAGTGAGGGACTGAGGCTGAGCTCAACTCTCAGAAGTAAGATGCTTTGGACAAGGCGTTCAGCTACACTCTCACGTATGGAAATTAGTATGTAGCACCAGTCTACCACAGGAATTACTAGGAAATCGCTGGACTGAGCTTGGAGGCACTAGTCTTGTGTGCCGGGTGATTCCAATTACCTCTCCCAACACTTCCGTCAAAAAGCGAGCCTAGGCATTTTAGAAGCGAAGGGTACCAGCAGGCTGGCTGTGGAGGTACAGGCATAAGCTCAACTCTCAGAAGTGTGTATGCATGGGAGGCAGATGTCTGCTACCCACTCGGACATGGGAGTTGGAACCTAGCTACACTCTGATTGAAGAAGGCCATTGGAAATCGCTGTATCTAACTCAGATACACGGGAATTCAGTCCCAGTGCTCACACATGCTTTTCCCTCAACCTCTCCCAGCCACTAACATAAGGATGTTAGCAGCTACTCCTACAGTCAGGCAGGATGCGGGAGGGTTCTGCCCTGTCCTCAGATCTCACAGGGAAGCATGTCTTGAAGCCAGCTGTCAACTAGCTGCATTCCTATGGCAGTGAGAAGGTAGCAGTACTCTGAGTCAGGAGGTTCAAAAATTACCAATCTACTGCACCTGGAGATACCCTCCAGGTCTGCATTGTAAACTTGTACTCCGAAGCCTCTGGTAATCGTCTCTGGTGAAGACGTGTGAAACTCACTCTGCAGGCAGTGTGGAACTGTGAGGGACTGAGGCTGAGCTCAACTTTCAGAAGTAAGATGCTTTTGGACAAGGCGTTCAGCTACCTTCTCACATATGGAACTTAGTATGTAGCACCTGTCTACCACAAGAATTACTGGGAAATCGTGAATTGAGCTTGGAGACACTCGTCTTGTGTGCGGGGAGATTCCAATTACCTCTCCCAGCACTTCCGTCAAACAGCGAGCCTAGGCCTTTTAGAAGCCAAGGGTATCAGCAGGCTGGATGTGGAGGTACAGGCCATAAGCTCAACTCTCAGAAGTGTGTATGCATGGGAGGCAGATGTCTGCTACCCACTCGGACATGGGAGTTGGAACCTGGCTACACTGTGATTGAAGAAGGCCATTGGAAATCGCTGTATTCAACTCAGATACACGGGAGTTCAGGCCCAGTGCTCACACATGCTTTTCCCGCAACCTCTCCCAGCCACTAACATTAGGATGTTAGCAGCTACTCCTACAGTCAGGCAGGATGCGGGACGGTTCTGCCCTGTCCTCAGCTCTCACAGGGAAGCATGTCTTGAAGCCAGCTGTCAACTAGATGCATTCCTATGGCAGTGAGAATGTAGCAGTATTCTGAGTCAGAAGGTTCCAAGATTACCACTCTACTGCACCTGGAGATACCCTCCAGGTCTGCATTGTTAACTTGTACTCAGAAGCCTCTGGCAATCGTCTCTGCTGAAGACCTGCGAAACTCACTCTGCAGGCAGTGTGGAACTGTGAGGGACTGAGCCTGAGCTCAACTCTCAGAAGTAAGATGCTTTTGGACAAGGGGTTCAGCTACCTTCTCCCGTATGGAACTTAGTATGTAGCACCTGTCTACCACAAGAATTACTGGGAAATCGTGAATTGAGCTTGGAGGCACTAGTCTTTTGTGCAGGGTGATTACAATTACCTATCCCAACACTTCCGTCAAACAGCGAGCCTAGGCCTTTTAGAAGCCAAGGTTCCCAGCAGGCTGGATGTGGAGGTACAGGCCATAAGCTCAACTCTCAGAAGTGTGTATGCATGGGAGGCAGATGTCTGCTACCCGCTCGTACATGGGATTTGGAACCTAGCTACACTCTGGTTGAGGAAAGCCGTTGGAAATCGCTGTATTCAACTCAGAT
Source organism: Canis aureus (assembly GCF_053574225.1). Lineage (NCBI taxonomy): Eukaryota > Metazoa > Chordata > Mammalia > Carnivora > Canidae > Canis > Canis aureus. The sequence continues at coordinate 5,469,414 of NC_135623.1, read as the reverse complement.
ACACGGGAGTTCAGGCCCAGTGCTCACACATGCTTTTCCCGCAACCTCTCCCAGCCACTAACATTAGGATGTTAGCAGCTACTCCTACAGTCAGGCAGGATGCGGGAGGGTTCTGCCTGTCCTCAGCTCTCACAGGGAAGCATGTCTTGAAGCCAGCTGTCAACTAGCTGCATTCCTATGGCAGTGAGAAGGTAGCAGTATTCTGAGTCAGGAGGTTCCAAGATTACCAGTCTACTGCACCTGGGGATACCCTCCAGGTCTGCATTGTTACCCTGCGTCTCAGAAGCCTCTGGCAAACGTCTCTGCTGAAGACCTGCGAAACTCACTCTGCAGGCAGTGTGGAACTGTGAGGGACTGAGGCTGAGCTCAACTCTCAGAACTAAGATGCTTTTGGACAAGGCGTTCAGCTACCTTCTCACATATGGAACTTAGTATGTAGCACCTGTCTACCACAAGAATTACTGGGAAATCTTGAATTGAGCTTGGAGGCACTCGTCTTGTGTGCCGGGAATTCCAATAACCTCTCCCAGCACTTCCGTCAAACAGCGAGCCTAGGCCTTTTAGAAGCCAAGGGTACCAGCAGGCTGGATGTGGAGGTACAGGCCATAAGCTCAACTCTCAGAAGTGTGTATGCATGGGAGGCAGATGTCTGCTACCCACTCAGACATGGGAGTTGGAACCTAGCTACACTGTGATTTAAGAAGGCCATTGGAAATCGCTGTATTCAACTCAGATACAAGGGAGTTCAGGCCCAGTGCTCACACATGCTTTTCCCGAAACCTCTCCCAGCCACTAACATTAGGATGTTAGCAGCTACTCCTACAGTCAGGCAGGATGCGGGAGGGTTCTGCCCTGTCCTCAGCTCTCACAGGGAAGCATGTCTTGAAGTCAGCTGTCAACTAGCTGCATTCCTATGGCAGTGAGAAGGTAGCAGTACTCTGAATCAGGAGGTTCTAAGATTACCACTCTACTGCACCTGGAGATACCCTCCAGGTCTGCATTGTTACCCTGCGTCTCAGAAGCCTCTGGTAATCGTCTCTGGTGAACACGTGTGAAACTCACTCTGCAGGCAGTGTGGAACTGTGAGGGACTGAGGCTGAGCTCAACTCTCAGAAGTAAGATGCTTTTGGACAAGGCGTTCAGCTACCTTCTCACATATGGAACTTAGTATGTAGCACCTGTCTACCACAAGAATTACTGGGAAATCGCTGGACTGAGCTTGGAGGCACTAGTCTTGTGTGCCGAGTGATTCCAATTACCTCTCCCAGCACTTCCGTCAAACAGCGAGCCTAGGCCTTTTAGAAGAAAAGGGTACCAGCAGGCTGGATATGGAGGTACAGGCCATAAGCTCAACTCTCAGAAGTGTGTATGCATGGGAGGCAGATGTCTGCTACCCGCTCGTACATGGGATTTGGAACCTAGCTACACTCTGGTTGAGGAAAGCCTTTGGAAATCGCTGTGTTCAACTCAGATACACGGGAGTTCAGGCCCAGTGCTCACACATGCTTTTCCCGCAACCTCTCCCAGCCATTAACATTAGGATGTTAGCAGCTACTCCTACAGTCAGGCAGGATGCGGGAGGGTTCTGCCCTGTCCTCAGCTCTCACAGGGAAGCATATATTGAAGCAAGCTGTCAACTAGCTGCATTCCTATGGCAGTGAGAAGGTAGCAGTACTCTGAGTCAGGAGGTTCCAAGATTACCAGTCTACTGCACCTGGGGATACCCTCCAGGTCCTCATTGTTACCCTGCGTCTCAGAAGCCTCTGGCAAACGTCTCTGCTAAAGACCTGCGAAACTCACTCTGCAGGCTGTGTGGAAGTGTGAGGGACTGAGGCTGAGCTCAACTCTCAGAAGTAAGATGCTTTTGGACAAGGCGTTCAGCTACCTTCTCACGTATGTAACTTAGTATGTAGCACCTGTCTACCACAAGAATTACTGGGAAATCGTGAATTGAGCTTGGAGGCACTCGTCTTTTGTGCCGGGATATTCCAATTACCTCTCCCAGCACTTCCGTCAAACAGCTAGCCTAGGCCTTTTAGAAGCCAAGGGTACCAGCAGGCTGGATGTGGAGGTACAGGCCATAAGCTCAACTCTCAGAAGTGTGTATGCATGGGAGGCAGATGTCTGCTACCCGCTCGTACATGGGATTTGGAACCTAGCTACACTCCGGTTGAGGTAAGACGTTGGAAATCGCTGTATTCAACTCAGATACACGGGAGTTCAGGCCCAGTGCTCACACATGCTTTTCCCGCAACCTCTCCCAGCCACTAACATTAGGATGTTAGCAGCTACTCCTACAGTCAGGCAGGATGCGGGAGGGTTCTGCCCTGTCCTCAGCTCTCACAGGGAAGCATGTCTTGAAGTCAGCTGTCAAATAGCTGCATTCCTATGGCAATGAGAAGGTAGCAGTACTCTGAGTCAGGAGGTTCCAAGATTACCACTCTACTGCACCTGGAGATACCCTCCAGGTCTGCATTGTGAACTTGTACTCAGAAGCCTCTGGCAATCGTCTCTGGTGAAGACGTGTGAAACTCACTCTGCAGGCAGTGTGGAACTTTGAGGGACTGAGGCTGAGCTCAACTCTCAGAAGTAAGATGCTTTTGGACAAGGCATTCAGCTACCCTCTCACGTATGGAACTTAGTATGTAGCACCAGTCCACCACAGGAATTACTAGGAAATCGCTGGACTGAGCTTGGAGTCACTAGTCTTGTGTGCCAGGTGATTCCAATTACCTCTCCCAACACTTCCGTCAAACAGCGAGCCTAGGCCTTTTAGAAGCCAAGGGTACCAGCAGGCTGGATGTGGAGGTACAGGCCATAAGCTCAACTCTCAGAAGTGTGTATGCATGGGAGGCAGATGTCTGCTACCCACTCGGACATGGGAGTTGGAAACTAGATACACTGTGATTGAAGAAGGCCATTGGAAATCGCTGTATTCAACTCAGATACACGGGAGTTCAGGCCCAGTTCTCACACATGCTTTTCCCGCAACCTCTCCCAGCCACTAACATTAGGATGTTAGCAGCTACGCCTACAGTCAGGCAGGATGCGGGAGGGTTCTGCCCTGTCCTCAGCTCTCACAGGGAAGCATGTCTTGAAGTCAGCTGTCAAATAGCTGCATTCCTATGGCAGTGAGAAGGTAGCAGTACTCTGAGTCAGGAGGTTCCAAGATTACCACTCTACTGCACCTGGAGATACCCTCCAGGTCTGCATTTTTAACTTGTACTCAGAAGCCTCTGGCAATCGTCTCTGGTGAAGACGTGTGAAACTCACTCTGCAGGCAGTGTGGAACTGTGAGGGACTGAGGCTGAGCTCAACTCTCAGAACTAAGATGCTTTTGGACTAGGCGTTCAGCTACCTTCTCACATATGGAACTTAGTATGTAGCACCTGTCTACCACAAGAATTACTGGGAAATCGTGAATTGAGCTTGGAGACACTCGTCTTGTGTGCCGGGATATTCCAATTACCTCTCCCAGCAGTTCCGTCAAACAGCCAGCCTAGGCCTTTTAGAAGCCAAGGGTACCAGCAGGCTGGATGTGGAGGTACAGGCCATAAGCTCAACTCTCAGAAGTGTGTATGCATGGGAGGCTGATGTCTGCTACCCACTCGGACATGGGAGTTGGAACCTAGCTACACTGTGATTGAAGAAGGCCATTGGAAATCGCTGTATTCAACTCAGATACACGGGAGTTCAGGCCCAGTGCTCACACATGCTTTTCCCGCAACCTCTCCCAGCCACTAACATTAGGATGTTAGCAGCTACTCCTACAGTCAGGCAGGATGCGGGAGGATTCTGCCCTGTCCTCAGCTCTCACAGGGAAGCATGTCTTGAAGTCAGCTGTCAACTAGCTGCATTCCTATGGCAGTGAGAAGGTAGCAGTACTCTGAGTCAGGAGGTTCCAAGATTACCACTCTACTGCACCTGGAGATACCCTCCAGGTCTGCATTGTTACCATGCGTCTGAGAAGCCTCTGGTAATCGTCTCTGGTGAAGACGTGTGAAACTCACTCTGCAGGCAGTGTGGAACTGTGAGGGACTGAGGCTGAGCTCAACTCTCTGAAGTAAGATGCCTTTTATTTTTTTTTAAATTTTTTATTTATTTATTTATGATAGTCACAGAGAAAGAGAGAGGCAGATACACAGGCAGAGGGAGAAGCAGGCTCCATGCACTGGGAGCCCGAAGTGGGATTCGATCCCGAGTCTCCAGGATCGCGCCCTGGGCCAAAGGCAGGCGCCAAACCGCTGCGCCACCCAGGGATCCCAGTAAGATGCTTTTGGACAAGGCGTTCAGCTACCTTCTCACATATGGAACTTAGTAAGTAGCACCTGTCTACCACAAATATTACTGGGAAATCGCTGGACTGAGCTTGTAGGCACTAGTCTTGTGTGCCGGGTGATACCAATTACCTCTCCCAGCACTTCCGTCAAACAGCGAGCCTAGGCCTTTTAGAAGCCAAGGGTACCAGCAGGCTGGATGTGGAGGTACAGGCCATAAGCTCAACTCTCAGAAGTGTGTATGCATGGGAGGCAGATGTCTGCTACCCGCTCGTACATGGGATTTGGAACCTAGCTACACTCCGGTTGAGGTAAGACGTTGGAAATCGCTGTATTCAACTCAGATACACGGGAGTTCAGGCCCAGTGCTCACACATGCTTTTCCCGCAACCTCTCCCAGCCACTAACATTAGGATGTTAGCAGCTACTCCTAAAGTCAGGCAAGATGCGGGAGGGTTCTGCCCTGTCCTCAGCACTCACAGGGAAGCATGTCTTGAAGTCAGCTGTCAAATAGCTGCATTCCTATGGCAGTGAGAAGGTAGCAGTACTCTGAGTCAGGAGGTTCCAAGATTACCACTCTACTGCACCTGGAGATACCCTCCAGGTCTGCATTGTTAACTTGTACTCAGAAGTCTCTGGCAATCGTCTCTGGTGAAGACGTGTGAAACTCACTCTGCAGGCAGTGTGGAACTTTGAGGGCTGAGGCTGAGCTCAACTCTCAGAAGTAAGATGCTTTTGGACAAGGCATTCAGCTACCCTCTCACGTATGGAACTTAGTATATAGAACCAGTCTACCACAGGAATTACTAGGAAATCGCTGGACTGAGCTTGGAGTCACTAGTCTTGTGTGCCAGGTGATTCCAATTACCTCTCCCAACACTTCCGTCAAACAGCGAGCCTAGGCCTTTTAGAAGCCAAGGGTACCAGCAGGCTGGATGTGGAGGTACAGGCCATAAGCTCAACTCTCAGAAGTGTGTATGCATGGGAGGCAGATGACTGCTACCCACTCGGACATGGGAGTTGGAAACTAGCTACACTGTGATTGAAGAAGGCCATTGGAAATCGCTGTATTCAACTCAGATACACGGGAGTTCAGGCCCAGTGCTCACACATGCTTTTCCGCAACCTCTCCCAGCCACTAACATAAGGATGGTAGCAGCTACTCCTACAGTCAGGCAGGATGCGGGAGGGTTCTGCCCTGTCCTCAGCTCTCACAGGGAAGCATGTCTTGAAGCCAGCTGTCAACTGGCTGCATTCCTATGGCAGTGTGAAGGTAGCAGTACTCTGAGTCAGGAGGTTCCAAGATTACCACTCTACTGCACCTGGAGATACCCTCCAGGTCTGCATTGTTAACTTCTACTCAGAAGCCTCTGGCAATCGTCTCTGGTGAAGACGTGTGAAACTCACTCTGCAGGCAGTGTGGAACTGTGACGGACTGAGCCTGAGCTCATCTCTCAGAAGTAAGATGCTTTTGGACAAGGGGATCAGCTACCTTCTCACATATGGAACTTAGTATGTAGCACCTGTCTACCACAAGAATTACTGGGAAATCGCTGGCCTGAGCTTGGAGGCACTAGTCTTGTGTGCCGGGTGATTCCAATTACCTCTCCCAGCACTTCCTTCAAACAGCGAGCCTAGGCCTTTTAGAAGCCAAGGGTACCAGCAGGCTGGATGTGGAGGTACAGGCCATAAGCTCAACTCTCAGAAGTGTGTATGCATGGGAGGCAGATGTCTGCTACCCGCTCGTACATGGGATTTGGAACCTATCTACACTCTGGTTGAGGAAAGCCGTTGGAAATCGCTGTATTCAACTCAGATACACGGGAGTTCAGGCCCAGTGCTCACACATGCTTTTCCCGCAACCTCTCTCAGCCATTAACATTAGGATGTTAGCAGCTACTCCTACAGTCAGGCAGGATTCGGGAGGTTTCTGCCCTGTCCTCAGCTCTCACAGGGAAGCATATCTTGAAGCCAGCTGTCAACTAGCTGCATTCCTATGGCAGTGAGAAGGTAGCAGTATTCTGAGTCAGGAGGTTCCAATATTACCACTCTACTGCACCTGGAGATACCCTCCAGGTCTGCATTGTTAACTTGTACTCAGAAGCCTCTGGCAATCGTCTCTGCTGAAGACATGCGAAACTCATTCTGCAGGCAGTGTGGAACTGTGAGGGACTGAGGCTGAGCTCAACTCTCAGAAGTAAGATGCTTTTGGTCAAGGCTTTCAGCTACCTTCTCCCGTATGGAACTTAGTATGTAGCACCTGTCTACCACAAGAATTACTGGGAAATCGCTGGACTGAGCTTGGAGGCACTAGTCTTGAGAGCCGGGTGATTCCAATTACCTCTCCCAACACTTCCGTCAAACAGCGAGCCTAGGCCTTTTAGAAGCCAAGGGTACCAGCAGGCTGGATGTGGAGGTACAGGCCATAAGATCAACTCTCAGAAGTGTGTATGCATGGGAGGCAGATGTCTGCTACCCGCTCGTACATGGGATTTGGAACCTAGCTACACTCTGGTTGACGTAAGACGTTGGAAATCGCTGTATTCAACTCTGATACACGGGAGTTCAGGCCCAGTGCTCACACATGCTTTTCCCGCAACCTCTCCCAGGCACTAACATTAGGATGTTAGCAGCTACTCCTACAGTCAGGCAGGATGCGGGAGGGTTCTGCCCTGTCCTCAGCTCTCACAGGGAAGCATGTCTTGAAGCCAGCTGTCAACTAGCTGCATTCCTATGGCAGTGAGAAGGTAGCAGTATTCTGAGTCAGGAGGTTCCAAGATTACCACTCTACTGCACCTGGAGATACCCTCCAGGTCTGCATTGTTTTTTTTTTTTTTTTTTTTTTTTTTAATTTTTATTTATTTATGATAGTCAGAGAGAGAGAGAGAGAGAGAGAGGCAGAGACACAGGCAGAGGGAGAAGCAGGCTCCATGCACCGGGAGCCCGACGTGGGATTCGATCCCGGGTCTCCAGGATCGCGCCCTGGGCCAAAGGCAGGCGCCAAACCGCTGCGCCACCCAGGGATCCCGAGGTCTGCATTGTTAACTTGTACTCAGAAGCCTCTGGAAATCGTCTCTGGTGAAGACGTGTGAAACTCTCGCTGCAGGCAGTGTGGAACTGTGAGGGACTGAGGCTGAGCTCAACTCTCAGAAGTAAGATGCTTTTGGACAAGGCGTTCAGCTACCTTCTCACATATGGAACTTAGTATGTAGGACCTGTCTACCACAAGAATTACTGGGAAATCGTGAATTGAGCTTGAAGGCACTAGTCTTGTGTGCCGGGAGATTCCAATTACCTCTCCCAGCACTTCCGTCAAACAGCGAGCCTAGGCCTTTTAGAACCCAAGGTTACCAGCAGGCTGGATGTGGAGGTAAGGCCATAAGCTCAACTCTCAGAAGTGTGTATGCATGGGAGGCAGATGTCTGCTACCCACTCGGACATGGGATTTGGAACCTAGCTACACTCTGGTTGAGGAAAGCCGTTGGAAATCGCTGTATTCAACTCAGATACACGGGAGTTCAGGCCCAGTGCTCACACATGCTTTTCCCGCAACCTCTCCCAGCCACTAACATTAGGATGTTAGCAGCTACTCCTACAGTCAGGCAGGATGCGGGAGGGTTCTGCCTTGTCCTCAGCTCTCACAGGGAAGCATGTCTTGAAGTCAGCTGTCAACTAGCAGCATTCCTATGGCAGTGAGAAGGTAGGAGTACTCTGAGTCAGGAGTTTCCAAGATTACTCTACTGCACCTGCAGATACCCTCCAGGTCTGCATTGTTACCCTGCGTCTCAGAAGCCTCTGGTAATCGTCACTGTTGAAGACGTGTGAAACTCACTCTGCAGGCAGTGTGGAACTGTGAGGGACTGAGGGTGAGCTCAACTCTCAGAAGTAAGATGCTTTTGGACAAGGCGTTCAGCTACCTTCTCACATATGGAACTTAGTATGTAGCACCTGTCTACCACAAGAATTACTGGGAAATCGCTGTACTGAGCTTGGAGGCACTCGTCTTGTGTGCCGGGTGATTCCAATTACCTCTCCCAGCACTTCCGTCAAACAGCGAGCCTAGGCCTTTTAGAAGCCAAGGGTACCAGCAGGCTGGATGTGGAGGTACAGGACATAAGCTCAACTCTCAGAAGTGTGTATGCATGGGAGGCAGATGTCTGCTACCCGCTCGTACATGGGATTTGGAACCTAGCTACACTCCGGTTGAGGAAAGCCGTTGGAAATCGCTGTATTCAACTCAGATACACGGGAGTTCAGGCCCAGTGCTCACACACGCTTTTCCCGCAACCTCTCCCAGCCACTAACATTAGGATGTTAGCAGCTACTCCTACAGTCAGGCAGGATGCGGGAGGGTTCTGCCCTGTCCTCAGCTCTCACAGGGAAGCATGTCTTGAAGCCAGCTGTCAAATAGCTGCATTCCTATGCCAGTGAGAAGGTAGCAGTATTCTGAGTCAGAAGGTTCCAAGATTACCACTCTACTGCACCTGGAGATACCCTCCAGGTCTGCATTGTTAACTTGTACTCAGAAGCCTCTGGCAATCGTCTCTGGTGAAGACGTGTGAAACTCACTCTGCAGGCAGTGTGGAACTGTGAGTGACTGAGGCTGAGCTCAACTCTCAGAAGTAAGATGCTTTTGGACAAGGCGTTCAGCTACCTTCTCACATATGGAAGTTAGTATGTAGCAACTGTCTACCACAAGAATTACTGGGAAATCGTGAACTGAGCTTGGAGGCACTAGTCTTTTGTGCCGGGTGATTCCAATTACCTATCCCAACCCTTTCGTCAAACAGCGAGCCTAGGCCTTTTAGAAACCAAGGGTACCAGCAGGCTGGATGTGGAGGTACAGGCCATAAGCTCAACTCTCAGAAGTGTGTATGCATGGGAGGCAGATGTCTGCTACGCACTCGTACATGGGATTTGGAACCTAGCTACACTCTGGTTGAGGAAAGCCGTTGGAAATCGCTGTATTCAACTCAGATACACGGGAGTTCAGGCCCAGTGCTCACACATGCTTTTCCCGCAACCTCTCCCAGCCACTAACATTAGGATGGTAGCAGCTACTCCTACAGTCAGGCAGGATGCGGTAGGGTTCTCCCTGTCCTCAGCTCTCACAGGGAAGCATGTCTTGAAGCCAGATGTCAGCTAGCTGCATTCCTATGGCAGTGAGAATGTAGCAGTATTCTGAGTCAGGAGGTTCCAAGATTACCAGTCTACTGCACCTGGGGATACCCTCCAGGTCGGCATTGTTACCCTGCGTCTCAGAAGCCTCTGGCAAACGTCTCTGCTGAAGACCTGCGAAACTCACTCTGCAGGCAGGGTGGAACTGTGAGGGACTGAGCCTGAGCTCAACTCTCAGAAGTAAGAAGCTTTTGGACAAGGCGTTCAGCTACCTTCTCCCGTATGGAACTTAGTATGTACCAACTGTCTACCACAAGAATTACTGGGAAATCGTGAATTGAGCTTGGAGGCACTAGTCTTTTGTGCCGGGTGATTCCAATTACCTATCTCAACACTTCCGTCAAACAGCGAGCCTAGGCCTTTTAGAAGCCAAGGTTCCCAGCTGGCTGGATGTGGAGGTACAGGCCATAAGCTCAACCCTCAGAAGTGTGTATGCATGGGAGGCAGATGTCTGCTACCCGCTCGTACATGGGATTTGGAACCTAGCTACACTCTGGTTGAGGAAAGCCGTTGGAAATCGCTGTATTCAACTCAGATACACGGGAGTTCAGGCCCAGTGCTCTCACATGCTTTTCCCGCAACCTCTCCCAGCCACTAACATTAGGATGTTAGCAGCTACTCCTACAGTCAGGCAGGATGCGGGAGGGTTCTGCCCTGTCCTCAGCTCTCACAGGGAAGCATGTCTTGAAGCCAGCTGTCAACTAGCTGCATTCCTATGGCAGTGAGAAGGTAGCAGTATTCTGAGTCAGGAGGTTCCAAGATTACCAGTCTACTGCACCTGGGGATATCCTCCAGGTCTGCATTGTTACCCAGTGTCTCAGAAGCCTCTGGGAAACGTCTCTGCTGAAGACCTGCGAAACTCACTCTGCAGGCAGTGTGGAACTGTGAGGGACTGAGGCTGAGCTCAACTCTCAGAAGTAAGATGCTTTTGGACAAGGCGTTCAGCTACCTTCTCACATATGGAACTTAGTATGTAGCACCTGTCTACCACAAGAATTACTGGGAAATCGTGAATTGAGCTTGAAGGCACTAGTCTTGTGTGCCGGGAGATTCCAATTACCTCTCCCAGCATTTCCGTCAAACAGCGAGCCTAGGCCTTTTAGAACCCAAGGTTACCAGCAGGCTGGATGTGGAGGTAAGGCCATAAGCTCAACTCTCAGAAGTGTGTATGCATGGGAGGCAGATGTCTGCTACCCGCTCGTACATGGGATTTGGAACCTAGCTACACTCTGGTTGAGGAAAGCCGTTGGAAATCGCTGTATTCAACTCAGATACACGGGAGTTCAGGCCCAGTGCTCACACATGCTTTTCCCGCAACCTCTCCCAGCCACTAACATTAGGATGTTAGCAGCTACTCCTACAGTCAGGCAGGATGCGGGAGGGTTCTGCCCTGTCCTCAGCTCTCACAGGGAAGCATGTCTTGAAGTCAGCTGTCAACTAGCAGCATTCCTATGGCAGTGAGAAGGTAGGAGTACTCTGAGTCAGGAGTTTCCAAGATTACTCTACTGCACCTGCAGATACCCTCCAGGTCTGCATTGTTACCCTGCGTCTCAGAAGCCTCTGGTAATCGTCACTGTTGAAGACGTGTGAAACTCACCCTGCAGGCAGTGTGGAACTGTGAGGGACTGCGGTTGAGCTCAACTCTCAGAAGTAAGATGCTTTTGGACAAGGCGTTCAGCTACCTTCTCACATATGGAACTTAGTATGTAGCACCTGTCTACCACAAGAATTACTGGGAAATCGCTGTACTGAGCTTGGAGGCACTCGTCTTGTGTGCCGGGTGATTCCAATTACCTCTCCCAGCACTTCCGTCAAACAGCGAGCCTAAGCCTTTTAGAAGCCAAGGGTACCAGCACGATGGATGTGGAGGTACAGGCCATAAGCTCAACTCTCAGAAGTGTGTATGCATGGGAAGCAGATGTCTGCTACCCGCTCGTACATGGGATTTGGAACCTAGCTACACTCTGGTTGAGGAAAGCCGTTGGAAATCGCTGTATTCAACTCAGATACACGGGAGTTCAGGCCCAGTGCTCACACATGCTTTTCCCGCAACCTCTCCCAGCCACTAACATAAGGATGTTAGCAGCTACTCCTACAGTCAGGCAGGATGCGGGAGGGTTCTGCCCTGTCCTCAGCTCTCACAGGGAAGCATGTCTTGAAGCACCTCAACTAGCTGCATTCCTATGGCAGTGAGAAGGTAGCAGTATTCTGAGTTAGGAGGTTCCAAGATTACCACTCTACTGCACCTGTAGATACCCTCCAGGTCTGAATTGTTAACTTGTACTCAGAAGCCTCTGGCAATCGTCTCTGCTGAAGACCTGCGAAACTCATTCTGCAGGCAGTGTGGAACTGTGAGGGACTGAGGCTGAGCTCAACTCTCAGAAGTAAGATGCTTTTGGACAAGGCGTTCAGCTACCTTCTCACGTATGGAACTTAGTATGTAGCACCTGTCTACCACAAGAATTACTGGGAAATCGTGAATTGAGCTTGGAGGCACTAGTCTTGTGTGCCAGGTGATTCCAATTACCTCTCCCAACACTTCCGTCAAACAGCGAGCCTAGGCCGTTTAGAATCCAAGGATATCAGCAGGCTGGATGTGGAGGTACAGGCCATAAGCTCAACTCTCAGAAGTGTGTATGCATGGGAGGCAGATGTCTGCTACACGCTCGTACATGGGATTTGGAACCTAACTACACTCTGGTTGAGGAAAGCCGTTGAAAATCGCTGTATTCAACTCAGATACACGGGAGTTCAGGCCCAGTGCTCACACACGCTTTTCCCGAAACCTCTCCCAGCCACTAACATTAGGATGTTAGCAGCTACTCCTACAGTCCGGTAGGATGCGGGAGGGTTCTGACCTGTCCTCAGCTCTCACAGGGAAGCATGTCTTGAAGCCAGCTGTGAACTAGCTGCATTCCTATGGCAGTGAGAGGTAGCAGTATTCTGAGTCAAGAGGTTCCAAGATTACCATTCTACTGCACCTGGGGATACCCTCCAGGTCTGCATTGTTACCCTGCGTCTCAGAAGCCTCTGGAAAACGTCTCTGCTGAACACCTGCGAAACTCACTCTGCAGGCAGTGTGGAACTGTGAGGGACTGAGGCTGAGCTCAACTCTCAGAAGTAGGATGCTTTTGGACAAGGCGTTCAGCTACCCTCTCACGTATGGAACTTAGTATGTAGCACCAGTCTACCACAGGAATTACTAGGAAATCGCTGGACTGAGCTTGGAGGCACTAGTCTTGTGTGCCGGGTGATTCCAATTACCACTCCCAACACTTCCGTCAAACAGCGAGCCTAGGCCTTTTAGAAGCCAAGGGTACCAGCAGGCAGGCTGTGGAGGTACAGGCCATAAGCTCAACTCTCAGAAGTGTGTATGCATGGGAGGCAGATGTCTGCTACCCACTCGGACATGGGAGTTGGAACCTAGCTACACTGTGATTGAAGAAGCCCATTGGAAATCGCTGTATTCAACTCAGGTACACGGGAGTTCAGGCCCAGTGCTCACACATGCTTTTCCCGCAACCTCTCCCAGCCTCTAACATAAGGATGGTAGCAGCTACTCCTACAGTCAGGCAGGATGCGGGAGGGTTCTGCCCTGTCCTCAGCTCTCACAGGGAAGCATGTCTTGAAGCCAGCTGTCACCTAGCTGCATTCCTATGGCAGTGAAAAGGTAGCAGTACTCTGAGTCAGGAGGTTCCAAGATTACCACCCTACTGCACCTGGAGATACCCTCCACGTCTGCATTGTTACCCTGCGTCTCAGAAGCCTCTGGCAATCGTCTCTGGTGAAGACGTGTGAAACTCACTCTGCAGGCAGTGTGTAACTGTGAGGGACTGAGGCTGAGCTCAACTCTCAGAAGTAAGATGCTTTTGGACAAGGCGTTCAGCTACCTTCTCACATATGGAACTTAGTATTTAGCACCTGTCTACCACAAGAATTACTGGGAAATCGTGAATTGAGCTTGCAGGCACTAGTCTTGTGTGCCGGGTGATTCCAATTACCTCTCCCAACACTTCCGTCAAACAGCGAGCCTAGGCCTTTTAGAATCAAGGGTACCAGCAGGCTGGATGTGGAGGTACAGGCCATAAGCTCAACTCTCAGAAGTGTGTATGCATGGGAGGCAGATGTCTGCTACCCGCTCGTACATGGGATTTGGAACCTAGCTACACTCTGGTTGAGGAAAGCCATTGGAAATCGCTGTATTCAACTCAGATACACGGGAGTTCAGGCCCAGTGCTCACACATGCTTTTCCCGCAACCTCTCCCAGCCACTAACATTAGGATGTTAGCAGCTACTCCTACAGTCAGGCAGGATGCGGGAGGGTTCTGCCCTGTCCTCAGCTCTCACAGGGAAGCATGTCTTGAAGCCAGCTGTCAACTAGCTGCATTCCTATGGCAGTGAGAAGGTAGCAGTATTCTGAGTCAGGAGGTTCCAAGATTACCAGTCTACTGCACCTGGGGATACCCTCCAGGTCTGCATTGTTACCCTGCGTCTCAGAAGCCTCTGGCAAACGTCTCTGCTGAAGACATGCGAAACTCACTCTGCAGGCAGTGTGGAACTGTGAGGGACTGAGGCTGAGCTCAACTCTCAGAAGTAAGATGCTTTTGGACAAGGCGTTCAGCTACCTTCTCACATATGGAACTTATTATGTAGCACCTGTCTACCACAAGAATTACTGGGAAATCGTGAATTGAGCTTGCAGGCACTAGTCTCGTGTGCCGGGAGATTCCAATTACCTCTCCCAGCACTTCCGTCAAACAGCGAGCCTAGGCCTTTTACAAGCCAAGGGTACCAGCAGGCTGGATGTGGAGGTACAGGCCATAAGCTCAACTCTCAGAAGTGTGTATGCATGGGAAGCAGATGTCTGCTACCCACTCGGACATGGGAGTTGGAACCTAGCTACACTGTGATTGAAGAAGGCCATTGGAAATCGCTGTATTCAACTCAGATACACGGGAGTTCAGGCCCAGTGCTCACACATGCTTTTCCCGCAACCTCTCCCAGCCACTAACATTAGGATGTTAGCAGCTACTCCTACAGTCAGGCAGGATGCGGGAGTGTTCTGTCCTGTCCTCAGCTCTCAAAGGGAAGCATGTCTTGAAGCCAGCTGTCAACTGACTGCATTCCTATGGCAGTGAGAAGGTAGCAGTACTCTGAGTCAGGAGGTTCCAAGATTACCACTCTACTGCACCTGGAGATACCCTCCAGGTCTGCTTTGGTAACTTGTACTCAGAAGCCTCTGGCAATGGTCTCTGCTGAAGACCTGCGAAACTCACTCTGCAGGCAGTATGGAACTGTGAAGGACTGAGGCTGAGCTCAACTCTCAGAAGTAAGATGCTTTTGGACAAGGCGTTCAGCTACCTTCTCACATATGGAACTTAGTATGTAGCACCTGTCTACCACAAGAATTACTGGGAAATCGTGAATTGAATTGGAGGCACTCATCTTGTGTGCCGGGAGATTCCAATTACCTCTCCCAGCACTTCCATCAAACAGCGAGCCTAGGCCTTTTACAAGCCAAGGGTACCAGCAGGCTGGATGTGGAGGTACAGGCCATAAGCTCAACTCTCAGAAGTGTGTATGCATGGGAGGCAGATGTCTGCTACCCGCTCGTACATGGGATTTCGAACCTAGCTACACTCTGGTTGAGGAAAGCCGTTGGAAATCGCTGTATTCAACTCAGATATACGGGAGTTCAGGCCCAGTGCTCACACATGCTTTTCCCGCAACCTCTCCAAGCCACTAACATTAGGATGTTAGCAGGTACTCCTACAGTCAGGCAGGATGCGGGAGGGTTCTGCCCTGTCCTCAGCTCTCACAGGGAAGCATGTCTTGAAGCCAGCTGTCAACTAGCTGCATTCCTATGGCAGTGAGAAGGTAGCAGTATTCTGAGTCAGGAGGTTCCAAGATTACCAGTCTACTGCACCTGGGGATACCCTCCAGATCTGCATTATTACCCTGCGTCTCAGAAGCCTCTGGCAAACGTCTCTGCTGAAGACCTGCGAAACTCACTCTGCAGGCAGTGTGAAACTGTGAGGGACTGAGGCTGAGCTCAACTCTCAGAAGTAAGATGCTTTTGGACAAGGCGTTCAGCTACCTTCTCACATATGGAACTTAGTATGTAGCACCTGTCTACCACAAGAATTACTGGGAAATCGTGAATTGAGCTTGGAGGCACTAGTCTTGTGTGCCGGGAGATTCCAATTACCTCTCCCAGCACTTCCGTCAAACAGCGAGCCTAGGCCTTTTAGAAGCCAAGGGTACCAGCAGGCTGGCTGTGGATGTAGAGGCCATAAGCTCAACTCTCAGAAGTGTGTATGCATGGGAGGCAGATGTCTGCTACCCACTCGTACATGGGATTTGGAATCTAGCTACACTCTGGTTGAGGAAAGACGTTGGAAATCGCTGTATTCTACTCAGATACACGGGAGTTCAGGCCCAGTGCTCACACATGCTTTTCTCGCATCCTCTCCCAGCCACTAACATTAGGATGTTAGCAGCTACTCCTACAATCAGGCAGGATGCGGGAGGGTTCTGCCCTGTCCTCAGCTCTCACAGGGAAGCATGTCTTGAAGCCAGCTGTCAACTAGCTGCATTCCTATGGCAGTGAGAAGGTAGCAGTACTCTGAGTCAGGAGGTTCCAAGATTACCACTCTACTGCACCTGGAGATACCCTCCAGGTCTGCATTGTTACCCTGCGTCTCAGAAGCCTCTGGTAATCGTCTCTGGTGAAGACGTGTGAAACTCACTCTGCAGGCAGTGTGGAACTGTGAAGGACTGAGGCTGAGCTCAACTCTCAGAAATAAGATGCTTTTGGACAAGGCGTTCAGCTACCTTCTCACATATGGAACTTAGTATGTAGCACCTGTCTACCACAAGAATTACTGGGAAATCGTGAATTGAGCTTGGAGGCACTAGTCTTGTGTGCCGGGAGATTCCAATTACCTCTCCCAGCACTTCCGTCAAACAGCGAGCCTAGGCCTTTTACAAGCCAAGGGTACCAGCAGGCTGGATTTGGAGGTACAGGCCATAAGCTCAACTCTCAGAAGTGTGTATGCATGGGAGGCAGATGTCTGCTACCCACTCGGACATGGGAGTTGGAACCTAACTACACTGTGATTGAAGAAGGCCATTGGAAATCGCTGTATTCAACTCAGATACACGGGAGTTCAGGCCCAGTGCTCACACATGCTTTTCCCGCAACCTCTCCCAGCCACTAACATTAGGATGTTAGCAGCTACTCCTACAGTCAGGCAGGATGCGGGAGTGTTCTGTCCTGTCCTCAGCTCTCAAAGGGAAGCATGTCTTGAAGCCAGCTGTCAACTGACTGCATTCCTATGGCAGTGAGAAGGTAGCAGTACTCTGAGTCAGGAGGTTCCAAGATTACCACTCTACTGCACCTGGAGATACCCTCCAGGTCTGCTTTGGTAACTTGTACTCAGAAGCCTCTGGCAATGGTCTCTGCTGAAGACCTGCGAAACTCACTCTGCAGGCAGTGTGAAACTGTGAGGGACTGTGCTGAGCTCAACTCTCAGAAGTAAGATGCTTTTGGACAAGGCGTTCAGCTACCTTCTCACATATGGAACTTAGTATGTAGCACCTGTCTACCACAAGAATTACTGGGAAATCGTGAATTGAGCTTGGAGGCACTAGTCTTGTGTGCCGGGAGATTCCAAATACCTCTCCCAACACTTCCGTCAAACAGCGAGCCTAGGCCTTTTAGAAGCCAAGGGTACCAGCAGGCTGGCTGTGGATGTAGAGGCCATAAGCTCAACTCTCAGAAGTGTGTATGCATGGGAGGCAGATGTCTGCTACCCACTCGTACATGGGATTTGGAAACTAGCTACACTCTGGTTGAGGAAAGCCGTTGGAAATCGCTGTATTCAACTCAGATACACGGGAGTTCAGGCCCAGTGCTCACACATGCTTTTCCCGCAACCTCTCCCAGCCACTAACATTAGGATGGTAGCAGCTACTCCTACAGTCAGGCAGGATGCGGGAGGATTCTGCCCTGTCCTCAGCTCTCACAGGGAAGCATGTCTTGAAGCCAGCTGTCAACTAGCTGCATTCCTATGGCAGTGAGAATGTAGCAGTATTCTGAGTCAGGAGGTTCCAAGATTACCAGTCTACTGCACCTGGGGATACCCTCCAGGTCTGCATTGTTACCCTGCGTCTCAGAAGCCTCTGGCAAACGTCTCTGCTGAAGACCTGCGAAACTCACTCTGCAGGCACGGTGGAACTGTGAGGGACTGAGGGTGAGCTCAACTCTCAGAAGTAAGATGCTTTTGGACAAGGCGTTCAGCTACCCTCTCACGTATGGAACTTAGTATGTAGCACCTGTCTACCACAAGAATTACTGGGAAATCGTGAATTGAGCTTGGAGGCACTAGTCTTGTGTGCCGGGTGATTCCAAATACCTCTCCCAACACTTCCGTCAAACAGAGAGCCTAGGCCTTTTAGAAGCCAACGGTACCAGCAGGCTGGATGTGGAGGTACAGGCCATAAGCTCAACTCTCAGAAGTGTGTATGCATGGGAGGCAGATGTCTGCTACCCGCTCGTATATGGGATTTGGAATCTAGCTACACTCTGGTTGAGGAAAGACGTTGGAAATCGCTGTATTCTACTCAGATACACGGGAGTTCAGGCCCAATGCTCACACATGCTTTTCTCACATCCTCTCCCAGCCACTAACATTAGGATGTTAGCAGCTACTCCTACAATCAGGCAGGATGCGGGAGGGTTCTGCCCTGTCCTCAGCTCTCACAGGGAAGCATGTCTTGAAGCCAGCTGTCAACTAGCTGCATTCCTATGGCAGTGAGAAGGTAGCAGTACTCTGAGTCAGGAGGTTCCAAGATTACCACTCTACTGCACCTGGATTTACCCTCCAGGTCTGCATTGTTACCCTGCGTCTCAGAGGCCTCTGGTAATCGTCTCTGGTGAAGACGTGTGAAACTCACTCTGCAGGCAGTGTGGAACTGTGAGGGACTGATGCTGAGCTCAACTCGCAGAAGTAAGATGCTTTTGGTCTAGTCGTTCAGCTACCTTCTCACGTATGGAACTTAGTATGTAGCACCTGTCTACCACAAGAATTACTGGGAAATCGTGAATTGAGCTTGGAGGCACTAGTCTTGTGTGCCGGGTGATTCCAATTACCTCTCAAAACACTTCCGTCAAAAAGCGAGCCTAGGCCTTTTAGAAGCCAAGGGTACCAGCAGGCTTGCTGTGGAGTTACAGGCCATAAGCTCAACTCTCAGAAGTGTGTATGCATGTTAGGCAGATGTCTGCTATCCACTCGGACATGGGAGTTGGAACCTAGCTACACTCTGATTGAAGAAGGCCATTGGAAATCGCTGTATTCAACTCAGATACACGGGAGTTCAGGCCCAGTGCTCACACCTGCTTTTCCCTCAACCTCTCCCAGCCACTAACATAAGGATGTTAGCAGCTACTCCTACAGTCAGGCAGGATGCGGGAGGGTTCTGCCCTGTCCTCAGATCTCACAGGGAAGCATGTCTTGAAGCCAGCTGTCAACTAGCTGCATTCCTATGGCAGTGAGAGGTAGCAGTACTCTGAGTCAGGAGGTTCAAAGATTACCAATCTACTGCACCTGGAGATACCCTCCAGGTCTGCATTGTTAACTTGTACTCCGAAGCCTCTGGTAATCGTCTCTGGTGAAGACGTGTGAAACTCACTCTGCAGGCAGTGTGGAACTGTGAGGGACTGAGGCTGAGCTCAACTTTCAGAAGTAAGATGCTTTTGGACAAGGCGTTCAGCTACCTTCTCACATATGGAACTTAGTATGTAGCACCTGTCTACCACAAGAATTACTGGGAAATCGTGAATTGAGCTTGGAGACACTCGTCTTGTGTGCGGGGAGATTCCAATTACCTCTCCCAGCACTTCCGTCAAACAGCGAGCCTAGGCCTTTTAGAAGCCAAGGGTATCAGCAGGCTGGATGTGGAGGTACAGGCCATAAGCTCAACTCTCAGAAGTGTGTATGCATGGGAGGCAGATTTCTGCTACCCACTCGGACATGGGACTTGGAACCTAGGTACACTGTGATTGAAGAAGGCCATTGGAACTCGCTGTATTCAACTCAGATACACGGGAGTTCAAGCCCAGTGCTCACACATGCTTTTCCCGCAACCTCTCCCAGCCACTAACATTAGGATGTTAGCAGCTACTCCTACAGTCAGGCAGGATGCGGGAGGGTTCTGCCCTGTCCTCAGCTCTCACAGGGAAGCATGTCTTGAAGCCAGCTGTCAACTAGCTGCATTCCTATGGCAGTGAGAAGGTAGCAGTACTCTGAGTCAGGAGGTTCCAAGATTACCACTCTACTGCACCTGGAGATACCCTCCAGGTCTGCATTGTTACCCTGCGTCTCAGAGGCCTCTGGCAATCGTCTCCGGTGAAGACGTGTGAAACTCACTCTGCAGGCAGTGTGGAACTGTGAGGGACTGTGGCTGAGCTCAACTCTCAGAAGTAAGATGCTTTTGGAGAAGGCGTTCAGCTACCTTCTCACATATGGAACTTAGTATGTAGCACCTGTCTACCACAAATATTACTGGGAAATCGCTGGACTGAGCTTGTAGGCACTAGTCTTGTGTGCCGGGTGATACCAATTACCTCTCCCAGCACTTCCGTCAAACAGCGAGCCTAGGCCTTTTAGAAGCCAAGGGTACCAGCAGGCTGGATGTGGAGGTACAGGCCATAAGCTCAACTCTCAGAAGTGTGTATGCATGGGAGGCAGATGTCTGCTACCCGCTCGTACATGGGATTTGGAACCTAGCTACACTCTGGTTGAGGAAAGCCGTTGGAAATCGCTGTATTCAACTCAGATACACGGGAATTCAGGCCCAGTGCTCACACATGCTTTTCCCGCAACCTCTCCCAGCCACTAACATTAGGATGTTAGCAGCTACTCCTACAGTCAGGCAGGATGCGGGAGGGTTCTGCCCTGTCCTCAGCTCTCACAGGGAAGCATGTCTTGAAGCCAGCTGTCAACTAGCTGCATTCCTATGGCAGTGAGAAGGTAGCAGTATTCTGAGTCAGGAGGTTCCAAGATTACCACTCTACTGCACCTGGAGATACCCTCCAGGTCTGCATTGTTAACTTGTCCTCAGAAGCCTCTGGCAATCGTCTCTGCTGAAAACCTGCGAAACTCACTCTGCAGGCAGTGTGGAACTGTGAGGGACTGAGGCTGAGCTCAACTCGCAGAAGTAAGATGCTTTTGGTCTAGTCGTTCAGCTACCTTCTCACGTATGGAACTTAGTATGTAGCCCCTGTCTACCACAAGAATTACTGGGAAATCGTGAATTGAGCTTGGAGGCACTAGTCTTGTGTGCCGGGTGATTCCAATTACCTCTCCCAACACTTCCGTCAAAAAGTGAGCTTAGGCCTTTTAGAAGCCAAGGGTCCCAGCAGGCTGGCTGTGGAGGTACAGGCCATAAGCTCAACTCTCAGAAGTGTGTATGCATGGGAGGCAGATGTCTGCTACCCACTCGGACATGGGAGTTGGAACCTAGCTACACTGTGATTGAAGAAGGCCATTGGAAATCGCTGTATTCAACTCAGATACACGGAAGTTCAGTCCCAGTGCTCACACATGCTTTTCCCTCAACCTCTCCCAGCCACTAACATAAGGATGTTAGCAGCTACTCCTACAGTCAGGCAGGATGCGGGAGGGTTCTGCCCTGTCCTCAGATCTCACAGGGAAGCATGTCTTGAAGCCATCTGTCAACTAGCTGCATTCCTATAGCAGTAAGAAGGTAGCAGTATTCTGAGTCAGGAGGTTCAAAGATTACCAATCTACTGCACCTGGAGATACCCACCAGGTCTGCATTGTTAACTTGTACTCCGAAGCCTCTGGTAATCGTCTCTGGTGAAGACGTGTGAAACTCACTCTGCAGGCAGTGTGGAACTGTGAGGGACTGAGGCTGAGCTCAACTTTCAGAAGTAAGATGCTTTTGGACAAGGCGTTCAGCTACCTTCTCACATATGGAACTTAGTATGTAGCACCTGTCTACCACAAGAATTACTGGGAAATCGTGAATTGAGCTTGGAGACACTCGTCTTGTGTGCGGGGAGATTCCAATTACCTCTCCCAGCACTTCCGTCAAACAGCGAGCCTAGGCCTTTAGAAGCCAAGGGTATCAGCAGGCTGGATGTGGAGGTACAGGCCAGAAGCTCAACTCTCAGAAGTGTGTATGCATGGGAGGCAGATGTCTGCTACCCACTCGGACATGGGAGTTGGAACCTAGCTACACTGTGATTGAAGAAGGCCATTGGAAATCGCTGTATTCAACTCAGATACACGGGAGTTCAAGCCCAGTGCTCACACATGCTTTTCCCGCAACCTCTCCCAGCCACTAACATTAGGATGTTAGCAGCAACTCCTACAGTCAGGCAGGATGCGGGAGGGTTCTGCCCTGTCCTCAGCTCTCACAGGGAAGCATGTCTCGAAGTCAGCTGTCAACTAGCTGCATTCCTATGGCAGTGAGAAGGTAGCAGTACTCTGAGTCAGGAGGTTCCAAGATTACCACTCTACTGCACCTGGAGATACCCTCCAGGTCTGCATTGTTACCCTGCGTCTCAGAAGCCTCTGGTAATCGTCTCTGGTGAAGACGTGTGAAACTCACTCTGCAGGCAGTGTGGAACTGTGAAGGACTGAGGCTGAGCTCAACTCTCAGAAGTAAGATGCTTTTGGACAAGGCGTTCAGCTACCTTCTCACATATGGAACTTAGTATGTAGCACCTGTCTACCACAAGAATTACTGGGAAATCGCTGGACTGAGCTTGGAGGCACTAGTCTTGTGTGCCGGGTGATTCCAAATACCTCTCCCAGCACTTCCGTCAAACAGCGAGCCTAGGCCTTTTAGAAGCCAAGGGTACCAGCAGGCTGGATGTGGAGGTACAGGCCATAAGCTCAACTCTCAGAAGTGTGTATGCATGGGAGGCAGATGTCTGCTACACGCTCGTACATGGGATTTGGAACTTAGCTACACTCTGGTTGAGGAAAGCCGTTGGAAATCGCTGTATTCAACACAGATACACGGGAGTTCAGGCCCAGTGCTCACACATGCTTTTCCCGCAACCTCTCCCAGCCAATAACTTAAGGATGTTAGCAGCTACTCCAAGAGTCAGGCACGATGCGGGAGGGTTCTGTCCTGTCCTCAGCTCTCACAGGGAAGCATGTTGAAGCCAGCTGTCAACTAGCTGCATTCCTATGGGAGTGAGAAGGTAGCAGTAT
This sequence comes from Canis aureus, assembly GCF_053574225.1. Taxonomy (NCBI): domain Eukaryota; kingdom Metazoa; phylum Chordata; class Mammalia; order Carnivora; family Canidae; genus Canis; species Canis aureus. Next base: position 5,446,708 of record NC_135623.1, on the reverse strand, counting down.
TCTCAGTCAGGAGGTTCCAAGATTACCACTCTACTGCACCTGGAGATACCCTCCAGGTCTGCATTGTTAACTTGTACTCAGAAGCCTCTGGCAATCGTCTCTGCTGAAGACCTGCGAAACTCACTCTGCAGGCAGTGTGGAACTGTGAGGGACTGAGGCTGAGCTCAACTCTCAGAAGTAAGATGCTTTTGGACAAGGCGTTCAGCTACCTTCTCACGTATGTAACTTAGTATGTAGCACCTGTCTACCACAAGAATTACTGGGAAATCGTGAATTGAGCTTGGAGAGACTAGTCTTGTGTGCCGGGTGATTCCAATTACCTCTCCCAACACTTCCGTCAAACAGCGAGCCTAGGCCTTTTAGAAGCCAAGGGTACCAGCAGGCTGGATGTGGAGGTACAGGCCATAAGCTCAACTCTCAGAAGTGTGTATGCATGGGAGGCACATGTCTGCTACCCGCTCGTCCATGGGATTTGGAACCTAGCTACACTCTGGTTGAGGAAAGCCGTTGGAAATCGCTGTATTCAACTCAGATACACGGGAGTCCAGGCCAAGTGCTCACACATGCTTTTCGTGAAACCTCTCCCAGCCACTAACATTAGGATGTTAGCAGCTACTCCTACAGTCAGGCAGGATGCGGGAGGGTTCTGCCCTGTCCTCAGCTCTCACAGGGAAGCATGTCTTGAAGCCAGCTGTCAACTAGCTGCATTCCTATGGCAGTGAGAAGGTAGCAGTATTCTGAGTCAGGAGGTTCCAAGATTACCAGTCTACTGCACCAGGGGATACCCTCCAGGTCTGCATTGTTACCCTGCGTCTCAGAAGCCTCTGGTAAACGTCTCTGCTGAAGACCTGCGAAACTCACTCTGCAGGCAGTGTGGAACTGTGAGGGACTGAGGCTGATCTCAACTCTCAGAAGTAAGATGCTTTTGGACAAGGCGTTCAGCTACCCTCTCACATATGGAACTTAGTATGTAGCACCTGTCTACCACAAGAATTACTGGGAAATGGCTGGACTGAGCTTGGAGGCACTAGTCTTGTGTGCCGGGTGATTCCAATTACCTCTCCCAGCACTTCCATCAAACAGCGAGCCTAAGCCTTTTAGAAGCCAAGGCTACCAGCACGCTGGCTGTGGAGGTACAGGCCATAAGCTCAACTCTCAGAAGTGTGTATGCATGGGAGGCAGATGTCTGCTACCCACTCGGACATGGGAGTTGGAACCTAGCTACACTGTGATTGAAGAAGGCTATTGGAAATCGCTGTATTCAACTCAGATACACGGGAGTTCAGGCCCAGTGCTCAAACATGCTTTTCCCGCAACCTCTCCCAGCCACTAACATAAGGATGTTAACAGCTACTCCTACAGTCAGGCAGGATGCGGGAGGCTTCTGCCCTGTCCTCAGCTCTCACAGGGAAGCATGTCTTGAAGCCATCTGTCAACTAGCTGCATTCCTATGGCAGTGAGAAAGTAGCAGTACTCTGAGTCAGGAGGTTCCAAGATTACCACTCTACTGCACCTGGAGATACCCTCCAGGTCGGCATTGTTAACTTGTACTCAGAAGCCTCTGGCAATCGTCTCTGGTGAAGACGTGTGGAACTCACTCTGCAGGCAGTGTGGAACTGTGAGGGACTGAGGCTGAGCTCAACTCTCAGAAGTAAGATGCTTTTGGACAAGGCGTTCAGCTACCTTCTCACATATGGAACTTAGTATGTAGCACCTGTCTACCACAAGAATTACTGGGAAATCGTGAATTGAGCTTGGAGGCACTCGTCTTGTGTGCCGGGAGATTCCAATTACCTCTCCCAGCACTTCCGTCAAACAGCGAGCCTAGGCCTTTTAGAAGCCAAGGGTACCAGCAGGCTGGATGTGGAGGTACAGGCCATAAGCTCAACTCTCAGAAGTGTGTATGCATGGGAGGAAGATGTCTGCTACCCGCTCGTACATGGGATTTGGAACCTAGCTACACTCTGGTTGAGGAAAGCCGTTGGAAATCCCTGTATTCAACTCTGATAAACGGGAGTTCAGGCCCAGTGCTCACACATGCTTTTCCCGCAACCTCTCCCAGCCACTAACATTAGGATGTTAGCAGCTACTCCTACAGTCAGGCAGGATGCGGGAGGGTTCTGCCCTGTCCTCAGCTCTCACAGGGAAGCATGTCTTGAAGTCAGCTGTCAACTAGCTGCATTCCTATGGCAGTGAGAAGGTAGCAGTACTGTGAGTCAGGAGGTTCCAAGATTACCACTCTACTGCACCTGGAGATACCCTCCAGGTCTGAATTGTTAACTTGTACTCAGAAGCCTCTGGCAATCGTCTCTGGTGAAGACGTGTGAAACTCACTCTGCAGGTAGTGTGGAACTGTGAGGGACTGAGGCTGAGCTCAACTCTCTGAAGTAAGATGCTTTTTTTTTTTTTTAATTTATTATTTATTTATTTATGATAATCACAGAGAGAGAGAGAGGCAGAGACACAGGCAGAGGGAGAAGCAGGCTCCATGCACTGGGAGCCCGACGTGGGATTCGATCCCGGGTCTCCAGGATCGCGCCCTGGGCCAAAGGCAGGCGCCAAACCGCTGCGACACCCAGGGATCCCAGTAAGATGCTTTTGGACAAGGCGTTCAGCTACCTTCTCACATATGGAACTTAGTATGTAGCACCTGTATACCACAAGAATTACTGGGAAATCGTGAATTGAGCTTGCAGGCACTAGTCTTGTGTGCCGGGTGATTCCAATTACCTCTCCCAACACTTCCGTCAAACAGCGAGCCTAGGCCTTTTAGAAGCCAACGGTACCAGCAGGCTGGATGTGGAGGTACAGGCCATAAGCTCAACTCTCAGAAGTGTGTATGCATGGGAGGCAGATGTCTGTTACCAGCTCGTACATGGGATTTGGAATCTAGCTACACTCTGGTTGAGGAAAGTCGTTGGAAATCGCTGTATTCTACTCAGATACACGGGAGTTCAGGCCCAGTGCTCACACATGCTTTTCTCGCAACCTCTCCCAGCCACTAACATTAGGATGTTAGCAGCTAGTCCTACAGTCAGGCAGGATGCGGGAGGGTTCTGCCCTGTCCTCAGCTCTCACAGGGAAGCATGTCTTGAAGCCAGCTGTCAACTAGCTGCATTCCTATGGCAGTGAGAAGGTAGCAGTACTCTGAGTCAGGAGTTTCCAAGATTACTCTACTGCACCTGCAGATACCCTCCAGGTCTGCATTGTTACCCTGCGTCTCAGAAGCCTCTGGTAATCGTCACTGTTGAAGACGTGTGAAACTCACTCTGCAGGCAGTGTGGAACTGTGAGGGACTGAGGTTGAGCTCAACTCTCAGAAGTAAGATGCTTTTGGACAAGGCGTTCAGCTACCTTCTCACATATGGAACTTAGTATGTAGCACCTGTCTACCACAAGAATTACTGGGAAATCGCTGTACTGAGCTTGGAGGCACTCGTCTTGTGTGCCGGGTGATTCCAATTACCTCTCCCAGCACTTCCGTCAAACAGCGAGCCTAGGCCTTTTAGAAGCCAAGGGTACCAGCACGATGGATGTGGAGGTACAGGCCATAAGCTCAACTCTCAGAAGTGTGTATGCATGGGAAGCAGATGTCTGCTACCCGCTCGTACATGGGATTTGGAACCTAGCTACACTCTGGTTGAGGAAAGCCGTTGGAAATCGCTGTATTCAACTCAGATACACGGGAGTTCATTCCCAGTGCTCACACATGCTTTTCCCGCAACCTCTCCCAGCCACTAACATAAGGATGTTATCAGCTACTCCTACAGTCAGGCAGGATGCGGGAGGGTTCTGCCCTGTCCTCAGCTCTCACAGGGAAGCATGTCTTGAAGCACCTCAACTAGCTGCATTCCTATGGCAGTGAGAAGGTAGCAGTATTCTGAGTTAGGAGGTTCCAAGATTACCACTCTACTGCACCTGGAGATACCCTCCAGGTCTGAATTGTTAACTTGTACTCAGAAGCCTCTGGCAATTGTCTCTGTTGAAGACCTGCGAAACTCATTCTGCAGGCAGTGTGGAACTGTGAGGGACTGAGGCTGAGCTCAACTCTCAGAAGTAAGATGCTTTTGGACAAGGCGTTCAGCTACCTTCTCACGTATGGAACTTAGTATGTAGCACCTGTCTACCACAAGAATTACTGGGAAATCGTGAATTGAGCTTGGAGGCACTAGTCTTGTGTGCCAGGTGATTCCAATTACCTCTCCCAACACTTCCGTCAAACAGCGAGCCTAGGCCGTTTAGAATACAAGGATATCAGCAGGCTGGATGTGGAGGTACAGGCCATAAGCTCAACTCTCAGAAGTGTGTATGCATGGGAGGCAGATGTCTGCTACACGCTCGTACATGGGATTTGGAACCTAACTACACTCTGGTTGAGGAAAGCCGTTGAAAATCGCTGTATTCAACTCAGATACACGGGAGTTCAGGCCCAGTGCTCACACACGCTTTTCCCGAAACCTCTCCCAGCCACTAACATTAGGATGTTAGCAGCTACTCCTACAGTCAGGCAGGATGCGGGAGGGTTCTGCCCTGTCCTCAGCTCTCACAGGGAAGCATGTCTTGAAGCCAGCTGTCAACTAGCTGCATTCCTATGGCAGTGAGAGGTAGCAGTATTCTGAGTCAAGAGGTTCCAAGATTTCCAGTCTACTGCACCTGGGGATACCCTCCAGGTCTGCATTGTTACCCTGCGTCTCAGAAGCCTCTGGAAAACGTCTCTGCTGAACACCTGCGAAACTCACTCTGCAGGCAGTGTGGAACTGTGAGGGACTGAGGCTGAGCTCAACTCTCAGAAGTAGGATGCTTTTGGACAAGGCGTTCAGCTACCCTCTCACGTATGGAACTTAGTATGTAGTACCAGTCTACCACAGGAATTAGTAGGAAATCGCTGGACTGAGCTTGGAGGCACTAGTCTTGTGTGCCGGGTGATTCCAATTACCACTCCCAACACTTCCGTCAAACAGCGAGCCTAGGCCTTTTAGAAGCCAAGGGTACCAGCAGGCAGGCTGTGGAGGTACAGGCCATAAGCTCAACTCTCAGAAGTGTGTATGCATGGGAGGCAGATGTCTGCTACCCACTCGGACATGGGAGTTGGAACCTAGCTACACTGTGATTGAAGAAGCCCATTGGAAATCGCTGTATTCAACTCAGGTACACGGGAGTTCAGGCCCAGTGCTCACACATGCTTTTCCCGCAACCTCTCCCAGCCTCTAACATAAGGATGGTAGCAGCTACTCCTACAGTCAGGCAGGATGCGGGAGGGTTCTGCCCTGTCCTCAGCTCTCACAGGGAAGCATGTCTTGAAGCCAGCTGTCACCTAGCTGCATTCCTATGGCAGTGAAAAGGTAGCAGTACTCTGAGTCAGGAGGTTCCAAGATTACCACCCTACTGCACCTGGAGATACCCTCCACGTCTGCATTGTTACCCTGCGTCTCAGAAGCCTCTGGCAATCGTCTCTGGTGAAGACGTGTGAAACTCACTCTGCAGGCATTGTGGAACTGTGAGGGACTGAGGCTGAGCTCAACTCTCAGAAGTAAGATGCTTTTGGACAAGGCGTTCAGCTACCTTCTCACATATGGAACTTAGTATGTAGCACCTGTCTACCACAAGAATTACTGGGAAATCGTGAATTGAGCTTGGAGGCACTCGTCTTGTGTGCCGGGAGATTCCAATTACCTCTCCCAGCACTTCCGTCAAACAGCGAGCCTAGGCCTTTTAGAAGCCAAGGGTACCAGCAGGCTGGATGTGGAGGTACAGGCCATAAGCTCAACTCTCAGAAGTGTGTATGCATGGGAGGCAGATGTCTGCTACCCACTCGGACATGGGAGTTGGAACCTAGCTACACTGTGATTGAAGAAGGCCATTGGAAATCGCTGTATTCAACTCAGATACACGGGAGTTCAGGCCCAGTGCTCACACATGCTTTTCCCGCAACCTCTCCCAGCCACTAACATTAGGATGTTAGCAGCTACTCCTACAGTCAGGCAGGATGCGGGAGGGTTCTGTCCTGTCCTCAGCTCTCAAAGGGAAGCATGTCTTGAAGCCAGCTGTCAACTGGCTGCATTCCTATGGCAGTGAGAAGGTAGCAGTACTCTGAGTCAGGAGGTTCCAAGATTACCACTCTACTGCACCTGGAGATACCCTCCAGGTCTGCTTTGGTAACTTGTACTCAGAAGCCTCTGGCAATGGTCTCTGCTGAAGACCTGCGAAACTCACTCTGCAGGCAGTATGGAACTGTGAGGGACTGAGGCTGAGCTCAACTCTCAGAAGTAAGATGCTTTTGGACAAGGCGTTCACCTACCTTCTCACATATGGAACTTAGTATGTAGCACCTGTCTACCACAAGAATTACTGGGAAATCGTGAATTGAGCTTGGAGGCACTCATCTTGTGTGCCGGGAGATTCCAATTACCTCTCCCAGCACTTCCGTCAAACAGCGAGCCTAGGCCTTTTACAAGCCAAGTGTCCCAGCAGGCTGGATGTGGAGGTACAGGCCATAAGCTCAACTCTCAGAAGTGTGTATGCATGGGAGGCAGATGTCTGCTACACGCTCGTACATGGGATTTGGAACCTAACTACACTCTGGTTGAGGAAAGCCGTTGAAAATCGCTGTATTCAACTCAGATACACGGGAGTTCAGGCCCAGTGCTCACACACGCTTTTCCCGAAACCTCTCCCAGCCACTAACATTAGGATGTTAGCAACTACACCTACAGTCAGGCAGGATGCGGGAGGGTTCTGCCCTGTCCTCAGCTCTCACAGGGAAGCATGTCTTGAAGCCAGCTGTCAACTAGCTGCATTCCTTTGGCAGTGAGAGGTAGCAGTACTCTGAGTCAGGAGGTTCCAAGATTACCACTCTACTGCACCTGGAGATACCCTCCAGGTATGCATTGTTACCCTGCGTCTCAGAAGCCTCTGGTAATCGTCTCTGGTGAAGACGTGTGAAACTCACTCTGCAGGCAGTGTGGAACTGTGAGGGACTGAGGCTGAGCTCAACTCTCAGAAGTAAGATGCTTTTGGACAAGGCGTTCAGCTACCTTCTCACATATGGATCTTAGTATGTAGCACCTGTGTACCACAAGAATTACTGGGAAATCGCTGGACTGAGCTTGGAGGCACTAGTCTTGTGTGCCGGGTGATTCCAATTACCTCTCACAGCACTTCCGTCAAACAGCGAGCCTAGGCCTTTTAGAAGCCAAGGGTACCAGCAGGCTGGATGTGGAGGTACAGGCCATAAGCTCAACTCTCAGAAGTGTGTATGCATGGGAGGCAGATGTCTGCTACCCGCTCGTACATGGGATTTGGAACCGAGCTACACTCTGGTTGAGGAAAGCCGTTGGAAATCGCTGCATTCAACTCAGATACACGGGAGTTCAGGCCCAGTACTCACACATGCTTTTCCCGCAACCTCTCCCAGCCAATAACATAAGGATGTTAGCAGCTACTCCAACAGTCAGGCAGGATGCGGGAGGGTTCTGCCCTGTCCTCAGCTCTCACAGTGAAGCATGTTGAAGCCAGCTGTCAACTAACTGCATTCCTATGGCAGTGAGAAGGTAGCAGTATTCTCAGTCAGGAGATTCCAAGATTACCACTCTACTGCACCTGTAGATACCCTCCAGGTCTGCATTGTTAACTTGTACTCAGAAGCCTCTGGCAATCGTCTCTGCTGAAGACCTGCGAAACTCACTCTGCAGGCAGTGTGGAACTGTGAGGGACTGAGGCTGAGCTCAACTCTCAGAAGTAAGATGCTTTTGGACAAGGCGTTCAGCTACCTTCTCACGTATGGAACTTAGTATGTAGCACCTGTCTACCACAAGAATTACTGGGAAATCGTGAATTGAGCTTGGAGAGACTAGTCTTGTGTGCCGGGTGATTCCAATTACCTCTCCCAACACTTCCGTCAAACAGCGAGCCTAGGTCTTTTAGAAGCCAAGGGTACCAGCAGGCTGGATGTGGAGGTACAGGCCATAAGCTCAACTCTCAGAAGTGTGTATGCATGGGAGGCACATGTCTGCTACCCGCTCGTCCATGGGATTTGGAACGTAGCTACACTCTGGTTGAGGAAAGCCGTTGGAAATCGCTGTATTCAACTCAGATACACCGGAGTCCAGGCCAAGTGCTCACACATGCTTTTCGTGAAACCTCTCCCAGCCACTAACATTAGGATGTTAGCAGCTACTCCTGCAGTCAGGCAGGATGCGGGAGGGTTCTGCTCTGTCCTCAGCTCTCACAGGGAAGCATGTCTTGAAGTCAGCTGTCAACTAGCTGCATTCCTATGGCAGTGAGAAGGTAGCAGTATTCTGAGTCAGGAGGTTCCAAGATTACCAGTCTACTGCACCTGGGGATACCCTCCAGGTCTGCATTGTTACCCTGCGTCTCAGAAGCCTCTGGTAAACGTCTCTGCTGAAGACCTGCGAAACTCACTCTGCAAGCAGTGTGGAACTGTGAGGGACTGTGGCTGATCTCAACTCTCAGAAGTAAGATGCTTTTGGACAAGGCTTTCAGCTACCCTCTCACATATGGAACTTAGTATGTAGCACCTGTCTACCACAAGAATTACTGGGAAATGGCTGGGCTGAGCTTGGAGGCACTAGTCTTGTGTGCCGGGTGATTACAATTACCTCTCCCAGCACTTCCATCAAACAGCGAGCCTAAGCCTTTTAGAAGCCAAGGGTACCAGCAGGCTGGATGTGGAGGTACAGGCCATAAGCTCAACTCTCAGAAGTGTGTATGCATGGGAGGCAGATGTCTGCTACCCGCTCGGACATGGGATTTGGAACCTAGCTACACTCTGGTTGAGGAAAGCCGTTGGAAATCGCTGTATTCAACTCAGATACAAGGGAGTTCAGGCCCAGTGCTCACACATGCTTTTCACGCAACCTCTCCCAGCCACTAACATCAGGATGTTAGCAGCTACTCCTACAGTCAGGCAGGATGCGGGAGGGTTCTACCCTGTCCTCAGCTCTCACAGGGAAGCATGTCTTGAAGCCAGCTGTCCACTGGCTGCATTCCTATGGCAGTGAGAAGGTAGGAGTACTCTGAGTCAGGAGGTTCCAAGATTTCCACTCTACTGCACCTGGAGATACCCTCCAGGTCTGCATTGTTAACTTGTACTCAGAAGCCTCTGGCAATCGTCTCTGGTGAAGACGTGAGAAACTCACTCTGCAGGCAGTGTGGAACTGTGAGGGACTGAGGCTGAGCTCAACTCACAGAAGTAAGATGCTTTTGGACAAGGCGTTCAGCTACCTTCTCACATATGGAACTTAGTATGTAGCACCTGTCTACCACAAGAATTACTGGGAAATCGTGAATTGAGCTTGGAGGCACTCGTCTTGTGTGCCGGGAGATTCCAATTACCTCTCCCAGCACTTCCGTCATACAGCGAGCCTAGGCCTTTTAGAAACCAAGGGTACCAGCAGGCTGGATGTGGAGGTACAGGCCATAGGCTCAACTCTCAGAAGTGTGTATGCATGGGAGGCAGATGTCAGCTACCCGCTCGTACATGGGATTTGGAACCTAGCTACACTCTGGTTGAGGAAAGCCGTTGGAAATCGCTGTATTCAACTCAGATACACGGGAGTTCAGGCCCAGTGCTCACACATGCTTTTCCCGCAACCTCTCCCAGCCACTAACATTAGGATGTTAGCAGCTACTCCTACAGTCAGGCAGGATGCGGGAGGGTTCTGCCCTGTCCTCAGCTCTCACAGGGAAGCAGGTCTTGAAGCCAGCTGTCAACTAGCTGCATTCCTATGGCAGTGAGAAGGTAGCAGTATTCTGAGTCAGGAGGTTCCAAGATTACCACTCTACTGCACCTGGGGATACCCTCCAGGTCTGCATTGTTACCCTGCGTCTCAGAAGCCTCTGGCAAACGTCTCTGCTGAAGACCTGCGAAACTCACTCTGCAGGCAGTGTGGAACTGTGAGGGACTGAGGCTGAGCTCAACTCTCAGAACTAAGATGCTTTTGGACAAGGCGTTCAGCTACCTTCTCACATATGGAACTTAGTATGTAGCACCTGTCTACCACAAGAATTACTGGGAAATCGTGAATTGAGCTTGGAGGCACTCGTCTTGTGTTTCGGGAGATTCCAATTACCTCTCCCAGCACTTCCGTCAAACAGCGAGCCTAGGCCTTTTAGAAGCCAAGGTTACCAGCAGGCTGGATGTGGAGGTACAGGCCATAAGCTCAACTCTCAGAAGTGTGTATGCATGGGAGGCAGATGTCTGCTACCCACTCGGACATGGGAGTTGGAACCTAGCTACACTGTGATTGAAGAAGGCCATTGGAAATCGCTGTATTCAACTCAGATACAAGGGAGTTCAGGCCCAGTGCTCACACATGCTTTTCCCGCAACCTCTCCCAGCCGCTAACATTAGGATGTTAGCAGCTACTCCTACAGTCAGGCAGGATGCGGGAGGGTTCTGCGCTGTCCTCAGCTCTCACAGGGAAGCATGTCTTGAAGTCAGCTGTCAACTAGCTGCATTCCTATGGCAGTGAGAAGGTAGCAGTACTCTGAGTCAGGAGGTTCCAAGATTACCACTCTACTGCACCTGGAGATACCCTCCAGGTCTGCATTGTTACCCTGCGTCTCAGAAGCCTCTGGTAATCGTCTCTGGTGAACACGTGTGAAACTCACTCTGCAGGCAGTGGGGAACTGTGAGGGACTGAGGCTGAGCTCATCTCTCAGAAGTAAGATGCTTTTGGACAAGGCGTTCAGCTACCTTCTCACATATGGAACTTAGTATGTAGCACCTGTCTACCACAAGAATTACTGGGAAATCGCTGGACTGAGCTTGGAGGCACTAGTCTTGTGTGCCGGGTGATTCCAATTACCTCTCCCAGCACTTCCGTCAAACAGCGAGCCTAGGCCTTTTAGAAGCCAAGGGTACCAGCAGGCTGGATGTGGAGGTACAGGCCATAAGCTCAACTCTCAGAAGTGTGTATGCATGGGAGGCAGATGTCTGCTACCCGCTCGTACATGGGATTTGGAACCTAGCTACACTCTGGTTGAGGAAAGCCGTTGGAAATCGCTGTATTCAACTCAGATACACAGGAGTTCATGCCCAGTGCTCACACACGCTTTTCCCGCAACCTCTCCCAGCCACTAACATTCGGATGTTAGCAGCTACTCCTACAGTCAGGCAGGATGCGGGAGGGTTCTGCCCTGTCCTCAGCTCTCACAGGGAAGCATGTCTTGAAGCCAGCTGTCAACTAGATGCATTCCTATGGCAGTGAGAATGTAGCAGTATTCTGAGTCAGAAGGTTCCAAGATTACCACTCTACTGCACCTGGAGATACCCTCCAGGTCTGCATTGTTAACTTGTACTCAGAAGCCTCTGGCAATCGTCTCTGCTGAAGACCTGCGAAACTCACTCTGCAGGCAGTGTGGAACTGTGAGGGACTGAGCCTGAGCTCAACTCTCAGAAGTAAGATGCTTTTCGACAAGGGGTTCAGCTACCTTCTCCCGTATGGAACTTAGTATGTAGCCCCTGTCTACCACAAGAATTACTGGGAAATCGTGAATTGAGCTTGGAGGCACTAGTCTTTTGTGCCGGGTGATTCCAATTACCTATCCCAACACTTCCGTCAAACAGCGAGCCTAGGCCTTTTAGAAGCCAAGGTTCCCAGCAGGCTGGATGTGGAGGTACAGGCCATAAGCTCAACTCTCAGAAGTGTGTATGCATGGGAGGCAGATGTCTGCTACCCGCTCGTACATGGGATTTGGAACCTAGCTACACTCTGGTTGAGGAAAGCCGTTGGAAATCGCTGTATTCAACTCAGATACACGGGAGTTCAGGCCCAGTGCTCTCACATGCTTTTCCCGCAACCTCTCACAGCCACTAACATTAGGATGTTAGCAGCTACTCCTACAGTCAGGCAGGATGCGGGAGGGTTCTGCCCTGTCCTCAGCTCTCACAGGGAAGCATGTCTTGAAGCCAGCTGTCAACTAGCTGCATTCCTATGGCAGTGAGAAGGTAGCAGTATTCTGAGTCAGGAGGTTCCAAGATTACCAGTCTACTGCACCTGGGGATATCCTCCAGGTCTGCATTGTTACCCTGTGTCTCAGAAGCCTCTGGCAAACGTCTCTGCTGAAGACCTGTGAAACTCACTCTACAGGCAGTGTGGAACTGTGAGGGACTGAGGCTGAGCTCAACTCTCAGAAGTAAGATGCTTTTGGACAAGGCGTTCAGCTACCCTCTCACGTATGGAACCTAGTATGTAGCACCAGTGTACCACAGGAATTACTAGGAAATCGCTAAACTGAGCTTGGAGGCACTAGTCTTGTGTGCCGGGTGATTCCAATTACCTCTCCCAACACTTCCGACAAACAACGAGCCTAGGCCTTTTAGAAGCCAAGGTTACCAGCACGCTGGCTGTGGAGGTACAGGCCATAAGCTCAACTCTCAGAAGTGTGTATGCATGGGAGGCAGATGTCTGCTACCCGCTCGGACATGGGAGTTGGAACCTAGCTACACTGTGATTGAAGAAGGCCATTGGAAATCGCTGTATTCAACTCAGATACACGGGAGTTCAGGCCCAGTGCTCACACATGCTTTTCCCGCAACCTCTCCCAGCCACTAACATAAGGATGTTAGCAGCTAGTCCTACAGTCAGGCAGGATGCGGGAGGGTTCTGCCCTGTCTTCAGCTCTCACAGGGAAGCATGTCTTGAAGCCAGCTGTCAACTAGCTGCATTCCTATGGCAGTGAGAAGGTAGCAGTATTCTGAGTCAGGAGGTTCCAAGATTACCACTCTACTGCACCTGGAGATACCCTCCAGGTCTGCATTGTTAACTTGTACTCAGAAGCCTCTGGCAATCGTCTCTGCTGAAGACCTGCGAAACTCACTCTGCAGGCAGTGTAGAACTGTGAGGGACTGAGGCTGAGCTCAACTCGCAGAAGTAAGATGCTTTTGGTCTAGTCGTTCAGCTACCTTCTCACGTATGGAACTTAGTATGTAGCCCCTGTCTACCACAAGAATTACTGGGAAATCGTGAATTGAGCTTGGAGGCACTAGTCTTGTGTGCCGGGTGATTCCAATTACCTCTCCCAGCACTTCCGTCAAACAGCGAGCCTAGGCCTTTTAGAAGCCAAGGGTACCAGCAGGCTGGCTGTGGAGGTACAGGCCATAAGCTCAACTCTCAGAAGTGTGTATGCATGGGAGGCAGATGTCTGCTACCCACTCGGACATGGGAGTTGGAACCTAGCTACACTGTGATTGAAGAAGGCCATTGGAAATCGCTGTATTCAACTCAGATACACGGGAGTTCAAGCCCAGTGCTCACACATGCTTTTCCCGCAACCTCTCCCAGCCACTAACATTAGGATGTTAGCAGCAACTCCTACAGTCAGGCAGGATGCGGGAGGGTTCTGCCCTGTCCTCAGCTCTCACAGGGAAGCATGTCTCGAAGTCAGCTGTCAACTAGCTGCATTCCTATGGCAGTGAGAAGGTAGCAGTACTCTGAGTCAGGAGGTTCCAAGATTACCACTCTACTGCACCTGGAGATACCCTCCAGGTCTGCATTGTTACCCTGCGTCTCAGAAGCCTCTGGTAATCGTCTCTGGTGAAGACGTGTGAAACTCACTCTGCAGGCAGTGTGGAACTGTGAAGGACTGAGGCTGAGCTCAACTCTCAGAAGTAAGATGCTTTTGGACAAGGCGTTCATCTACCTTCTCACATATGGAACTTAGTATGTAGCACCTGTCTACCACAAGAATTACTGGGAAATCGTGAATTGAGCTTGCAGGCACTAGTCTTGTGTGCCGGGAGATTCCAATTACCTCTCCCAGCACTTCCGTCAAACAGCGAGCCTAGGCCTTTTACAAGCCAAGGGTACCAGCAGGCTGGATGTGGAGGTACAGGCCATAAGCTCAACTCTCAGAAGTGTGTATGCATGGGAAGCAGATGTCTGCTACCCACTCGGACATGGGAGTTGGAACCTAGCTACACTGTGATTGAAGAAGGCCATTGGAAATCGCTGTATTCAACTCAGATACACGGGAGTTCAGGCCCAGTGCTCACACATGCTTTTCCCGCAACCTCTCCCAGCCACTAACATTAGGATGTTAGCAGCTACACCTACAGTCATGCAGGATGCGGGAGTGTTCTGTCCTGTCCTCAGCTCTCAAAGGGAAGCATGTCTTGAAGCCAGCTGTCAACTGACTGCATTCCTATGGCAGTGAGAAGGTAGCAGTACTCTGAGTCAGGAGGTTCCAAGATTACCACTCTACTGCACCTGGAGATACCCTCCAGGTCTGCTTTGGTAACTTGTACTCAGAAGCCTCTGGCAATGGTCTCTGCTGAAGACCTGCGAAACTCACTCTGCAGGCAGTATGGAACTGTGAAGGACTGAGGCTGAGCTCAACTCTCAGAAGTAAGATGCTTTTGGACAAGGCGTTCAGCTACCTTCTCACATATGGAACTTAGTATGTAGCACCTGTCTACCACAAGAATTACTGGGAAATCGTGAATTGAGCTTGGAGGTACTCATCTTGTGTGCCGGGAGATTCCAATTACCTCTCCCAGCACTTCCGTCAAACAGCGAGCCTAGGCCTTTTACAAGCCAAGGGTACCAGCAGGCTGGTTGTGGAGGTACAGGCCATAAGCTCAACTCTCAGAAGTGTGTATGCATGGGAGGCAGATGTCTGCTACCCGCTCGTACATGGGATTTGGAACCTAGCTACACTCTGGTTGAGGAAAGCCGTTGGAAATCGCTGTATTCAACTCAGATATACGGGAGTTCAGGCCCAGTGCTCACACATGCTTTTCCCGCAACCTCTCCAAGCCACTAACATTAGGATGTTAGCAGCTACTCCTACAGTCAGGCAGGATGCGGGAGGGTTCTGCCCTGTCCTCAGCTCTCACAGGGAAGCATGTCTTGAAGCCAGCTGTCAACTAGCTGCATTCCTATGGCAGTGAGAAGGTAGCAGTATTCTGAGTCAGGAGGTTCCAAGATTACCAGTCTACTGCACCTGGGGATACCCTCCAGATCTGCATTATTACCCTGCGTCTCAGAAGCCTCTGGCAAACGTATCTGCTGAAGACCTGCGAAACTCACTCTGCAGGCAGTGTGAAACTGTGAGGGACTGAGGCTGAGCTCAACTCTCAGAAGTAAGATGCTTTTGGACAAGGCGTTCAGCTACCTTCTCACATATGGAACTTAGTATGTAGCACCTGTCTACCACAAGAATTACTGGGAAATCGTGAATTGAGCTTGGAGGCACTAGTCTTGTGTGCCGGGAGATTCCAATTACCTCTCCCAGCACTTCCGTCAAACAGCGAGCCTAGGCCTTTTAGAAGCCAAGGGTACCAGCAGGCTGGCTGTGGATGTAGAGGCCATAAGCTCAACTCTCAGAAGTGTGTATGCATGGGAGGCAGATGTCTGCTACCCACTCGTACATGGGATTTGGAAACTAGCTACACTCTGGTTGAGGAAAGCCGTTGGAAATCGCTGTATTCAACTCAGATACACGGGAGTTCAGGCCCAGTGCTCACACATGCTTTTCCCGCAACCTCTCCCAGCCACTAACATTAGGATAGTAGCAGCTACTCCTACAGTCAGGCAGGATGCGGGAGGATTCTGCCCTGTCCTCAGCTCTCACAGGGAAGCATGTCTTGAAGCCAGCTGTCAACTAGCTTCATTCCGATGGCAGTGAGAATGTAGCAGTATTCTGAGTCAGGAGGTTCCAAGATTACCAGTCTACTGCACCTGGGGATACCCTCCAGGTCTGCATTGTTACCCTGCGTCTCAGAAGCCTCTGGCAAACGTCTCTGCTGAAGACCTGCGAAACTCACTCTGCAGGCACGGTGGAACAGTGAGGGACTGAGGGTGAGCTCAACTCTCAGAAGTAAGATGCTTTTGGACAAGGCGTTCAGCTACCTTCTCACATATGGAACTTAGTATGTAGCACCTGTCTACCACAAGAATTACTGGGAAATCGTGATTTGAGCTTGGAGGCACTAGTCTTGTGTGCCGGGTGATTCCAAATACCTCTCCCAACACTTCCGTCAAACAGAGAGCCTAGGCCTTTTAGAAGCCAACGGTACCAGCAGGCTGGATGTGGAGGTACAGGCCATAAGCTCAACTCTCAGAAGTGTGTATGCATGGGAGGCAGATGTCTGTTACCAGCTCGTACATGGGATTTGGAATCTAGCTACACTCTGGTTGAGGAAAGACGTTGGAAATCGCTGTATTCTACTCAGATACACGGGAGTTCAGGCCCAGTGCTCACACATGCTTTTCTCGCATCCTCTCCCAGCCACTAACATTAGGATGTTAGCAGCTACTCCTACAATCAGCAGGATGCGGGAGGGTTCTGCCCTGTCCTCAGCTCTCACAGGGAAGCATGTCTTGAAGCCAGCTGTCAACTAGCTGCATTCCTATGGCAGTGAGAAGGTAGCAGTACTCTGAGTCAGGAGGTTCCAAGATTACCACTCTACTGCACCTGGAGATACCCTCCAGGTCTGCATTGTTACCCTGCGTCTCAGAAGCCTCTGGTAATCGTCTCTGGTGAAGACGTGTGAAACTCACTCTGCAGGCAGTGTGGAACTGTGAAGGACTGAGGCTGAGCTCAACTCTCAGAAATAAGATGCTTTTGGACAAGGCGTTCAGCTACCTTCTCACATATGGAACTTAGTATGTAGCACCTGTCTACCACAAGAATTACTGGGAAATCGTGAATTGAGCTTGGAGGCACTAGTCTTGTGTGCCGGGAGATTCCAATTACCTCTCCCAGCACTTCCGTCAAACAGCGAGCCTAGGCCTTTTACAAGCCAAGGGTACCAGCAGGCTGGATGTGGAGGTACAGGCCATAAGCTCAACTCTCAGAAGGGTGTATGCATGGGAGGCAGATGTCTGCTACCCACTCGGACATGGGAGTTGGAACCTAGCTACACTGTGATTGAAGAAGGCCATTGGAAATCGCTGTATTCAACTCAGATACACGGGAGTTCAGGCCCAGTGCTCACACATGCTTTTCCCGCAACCTCTCCCAGCCACTAACATTAGGATGTTAGCAGCTACTACTACAGTCAGGCAGGATGCGGGAGTGTTCTGTCCTGTCCTCAGCTCTCAAAGGGAAGCCTGTCTTGAAGCCAGCTGTCAACTGACTGCATTCCTATGGCAGTGAGAAGGTAGCAGTACTCTGAGTCAGGAGGTTCCAAGATTACCACTCTACTGCACCTGGAGATACCCTCCAGGTCTGCTTTGGTAACTTGTACTCAGAAGCCTCTGGCAATGGTCTCTGCTGAAGACCTGCGAAACTCACTCTGCAGGCCGTATGGAACTGTGAGGGACTGAGGCTGAGCTCAACTCTCAGAAGTAAGATGCTTTTGGACAAGGCGTTCAGCTACATTCTCACATATGGAACTTAGTATGTAGCACATGTCTACAACAAGAATTACTGGGAAATCGTGAATTGAGCTTGGAGGCACTCACCTTGTGTGCCGGGAGATTCCAATTACCTCTCCCAGCACTTCCGTCAAACAGCGAGCCTAGGCCTTTTACAAGCCAAGTGTACCAGCAGGCTGGATGTGGAGGTACAGGCCATAAGCTCAACTCTCAGAAGTGTGTATGCATGGGAGGCAGATGTCTGCTACCCGCTCGTACATGGGATTTCGAACCTAGCTACACTCTGGTTGAGGAAAGCCGTTGGAAATCGCTGTATTCAACTCAGATATACGGGAGTTCAGGCCCAGTGCTCACACATGCTTTTCCCGCAACCTCTCCCAGCCACTAACATTAGGATGTTAGCAGCTACTCCTACAGTCAGGCAGGATGCGGGAGGGTTCTGCCCTGTCCTCAGCTCTCACAGGGAAGCATGTCTTGAAGCCAGCTGTCAACTAGCTGCATTCCTATGGCAGTGAGAAGGTAGCAGTATTCTGAGTCAGGAGGTTCCAAGATTACCAGTCTACTGCACCTGGGGATACCCTCCAGATCTGCATTGTTACCCTGCGTCTCAGAAGCCTCTGGCAAACGTCTCTGCTGAAGACCTGCGAAACTCACTCTGCAGGCAGTGTGAAACTGTGAGGGACTGTGCTGAGCTCAACTCTCAGAAGTAAGATGCTTTTGGACAAGGCGTTCAGCTGCCTTCTCACATATGGAACTTAGTATGTAGCACCTGTCTACCACAAGAATTACTGGGAAATCGTGAATTGAGCTTGGAGGCACTAGTCTTGTGTGCCGGGAGATTCCAAATACCTCTCCCAACACTTCCGTCAAACAGCGAGCCTAGGCCTTTTAGAAGCCAAGGGTACCAGCAGGCTGGCTGTGGATGTAGAGGCCATAAGCTCAACTCTCAGAAGTGTGTATGCATGGGAGGCAGATGTCTGCTACCCACTCGTACATGGGATTTGGAAACTAGCTACACTCTGGTTGAGGAAAGCCGTTGGAAATCGCTGTATTCAACTCAGATACACGGGAGTTCAGGCCCAGTGCTCACACATGCTTTTCCCGCAACCTCTCCCAGCCACTAACATTAGGATGGTAGCAGCTACTCCTACAGTCAGGCAGGATGCGGGAGGATTCTGCCCTGTCCTCAGCTCTCACAGGGAAGCATGTCTTGAAGCCAGCTGTCAACTAGCTGCATTCCTATGGCAGTGAGAATGTAGCAGTATTCTGAGTCAGGAGGTTCCAAGATTACCAGTCTACTGCACCTGGAGATACCCTCCAGGTCTGCATTGTTAACTTGTACTCCGAAGCCTCTGGTAATCGTCTCTGGTGAAGACGTGTGAAACTCACTCTGCAGGCAGTGTGGAACTGTGAGGGACTGAGGCTGAGCTCAACTTTCAGAAGTAAGATGCTTTTGGACAAGGCGTTCAGCTACCTTCTCACATATGGAACTTAGTATGTAGCACCTGTCTACCACAAGAATTACTGGGAAATCGTGGATTGAGCTTGGAGACACTCGTCTTGTGTGCGGGGAGATTCCAATTACCTCTCCCAGCACTTCCGTCAAACAGCGAGCCTAGGCCTTTTAGAAGCCAAGGGTATCAGCAGGCTGGATGTGGAGGTTCAGGCCATAAGCTCAACTCTCAGAAGTGTGTATGCATGGGAGGTAGATGTCTGCTACCCCCTCGGACATGGGACTTGGAACCTAGGTACACTGTGATTGAAGAAGGCCATTGGAACTCGCTGTATTCAACTCAGATACACGGGAGTTCAAGCCCAGTGCTCACACATGCTTTTCCCGCAACCTCTCCCAGCCACTAACATTAGGATGTTAGCAGCTACTCCTACAGTCAGGCAGGATGCGGGAGGGTTCTGCCCTGTCCTCACCTCTCACAGGGAAGCATGTCTTGAAGCCAGCTGTCAACTAGCTGCATTCCTATGGCAGTGAGAAGGTAGCAGTACTCTGAGTCAGGAGGTTCCAAGATTACCACTCTACTGCACCTGGAGATACCCTCCAGGTCTGCATTGTTACCCTGCGTCTCAGAGGCCTCTGGCAATCGTCTCTGGTGAAGACGTGTGAAACTCACTCTGCAGGCAGTGTGGAACTGTGAGGGACTGTGGCTGAGCTCAACTCTCAGAAGTAAGATGCTTTTGGACAAGGCGTTCAGCTACCTTCTCACATATGGAACTTAGTATGTAGCACCTGTCTACCACAAGAATTACTGGGAAATCGCTGGACTGAGCTTGTAGGCACTAGTCTTGTGTGCCGGGTGATACCAATTACCTCTCCCAGCACTTCCGTCAAACAGCGAGCCTAGGCCTTTTAGAAGCCAAGGGTACCAGCAGGCTGGATGTGGAGGTACAGGCCATAAGCTCAACTCTCAGAAGTGTGTATGCATGGGAGGCAGATGTCTGCTACCCGCTCGTACATGGGATTTGGAACCTAGCTACACTCTGGTTGAGGAAAGCCGTTGGAAATCGCTGTATTCAACTCAGATACACGGGAGTTCAGGCCCAGTGCTCACACATGCTTTTCCTGCAACCTCTCCCAGCCACTAACATTAGGATGTTAGCAGCTACTCCTACAGTCAGGCAGGATGCGGGAGGGTTCTGCCCTGTCCTCAGCTCTCACAGGGAAGCATGTCTTGAAGCCAGCTGTCAACTAGCTGCATTCCTATGGCAGTGAGAAGGTAGCAGTATTCTGAGTCAGGAGGTTCCAAGATTACCACTCTACTGCACCTGGAGATACCCTCCAGGTCTGCATTGTTAACTTGTACTCAGAAGCCTCTGGCAATCGTCTCTGCTGAAGACCTGCGAAACTCACTCTGCAGGCAGTGTGGAACTGTGAGGGACTGAGGCTGAGCTCAACTCGCAGAAGTAAGATGCTTTTGGTCTAGTCGTTCAGCTACCTTCTCACGTATGGAACTTAGTATGTAGCCCCTGTCTACCACAAGAATTACTGGGAAATCGTGAATTGAGCTTGGAGGCACTAGTCTTGTGTGCCGGGTGATTCCAATTACCTCTCCCAACACTTCCGTCAAAAAGTGAGCTTAGGCCTTTTAGAAGCCAAGGGTACCAGCAGGCTGGCTGTGGAGGTACAGGCCATAAGCTCAACTCTCAGAAGTGTGTATGCATGGGAGGCAGATGTCTGCTACCCACTCGGACATGGGAGTTGGAACCTAGCTACACTGTGATTGAAGAAGGCCATTGGAAATCGCTGTATTCAACTCAGATACACGGAAGTTCAGTCCCAGTGCTCACACATGCTTTTCCCTCAACCTCTCCCAGCCACTAACATAAGGATGTTAGCAGCTACTCCTACAGTCAGGCAGGATGCGGGAGGGTTCTGCCCTGTCCTCAGATCTCACAGGGAAGCATGTCTTGAAGCCATCTGTCAACTAGCTGCATTCCTATGGCAGTGAGAAGGTAGCAGTACTCTGAGTCAGGAGGTTCAAAGATTACCAATCTACTGCACCTGGAGATACCCACCAGGTCTGCATTGTTAACTTGTACTCCGAAGCCTCTGGTAATCGTCTCTGGTGAAGACGTGTGAAACTCACTCTGCAGGCAGTGTGGAACTGTGAGGGACTGAGGCTGAGCTCAACTTTCAGAAGTAAGATGCTTTTGGACAAGGCGTTCAGCTACCTTCTCACATATGGAACTTAGTATATAGCACCTGTCTACCACAAGAATTACTGGGAAATCGTGAATTGAGCTTGGAGACACTCGTCTTGTGTGCGGGGAGATTCCAATTACCTCTCCCAGCACTTCCGTCAAACAGCGAGCCTAGGCCTTTTAGAAGCCAAGGGTATCAGCAGGCTGGATGTGGAGGTACAGGCCAGAAGCTCAACTCTCAGAAGTGTGTATGCATGGGAGGCAGATGTCTGCTACCCACTCGGACATGGGAGTTGGAACCTAGCTACACTGTGATTGAAGAAGGCCATTGGAAATAGCTGTATTCAACTCAGATACACGGGAGTTCAAGCCCAGTGCTCACACATGCTTTTCCCGCAACCTCTCCCAGCCACTAACATTAGGATGTTAGCAGCAACTCCTACAGTCAGGCAGGATGCGGGAGGGTTCTGCCCTGTCCTCAGCTCTCACAGGGAAGCATGTCTCGAAGTCAGCTGTCAACTAGCTGCATTCCTATGGCAGTGAGAAGGTAGCAGTACTCTGAGTCAGGAGGTTCCAAGATTACCACTCTACTGCACCTGGAGATACCCTCCAGGTCTGCATTGTTACCCTGCGTCTCAGAAGCCTCTGGTAATCGTCTCTGGTGAAGACGTGTGAAACTCACTCTGCAGGCAGTGTGGAACTGTGAAGGACTGAGGCTGAGCTCAACTCTCAGAAGTAAGATGCTTTTGGACAAGGCGTTCAGCTACCTTCTCACATATGGAACTTAGTATGTAGCACCTGTCTACCACAAGAATTACTGGGAAATCGCTGGACTGAGCTTGGAGGCACTAGTCTTGTGTGCCGGGTGATTCCAAATACCTCTCCCAGCACTTCCGTCAAACAGCGAGCCTAGGCCTTTTAGAAGCCAAGGGTACCAGCAGGCTGGATGTGGAGGTACAGGCCATAAGCTCAACTCTCAGAAGTGTGTATGCATGGGAGGCAGATGTCTGCTACCCGCTCGTACATGGGATTTGGAACCGAGCTACACTCTGGTTGAGGAAAGCCGTTGGAAATCGCTGTATTCAACACAGATACACGGGAGTTCAGGCCCAGTGCTCACACATGCTTTTCCCGCAACCTCTCCCAGCCAATAACTTAAGGATGTTAGCAGCTACTCCAAGAGTCAGGCACGATGCGGGAGGGTTCTGTCCTGTCCTCAGCTCTCACAGGGAAGCATGTTGAAGCCAGCTGTCAACTAGCTGCATTCCTATGGCAGTGAGAAGGTAGCAGTATTCTCAGTCAGGAGGTTCCAAGATTACCACTCTACTGCACCTGGAGATACCCTCCAGGTCTGCATTGTTAACTTGTACTCAGAAGCCTCTGGCAATCGTCTCTGCTGAAGACCTGCGAAACTCACTCTGCAGGCAGTGTGGAACTGTGAGGGACTGAGGCTGAGCTCAACTCTCAGAAGTAAGATGCTTTTGGACAAGGCGTTCAGCTACCTTCTCACGTATGTAACTTAGTATGTAGCACCTGTCTACCACAAGAATTACTGGGAAATCGTGAATTGAGCTTGGAGAGACTAGTCTTGTGTGCCGGGTGATTCCAATTACCTCTCCCAACACTTCCGTCAAACAGCGAGCCTAGGCCTTTTAGAAGCCAAGGGTACCAGCAGGCTGGATGTGGAGGTACAGGCCATAAGCTCAACTCTCAGAAGTGTGTATGCATGGGAGGCACATGTCTGCTACCCGCTCGTCCATGGGATTTGGAACCTAGCTACACTCTGGTTGAGGAAAGCCGTTGGAAATCGCTGTATTCAACTCAGATACACGGGAGTCCAGGCCAAGTGCTCACACATGCTTTTCGTGAAACCTCTCCCAGCCACTAACATTAGGATGTTAGCAGCTACTCCTACAGTCAGGCAGGATGCGGGAGGGTTCTGCCCTGTCCTCAGCTCTCACAGGGAAGCATGTCTTGAAGCCAGGTGTCAACTAGCTGCATTCCTATGGCAGTGAGAAGGTAGCAGTATTCTGAGTCAGGAGGTTCCAAGATTACCAGTCTACTGCACCAGGGGATACCCTCCAGGTCTGCATTGTTACCCTGCGTCTCAGAAGCCTCTGGTAAACGTCTCTGCTGAAGACCTGCGAAACTCACTCTGCAGGCAGTGTGGAACTGTGAGGGACTGAGGCTGATCTCAACTCTCAGAAGTAAGATGCTTTTGGACAAGGCGTTCAGCTACCCTCTCACATATGGAACTTAGTATGTAGCACCTGTCTACCACAAGAATTACTGGGAAATGGCTGGACTGAGCTTGGAGGCACTAGTCTTGTGTGCCGGGTGATTCCAATTACCTCTCCCAGCACTTCCATCAAACAGCGAGCCTAAGCCTTTTAGAAGCCAAGGCTACCAGCACGCTGGCTGTGGAGGTACAGGCCATAAGCTCAACTCTCAGAAGTGTGTATGCATGGGAGGCAGATGTCTGCTACCCACTCGGACATGGGAGTTGGAACCTAGCTACACTGTGATTGAAGAAGGCTATTGGAAATCGCTGTATTCAACTCAGATACACGGGAGTTCAGGCCCAGTGCTCAAACATGCTTTTCACGCAACCTCTCCCAGCCACTAACATAAGGATGTTAACAGCTACTCCTACAGTCAGGCAGGATGCGGGAGGCTTCTGCCCTGTCCTCAGCTCTCACAGGGAAGCATGTCTTGAAGCCATCTGTCAACTAGCTGCATTCCTATGGCAGTGAGAAAGTAGCAGTACTCTGAGTCAGGAGATTCCAAGATTACCACTCTACTGCACCTGGAGATACCCTCCAGGTCTGCATTGTTAACTTGTACTCAGAAGCCTCTGGCAATCGTCTCTGGTGAAGACGTGTGGAACTCACTCTGCAGGTAGTGTGGAACTGTGAGGGACTGAGGCTGAGCTCAACTCTCAGAAGTAAGATGCTTTTGGACAAGGCGTTCAGCTACCTTCTCACATATGGAACTTAGTATGTAGCACCTGTCTACCACAAGAATTACTGGGAAATCGTGAATTGAGCTTGGAGGCACTCGTCTTGTGTGCCGGGAGATTCCAATTACCTCTCCCAGCACTTCCGTCAAACAGCGAGCCTAGGCCTTTTAGAAGCCAAGGGTACCAGCAGGCTGGATGTGGAGGTACAGGCCATAAGCTCAACTCTCAGAAGTGTGTATGCATGGGAGGAAGATGTCTGCTACCCGCTCGTACATGGGATTTGGAACCTAGCTACACTCTGGTTGAGGAAAGCCGTTGGAAATCCCTGTATTCAACTCTGATAAACGGGAGTTCAGGCCCAGTGCTCACACATGCTTTTCCCGCAACCTCTCCCAGGCACTAACATTAGGATGTTAGCAGCTACTCCTACAGTCAGGCAGGATGCGGGAGGGTTCTGCCCTGTCCTCAGCTCTCACAGGGAAGCATGTCTTGAAGTCAGCTGTCAACTAGCTGCATTCCTATGGCAGTGAGAAGGTAGCAGTACTCTGAGTCAGGAGGTTCCAAGATTACCACTCTACTGCACCTGGAGATACCCTCCAGGTCTGCATTGTTACCCTGCGTCTCAGAAGCCTCTGGTAATCGTCTCTGGTGAAGACGTGTGAAACTCACTCTGCAGGCAGTGTGGAACTGTGAGGGACTGAGGCTGAGCTCAACTCTCAGAAGTAAGATGCTTTTGGACAAGGCGTTCAGCTACCTTCTCACATATGGAACTTAGTATGTAGCACCTGTCTACCACAAGAATTACTGGGAAATCGCTGGACTGAGCTTGGAGGCACTAGTCTTGTGTGCCGGGTGATTCCAATTACCTCTCCCAGCACTTCCGTCAAACAGCGAGCCTAGGCCTTTTAGAAGCCAAGGGTACCAGCAGGCTGGATGTGGAGGTACCGGACATAAGCTGAACTCTCAGAAGTGTGTATGCATGGGAGGCAGATGTCTGCTACCCGCTCGTACATGGGATTTGGAACCTAGCTACACTCTGGTTGAGGAAAGCCGTTGGAAATCGCTGTATTCAACTCAGATACACGGGAGTTCAGGCCCAGTGCTCACACACGCTTTTCCCGCAACCTCTCCCAGCCACTAACATTAGGATGTTAGCAGCTACTCCTACAGTCAGGCAGGATGCGGGAGGGTTCTGCCCTGTCCTCAGCTCTCACAGGGAAGCATATCTTGAAGCCAGCTGTCAACTAGCTGCATTCCGATGGCAGTGAGAAGGTAGCAGTATTCTGAGTCAGAAGGTTCCAAGATTACCACTCTACTGCACCTGGAGATACCCTCCAGGTCTGCATTGTTACCCTGCGTCTCAGAAGCCTCTGGCAAACGTCTCTGCTGAAGACCTGCGAAACTCACTCTGCAGGCAGGGTGGAACTGTGAGGGACTGAGGCTGAGCTCAACTCTCAGAAGTAAGACGCTTTTGGACAAGGCGTTCAGCTACCTTCTCACGTATGGAACTTAGTATGTAGCACCTGTCTACCACAAGAATTACTGGGAAATCGTGAATTGAGCTTGGAGGCACTAGTCTTGTGTGCCGGGTGATTCCAAATACCTCTCCCAACACTTCCGTCAAACAGAGAGCGTAGGCCTTTTAGAAGCCAACGGTACCAGCAGGCTGGATGTGGAGGTACAGGCCATAAGCTCAACTCTCAGAAGTGTGTATGCATGGGAGGCAGATGTCTGTTACCCGCTCGTACATGGGATTTGGAATCTAGCTACACTCTGGTTGAGGAAAGACGTTGGAAATTGCTGTATTCTACTCAGATACACGGGAGTTCAGGCCCAGTGCTCACACATGCTTTTCCCGCAACCTCTCCCAGCCACTAACATTAGGATGTTAGCAGCTACTCCTACAATCAGGCAGGATGCGGGAGGGTTCTGCCCTGTCCTCAGCTCTCACAGGGAAGCATGTCTTGAAGCCAGCTGTCAACTAGCTGCATTCCTATGGCAGTGAGAAGGTAGCAGTACACTGAGTCAGGAGGTTCCAAGATTACCACTCTACTGCACCTGGAGATACCCTCCAGGTCTGCATTGTTACCCTGCGTCTCAGAGGCCTCTGGTAATCGTCTCTGGTGAAGACGTGTGAAACTCACTGTGCAGGCAGTGTGGAACTGTGAGGGACTGTGGCTGAGCTCAACTCTCAGAAGTAAGATGCTTTTGGACAAGGCGTTCAGCTACCTTCTCACATATGGAAGTTAGTATGTAGCACCTGTCTATCACAAGAATTACTGGGAAATCGCTGGACTGAGCTTGTAGGCACTAGTCTTGTGTGCCGGGTGATACCAATTACCTCTCCCAGCACTTCCGTCAAACAGCGAGCCTAGGCCTTTTAGAAACCAAGTGTACCAGCAGGCTGGATGTGGAGGTACAGGCCATAAGCTCAACTCTCAGAAGTGTGTATGCATGGGAGGCAGATGTCTGCTACACGCTCGTACATGGGATTTGGAACCTAGCTACACTCTGGTTGAGGAAAGCCGTTGGAAATCGCTGTATTCAACTCGGATACACGGGAGTTCAGGCCCAGTGCTCACACATGCTTTTCCCGCAACCTCTCCCAGCCACTAACATTAGGATGTTAGCAGCTAATCCTACAGTCAGGCAGGATGCGGGAGGGTTCTGCCCTGTCCTCAGCTCTCACAGGGAAGCATGTCTTGAAGCCAGCTGTCAACTAGCTGTATTCCTATGGCAGTGAGAAGGTAGCAGTATTCTGAGTCAGGAGGTTCCAAGATTACCACTCTACTGCACCTGGGGATACCCTCCAGGTCTGCATTGTTACCCTGCGTCTCAGAAGCCTCTGGCAATCGTCTCTGCTGAAGACCTGCGAAACTCACTCTGCAGGCAGTGTGGAACTGTGAGGGACTGAGGCTGAGCTCAACTCTCAGAAGTAAGATGCTTTTGGACAAGGCGTTCAGCTACCTTCTCACGTATGGAACTTAGTATGTAGCACCTGTCTACCACAAGAATTACTGGGAAATCGCTGGACTGAGCTTGGAGGCACTAGTCTTGTGTGCCGGGTGATTCCAATTACCTCTCCCAGCACTTCCGTCAAACAGCGGGCCTAGGCCTTTTAGAAGCCAAGGGTACCAGCAGGCTGGATGTGGAGGTACAGGCCATAAGCTCAACTCTCAGAAGTGTGTATGCATGGGAGGCAGATGTCTGCTACACGCTCGTACATGGGATTTGGAACCTAGCTACACTCTGGTTGAGGAAAGACGTTGGAAATCGCTGTATTCAACTCAGATACACGGGAGTTCAGGCCCAGTGCTCACACATGCTTTTCCCTCAACCTCTCCCAGCCACTAACATAAGGATGTTAGCAGCTACTCCTACAGTCAGGCAGGATGCGGGAGGGTTCTGCCCTGTCCTCAGATCTCACAGGGAAGCATGTCTTGAAGCCAGCTGTCTACTAGCTGCATTCCTATGGCAGTGAGAAGGTAGCAGTACTCTGAGTCAAGAGGTTCAAAGATTACCAATCTACTGCACCTGGAGATACCCTCCAGGTCTGCATTGTTAACTTGTACTCCGAAGCCTCTGGTAATCGTCTCTGGTGAAGACGTGTGAAACTCACTCTGCAGGCAGTGTGGAACTGTGAGGGACTGAGGCTGAGCTCAACTTTCAGAAGTAAGATGCTTTTGGACAAGGCGTTCAGCTACCTTCTCACATATGGAAGTTAGTATGTAGCACCTGTATACCACAAGAATTACTGGGAAATCGTGAATTGAGCTTGGAGACACTCGTCTTGTGTGCCGGGAGATTCCAATTACCTCTCCCAGCACTTCCGTCAAACAGCGAGCCTAGGCCTTTTAGAAGCCAAGGGTATCAGCAGGCTGGATGTGGAGGTACAGGCCATAAGCTCAACTCTCAGAAGTGTGTATGCATGGGAGGCAGATGTGTGCTACCCACTCGGACATGGGAGTTGGAACCTAGCTACACTGTGATTGAAGAAGGCCATTGGAAATCGCTGTATTCAACTCAGATACACGGGAGTCCAGGCCAAGTGCTCACACATCCTTTTTGTGAAACCTCTCCAAGCCACTAACATTAGGATGTTAGCAGCTACTCCTACAGTCAGGCAGGATGCGGGAGTGTTCTGCCCTGTCCTCAGCTCTCACAGGGAAGCATGTCTTGAAGTCAGCTGTCAACTGGCTGCATTCCTATGGCAGTGAGAAGGTAGGAGTACTCTGAGTAGGGAGGTTCCAAGATTTCCACTCTACTGCACCTGGAGATACCCTCCAGGTCTGCATTGTTAACTTGTACTCAGAAGCCTCTGGAAATCGTCTCTGGTGAAGACGTGCGAAACTCACTCTGCAGGCAGTGTGGAACTGTGAGGGACAGAGGCTGAGCTCAACTCTCAGAAGTAAGATGCTTTTGGACAAGGCGTTCAGCTACCTTATCACATATGGAACTTAGTATGTAGCACCTGTCTACCACAAGAATTACTGGGAAATCGTGAATTGAGCTTGGAGGCACTCGTCTTGTGTGCCGGGAGATTCCAATTACCTCTCCCAGCACTTCCGTCATACAGCGAGCCTAGGCCTTTTAGAAGCCAAGGGTACCAGCAGGCTGGATGTGGAGGTATAGGCCATAAGCTCAATTCTCAAAGTGTGTATGCATGGGAGGCAGATGTCAGCTACCCACTCGGACATGGGAGTTGGAACCTAGCTACACTGTGATTGAAGAAGGCCATTGGAAATCGCTGTATTCAACTCAGATACACGGGAGTTCAGGCCCAGTGCTCACACACGCTTTTCCCGCATCCTCTCCCAGCCATTAACATTAGGATGTTAGCAGCTACTCCTACTGTCAGGCAGGATGCGTGAGGGTTCTGCCCTGTCCTCAGCTCTCACAGGGAAGCATGTCTTGAAGTCAGCTGTCAACTAGCTGAATTCCTATGGCAGTGAGAAGGTAGCAGTACTCTGAGTCAGGAGGTTCCAAGATTACCACTCTACTGCACCTGGAGATTCCCTCCAGGTCTGCATTGTTACCCTGCATCTCAGATGCCTCTGGTAATCGTCTCTGGTGAAGACGTGTGAAACTCACTCTGCAGGCAGTGTGGAACTGTGAGGGACTGAGGGAGAGCTCAACTCTCAGAAGTAAGATGCTTTTGGACAAGGCGTTCAGGTACCCTCTCACGTATGGAACTTAGTATGTAGCACCAGTCTACCACAGGAATTACTAGGAAATCGCTGGACTGCGCTTGGAGGCACTAGTCTTGTGTGCCGGGTGATTACAATTACCTCTCCCAACACTTCAGTCAAACAGCGAGCCTAGGCCTTTTAGAAGCCAAGGCTACCAGCACGCTGGCTGTGGAGGTACAGGCCATAAGCTCAACTCTCAGAGGTGTGTATGCATGGGAGGCAGATGTCTGCTACCCACTCGGACATGGGAGTTGGAACCTAGCTACACTGTGATTAAAGAAGGCCATTGGAAATCGCTGTATTCAACTCAGATACACGGGAGTTCAGGCCCAGTGCTCAAACATGCTTTTCCCGCAACCTCTCCCAGCCACTAACATAAGGATGTTCACAGCTACTCCTACAGTCAGGCAGGATGCGGGAGGGTTCTGCCCTGTCCTCAGCTCTCACAGGGAAGCATGTCTTGAAGCCATCTGTCAACTAGCTGAATTCCTATGGAAGTGAGAAGGTAGCAGTACTCTGAGTCAGGAGGTTCCAAGATTACCACTCTACTGCACCTGGAGATACCCTCCAGGTCTGCATTGTTAACTTGTACTCAGAAGCCTCTGGCAATCGTCTCTGGTGAAGACGTGTGAAACTCACTCTGCAGGCAGTTTGGAACTGTGAGGGACTGAGGGTGAGCTCAACTCTCACAAATAAGATGCTTTTGGACAAGGCGTTCAGCTACATTCTCACATATGGAACTTAGTATGTAGCACCTGTCTACCACAAGAATTACTGGGAAATCGTGAATTGAGCTTGGAGGCACTGGTCTTGTGTGCCGGGAGATTCCAATTACCTCTCCCAGCACTTCCGTCAAACAGCGAGCCTAGACCTTATAGAAGCCAAGGGTACCAGCAGGCTGGATGTGGAGGTACAGGCCATAAGCTCAACTCTCAGAAGTGTGTATGCATGGGAGGCCGACATGGGAGTTGGAACCTAGCTACACTGTGATTGAAGAAGGCCATTGGAAATAGCTGTATTCAACTCAAATACACGGGAGTTCAGGCCCAGTGCTCACACATGCTTTTCCCGCAACCTCTCCCAGCCACTAACATAAGGATGTTAGCAGCTACTCCTACAGTCAGGCAGGATGCGGGAGGGTTCTGCCCTGTCCTCAGCTCTCACGTGTGAAACTCACTCTGCAGGCAGTTTGGAACTGTGAGGGACTGAGGGTGAGCTCAACTCTCTGAAGTAAGATGCCTTTTTTTTTAATTATTTATTTATTTAATTATGATAGTCACAAAGAAAGAGAGAGGCAGAGACACAGGCAGAGGGAGAAGGAGGCTCCATGCACTGGGAGCCCGAAGTGGGATTCGATCCCGAGTCTCCAGGATCGCGCCCTGAGCCAAAGGCAGGCGCCAAACCCCTGCGCCACCCAGGGATCCCAGTAAGATGCTTTTGGACAAGGCGTTCAGCTACCTTCTCACATATGGAAGTTAGTATGTAGCACCTGTCTACCACAAGAATTACTGGGAAATCGCTGGCCTGAGCTTGGAGGCACTAGTCTTGTGTGCCGGGTGATTCCAATTACCTCTCCCAGCACTTCCTTCAAACAGCGAGCCTAGGCCTTTTAGAAGCCAAGGGCACCAGCAGGCTGGATGTGGAGGTACAGGCCATAAGCTCAACTCTCAGAAGTGTGTATGCATGGGAGGCAGATGTCTGCTACCCGCTCGTACATGGGATTTGGAACCTATCTACACTCTGGTTGAGGAAAGCCGTTGGAAATCGCTGTATTCAACTCAGATACACGGGAGTTCAGGCACAGTGCTCACACATGCTTTTCCCGCAACCTCTCCCAGCCATTAACATTAGGATGTTAGCAGCTACTCCTACAGTCAGGCAGGATTCGGGAGGGTTCTGCCCTGTCCTCAGCTCTCACAGGGAAGCATAGCTTGAAGCCAGCTGTCAACTAGCTGCATTCCTATGGCAGTGAGAAGGTAGCAGTATTCTGAGTCAGGAGGTTCCAATATTACCACTCTACTGCACATGGAGATACCCTCCAGGTCTGCATTGTTAACTTGTACTCAGAAGCCTCTGGCAATCGTCTCTGCTGAAGACATGCGAAACTCATTCTGCAGGCAGTGTGGAACTGTGAGGGACTGAGGCTGAGCTCAACTCTCAGAAGTAAGATGCTTTTGGTCAAGGCTTTCAGCTACCTTCTCCCGTATGGAACTTAGTATGTAGCACCTGTCTACCACAAGAATTACTGGGAAATCGCTGGACTGAGCTTGGAGGCACTAGTCTTGTGTGCCGGGTGATTCCAATTACCTCTCCCAACACTTCCGTCAAACAGCGAGCCTAGGCCTTTTAGAAGCCAAGGGTACCAGCAGGCTGGATGTGGAGGTACAGGCCATAAGCTCAAGTCTCAGAAGTGTGTATGCATGGGAGGCAGATGTCTGCTACCCGCTCGTACATGGGATTTGTAACCTAGCTACACTCTGGTTGAGGTAAGACGTTGGAAATCGCTATATTCAACTCAGATACACGGGAGTTCAGGCCCAGTGCTCACACATGCTTTTCCCGCAACCTCTCCCAGGCACAAACATTAGGATGTTAGCAGCTACTCCTACAGTCAGGCAGGATGCGGGAGGGTTCTGCCCTGTCCTCAGCTCTCACAGGGAAGCATGTCTTGAAGCCAGCTGTCAACTAGCTGCATTCCTATGGCAGTGAGAAGGTAGCAGTATTCTGAGTCAGGAGGTTCCAAGATTACCACTCTACTGCACCTGGAGATACCCTCCAGGTCTGCATTGTTAACTTGTACTCAGAAGCCTCTGGCAATCGTCTCTGTTGAAGACGTGTGAAACTCACTCTGCAGGCAGTGTGGAACTGTGAGGGACTGAGGCTGAGCTCAACTCTCAGAAGTAAGATGCTTTTGGACAAGGCGTTCAGCTACCTTCTCACGTATGTAACTTAGTATGTAGCACCTGTCTACCACAAGAATTACTGGGAAATCGTGAATTGAGCTTGGAGGCACTCGTCTTTTGTGCCGGGATATTCCAATTACCTCTCCCAGCACTTCCGTCAAACAGCTAGCCTAGGCCTTTTAGAAGCCAAGGGTACCAGCAGGCTGGATGTGGAGGTACAGGCCAGAAGCTCAACTCTCAGAAGTGTGTATGCATGGGAGGCAGATGTCTGCTACCCGCTCGTACATGGGATTTGGAACCTAGCTACACTCCGGTTGAGGTAAGACGTTGGAAATCGCTGATTTCAACTCAGATACACGGGAGTTCAGGCCCAGTGCTCACACATACTTTTCCCGCAACCTCTCCCAGCCACTAACATTAGGATGTTAGCAGCTACTCCTACAGTCAGGCAGGATGCGGGAGGGTTCTGCCCTGTCCTCAGCTCTCACAGGGAAGCATGTCTTGAAGTCAGCTGTCAACTAGCTGCATTCCTATGGCAGTGAGAAGGTAGCAGTACTCTGAGTCAGGAGGTTCCAAGATTACCACTCTACTGCACCTGGAGATACCCTCCAGGTCTGCATTGATAACTTTTACTCAGAAGCCTCTGGCAATCGTCTCTGGTGAAGACGTGTGAAACTCACTCTGCAGGCAGTGTGGAACTTTGAGGGACTGAGGCTGAGCTCAACTCTCAGAAGTAAGATGCTTTTGGACAAGGCATTCAGCTACCCTCTCACGTATGGAACTTAGTATGTAGCACCAGTCTACCACAGGAATTACTAGGAAATCGCTGGACTGAGCTTGGAGTCACTAGTCTTGTGTGCCAGGTGATTCCAATTACCTCTCCCAACACTTCCGTCAAACAGCGAGCCTAGGCCTTTTAGAAGCCAAGGGTACCAGCAGGCTGGATGTGGAGGTACAGGCCATAAGCTCAACTCTCAGAAGTGTGTATGCATGGGAGGCAGATGTCTGCTACCCACTCGGACATGGGAGTTGGAAACTACCTACACTGTGATTGAAGAAGGCCATTGGAAATCGCTGTATTCAACTCAGATACACGGGAGTTCAGGCCCAGTGCTCACACATGCTTTTCCGCAACCTCTCCCAGCCACTAACATAAGGATGGTAGCAGCTACTCCTACAGTCAGGCAGGAAGCGGGAGGGTTCTGTCCTGTCCTCAGCTCTCACAGGGAAGCATGTCTTGAAGCCAGCTGTCAACTGGCTGCATTCCTATGGCAGTGTGAAGGTAGCAGTACTCTGAGTCAGGAGGTTCCAAGATTACCACTCTACTGCACCTGGAGATACCCTCCAGGTCTGCATTGTTAACTTGTACTCAGAAGCCTCTGGCAATCGTCTCTGGTGAAGACGTGTGAAACTCACTCTGCAGGCAGTGTGGAACTGTGAGGGACTGAGGCTGAGCTCAACTCTCAGAAGTAAGATGCTTTTGGACAAGGCGTTCAGCTACCTTCTCACGTATGTAACTTAGTATGTAGCACCTGTCTACCACAAGAATTACTGGGAAATCGTGAATTGAGAGTGGAGGCACTCGTCTTTTGTGCCGGGATATTCCAATTACCTCTCCCAGCACTTCCGTCAAACAGCTAGCCTAGGCCTTTTAGAAGCCAAGGGTACCAGCAGGCTGGATGTGGAGGTACAGGCCATAAGCTCAACTCTCAGAAGTGTGTATGCATGGGAGGCAGATGTCTGCTACCCGCTCGTACATGGGATTTGGAACCTAGCTACACTCCGGTTGAGGTAAGACGTTGGAAATCGCTGTATTCAACTCAGATACACGGGAGTTCAGGCCCAGTGCTCACACATACTTTTCCCGCAACCTCTCCCAGCCACTAACATTAGGATGTTAGCAGCTACTCCTACAGTCAGGCAGGATGCGGGAGGGTTCTGCCCTGTCCTCAGCTCTCACAGGGAAGCATGTCTTGAAGTCAGCTGTCAACTAGCTGCATTCCTATGGCAGTGAGAAGGTAGCAGTACTCTGAGTCAGGAGGTTCCAAGATTACCACTCTACTGCACCTGGAGATACCCTCCAGGTCTGCATTGTTAACTTGTACTCAGAAGCCTCTGGCAATCGTCTCTGGTGAAGACGTGTGAAACTCACTCTGCAGGCAGTGTGGAACTTTGAGGGACTGATGCTGAGCTCAACTCTCAGAAGTAAGATGCTTTTGGACAAGGCATTCAGCTACCCTCTCACGTATGGAACTTAGTATGTAGCACCAGTCTACCACAGGAATTACTAGGAAATCGCTGGACTGAGCTTGGAGTCACTAGTCTTGTGTGCCAGGTGATTCCAATTACCTCTCCCAACACTTCCGTCAAACAGCGAGCCTAGGCCTTTTAGAAGCCAAGGGTACCAGCAGGCTGGATGTGGAGGTACAGGCCATAAGCTCAACTCTCAGAAGTGTGTATGCATGGGAGGCAGATGTCTGCTACCCACTCGGACATGGGAGTTGGAAACTAGCTACACTGTGATTGAAGAAGGCCATTGGAAATCGCTGTATTCAACTCAGATACACGGGAGTTCAGGCCCAGTGCTCACACATGATTTTCCGCAACCTCTCCCAGCCACTAACATAAGGATGGTAGCAGCTACTCCTACAGTCAGGCAGGATGCGACAGGGTTCTGCCCTGTCCTAAGCTCTCACAGGGAAGCATGTCTTGAAGCCAGCTGTCAACTGGCTGCATTCCTATGGCAGTGTGAAGGTAGCAGTACTCTGAGTCAGGAGGTTCCAAGATTACCACTCTACTGCACCTGGAGATACCCTCCAGGTCTGCATTGTTAACTTCTACTCAGAAGCCTCTGGCAATCGTCTCTGGTGAAGACGTGTGAAACTCACTCTGCCGGCAGTGCGGAACTGTGACGGACTGAGGCTGAGCTCAACTCTCAGAAGTAAGATGCTTTTGGACAAGGCGATCAGCTACCTTCTCACATATGGAACTTAGTATGTAGCACCTGTCTACCACAAGAATTACTGGGAAATCGTGAATTGAGCTTGGAGGCACTCGTCTTGTGTGCCGGGATATTCCAATTACCTCTCCCAACACTTCCGTCAAACAGCCAGCCTAGGCCTTTTAGAAGCCAAGGGTACCAGCAGGCTGGATGTGGAGGTACAGGCCATAAGCTCAACTCTCAGAAGTGTGTATGCATGGGAGTCTGATGTCTGCTACCCACTCGGACATGGGATTTGGACCCTAGCTACACTCCGGTTGAGGTAAGACGTTGGAAATCGCTGTATTCAACTCAGATACACGGGAGTTCAGGCCCAGTGCTCACACATGCTTTTCCCGCAACCTCTCCCAGCCACTAACATTAGGATGTTAGCAGCTACTCCTACAGTCAGGCAGGATGCGGGAGGGTTCTGCCCTGTCCTAGGCTCTCACAGGGAAGCATGTCTTGAAGCCAGCTGTCAACTAGCTGCATTCCTATGGCAGTGAGAAGGTAGCAGTTCTCTGAGTCAGGAGGTTCCAAGATTACCAATCTACTGCACCTGGAGATACCCTCCAGGACTGCATTGTTAACTTGTACTCAGAAGCCTCTGGCAATCGTCTCTGGTGAAGACGTGTGAAACTCACTCTGCAGGCAGTGTGGAACTGTGAGGGACTGAGGCTGAGCTCAACTCTCAGAAGTAAGATGCTTTTGGACAAGGCGTTCAGCTACCTTCTCACATATGGAACTTAGTATGTAGCACCTGTCTACCACAAGAATTACTGGGAAATCGTGTATTGAGCTTGGAGGCACTCGTCTTGTGTGCCGGGAGATTCCAATTACCTCTCCCAGCACTTCCGTCAAACAGCGAGCCTAGGCCTTTTAGAAGCCAAGGGTACCAGCAGGCTGGATGTGGAGGTACAGGCCATAAGCTCAACTCTCAGAAGTGTGTATGCATGGGAGGCAGATGTCTGCTACCCGCTCGTACATGGGATTTGGAACCTAGCTACACTCTGGTTGAGGAAAGCCGTTGGAAATCGCTGTATTCAACTCAGATACACGGGAGTTCAGGCCCAGGGCTCACACACGCTTGTCCCGCATCCTTTCCCAGCCACTAACATTAGGATGTTAGCAGCTACTCCTACAGTCAGGCATGATGCGGGAGGGTTCTGCCCTGTCCTCAGCTCTCACAGGGAAGCATGTCTTGAAGCCAGCTGTCAACTAGCAGCATTCCTATGGCAGTGAGAATGTAGCAGTATTCTGAGTCAGGAGGTTCCAAGATTACCAGTCTACTGCTCCTGGAGATACACTCCAGGTCTGCATTGTTACCCTGCGTCTCAGAAGCCTCTGGCAAACGTCTCTGCTGAAGACCTGCGAAACTCACTCTGCACGCAGTGTGGAACTGTGAGGGACTGAGGCTGAGCTCAACTCTCAGAAGTAAGATGCTTTTGGACAAGGCGTTTAGCTACCCTCTCACGTATGGAACTTAGTATGTAGCACCAGTCTACCTCAGGAATTACTAGGAAATCGCTGGACTGAGCTTGGAGGCACTAGTCTTGTGTCCCGGGTGATTCCAAATACCTCTCCCAACTCTACCGTCAAACAGCGAGCCTAGGCTTTTTAAAGCCAAGGGTACCAGCAGGCTGGATGTGGAGGTACAGGCCGTAAGTTCAACTCTCAGAAGTGTGTATGCATGGAAGGCAGATGTCTGCTACCCGCTCGTACATGGGATTTGGAACCTAGCTACACTCTGGTTGAGGAAAGCCGTTGGAAATCGCTGTATTCAACTCAGATACACGGGAGTTCAGGCCCAGTGCTCACACATGCTTTTCCCGCAACCTCTCCCAGACACTAACATTAGGATGTTAGCAGCTACTCCTACAGTCAGGCAGGATGCGGGAGGGTTCTGCCCTGTCCTCAGCTCTCACAGGGAAGCATGTCTTGAAGCCAGCTGTCAACTGGCTGCATTCCTATGGCAGTGAGAAGGTAGCAGTACTCTGAGACAGGAGGTTCCAAGATTACCACTCTACTGCACCTGGAGATACCCTCCAGGTCTGCATTGTTAACTTGTACTCAGAAGCCTCTGGGAATCGTCTCTGGTGAAGACGTGTGAAACTCACTCTGCAGGCAGTGTGGAACTGTGAGGGACTGAGGCTGAGCTCAACTCTCAGAAGTAAGATGCTTTTGGACAAGGCGTTCAGCTACCTTCTCACATATGGAACTTAGTATGTAGCACCTGTCTACCACAAGAATTACTGGGAAATCGTGAATTGAGCTTGGAGGCACTAGTCTTGTGTGCCGGGAGATTCCAATTACCTCTCCCAGCACTTCCGTCAAACAGCGAGCCTAGGCCTTTTACAAGCAAAGGGTACCAGCAGGCTGGATGTGGAGGTACAGGCCATAAGCTCAACTCTCAGAAGTGTGTATGCATGGGAGGCAGATGTCTGCTACCCACTCGGACATGGGAGTTGGAACCTAGCTACACTGTGATTGAAGAAGGCCATTGGAAATCGCTGTATTCAACTCAGATACACGGGAGTTCATGCCCAGTGCTCACACATGCTTTTCCCGCAACCTCTCCCAGCCACTAACATTAGGATGTTAGCAGCTACTCCTACAGTCAGGCAGGATGCGGGAGTGTTCTGTCCTGTCCTCAGCTCTCAAAGGGAAGCATGTCTTCAAGCCAGCTGTCAACTGGCTGCATTCCTATGGCAGTGAGAAGGTAGCAGTACTCTGAGTCAGGAGGTTCCAAGATTACCACTCTACTGCACCTGGAGATACCCTCCAGATCTGCTTTGTTAACTTGTACTCAGAAGCCTCTGGCAATGGTCTCTGCTGAAGACCTGCGAAACTCACTCTGCAGGCAGTATGGAACTGTGAGGGACTGAGGCTGAGCTCAACTCTCAGAAGTAAGATGCTTTTGGACAAGGCGTTCAGCTACCTTCTCACATATGGAACTTAGTATGTAGCACCTGTCTACCAAAAGAATTACTGGGAAATCGTGAATTGAGCTTGGAGGCACTCATCTTGTGTGCCGGGAGATTCCAATTACCTCTCCCAGCACTTCCGTCAAACAGCGAGCCTAGGCCTTTTACAAGCCAAGGGTACCAGCAGGCTGGATGTGGAGGTACAGGCCATAAGCTCAACTCTCAGAAGTGTGTATGCATGGGAGGCAGATGTCTGCTACCCGCTCGTACATGGGATTTCGAACCTAGCTACACTCTGGTTGAGGAAAGCCGTTGGAAATCGCTGTATTCAACTCAGATATACGGGAGTTCAGGCCCAGTGCTCACACATGCTTTTCCCGCAACCTCTCCCAGCCACTAACATTAGGATGTTAGCAGCTACTCCTACATTCAGGCAGGATGCGGGAGGGTTCTGCCCTGTCCTCAGCTCTCACAGGGAAGCATGTCTTGAAGCCAGCTGTCAACTAGCTGCATTCCTATGGCAGTGAAAAGGTAGCAGTATTCTGAGTCAGGAGGTTCCAAGATTACCAGTCGACTGCACCTGGGGATACCCTCCAGGTCTGCATTGTTACCCTGCGTCTCAGAAGCCTCTGGCAAACGTCTCTGCTGAAGACCTGCGAAACTCACTCTGCAGGCAGTGTGAAACTGTGAGGGACTGAGGCTGAGCTCAACTCTCAGAAGTAAGATTCTTTTGGACAAGGCATTCAGCTACCTTCTCACATATGGAACTTAGTATGTAGCACTTGTCTACCACAAGAATTACTGGGAAATCGTGAATTGAGCTTGGAGGCACTCGTCTTGTGTGCCGGGAGATTCCAATTACCTCTCCCAGCACTTCCGTCAAACAGCGAGCCTAGGCCTTTTAGAAGCCAAGGGTACCAGCAGGCTGGCTGTGGATGTAGAGGCCATAAGCTCAACTCTCATAAGTGTGTATGCATGGGAGGCAGATGTCTGCTACCCACTCGTACATGGGATTTGGAAACTAGCTACACCCTGGTTGAGGAAAGCCGTTGGAAATCGCTGTATTCAACTCAGATACACGGGAGTTCAGGCCCAGTGCTCACACATGCTTTTCCCGCAACCTCTCCCAGCCACTAACATTAGGATGGTAGCAGCTACTCCTACAGTTATGCAGGATGCGGGAGGATTCTGCCCTGTCCTCAGCTCTCACAGGGAAGCATGTCTTGAAGCCAGCTGTCAACTAGCTGCATTCCCATGGCAGTGAGAATGTAGCAGTATTCTGTGTCAGGAGGTTCCAAGATTACCAGTCTACTGCACCTGGGGATACCCTCCAGGTCTGCATTGTAACCCTGCGTCTCAGAAGCCTCTGGCAAACGTCTCTGCTGAAGACCTGCGAAACTCACTCTGCAGGCACGGTGGAACTGTGAGGAACTGAGGGTGAGCTCAACTCTCAGAAGTAAGATGCTTTTGGACAAGGCGTTCAGCTACCTTCTCACGTATGGAACTTAGTATGTAGCACCTGTCTACCACAAGAATTACTGGGAAATCGTGAATTGAGCTTGGAGGCACTAGTCTTGTGTGCCGGGTGATTCCAAATACCTCTCCCAACACTTCCGTCAAACAGAGAGCCTAGGCCTTTTAGAAGCCAACGGTACCAGCAGGCTGGATGTGGAGGTACAGGCCATAAGCTCAACACTCAGAAGTGTGTATGCATGGGAGGCAGATGTCTGTTACCTGCTCGTACATGGGATTTGGAATCTAGCTACACTCTGGTTGAGGAAAGACGTTGGAAATCGCTGTATTCTACTCAGATACACGGGAGTTCAGGCCCAGTGCTCACACATGCTTTTCTCGCATCCTCTCCCAGCCACTAACATTAGGATGTTAGCAGCTACTCCTACAATCAGGCAGGATGCGGGAGGGTTCTGCCCTGTCCTCAGCTCTCACAGGGAAGCATGTCTTGAAGCCAGCTGTCAACTAGCTGCATTCCTATGGCAGTGAGAAGGTAGCAGTACTCTGAGTCAGGAGGTTCCAAGATTACCACTCTACTGCACCTGGATTTACCCTCCAGGTCTGCATTGTTACCATGCGTCTCAGAGGCCTCTGGTAATCGTCTCTGGTGAAGACGTGTGAAACTCACTCTGCAGGCAGTGTGGAACTGTGAGGGACTGAGGCTGAGCTCAACTTTCAGAAGTAAGATGCTTTTGGACAAGGCGTTCAGCTACCTTCTCACATATGGAACTTAGTATGTAGCACCTGTCTACCACAAGAATTACTGGGAAATCGTGAATTGAGCTTGGAGACACTCGTCTTGTGTGCGGGGAGATTCCAATTACCTCTCCCAGCACTTCCGTCAAACAGCGAGCCTAGGCCTTTTTGAAGCCAAGGGTATCAGCAGGCTGGATGTGGAGGTACAGGCCATAAGCTCAACTCTCAGAAGTGTGTATGCATGGGAGGCAGATGTCTGCTACCCACTCGGACATGGGAGTTGGAACCTAGGTACACTGTGATTGAAGAAGGCCATTGGAAATCGCTGTATTCAACACAGATACACGGGAGTTCAAGCCCAGTGCTCACACATGCTTTTCCCGCAACCTCTCCCAGCCACTAACATTAGGATGTTAGCAGCTACTCCTACAGTCAGGCAGGATGCGGGAGGGTTCTGCCCTGTCCTCAGCTCTCACAGGGAAGCATGTCTTGAAGCCAGCTGTCAACTAGCTGCATTCCTATGGCAGTGAGAAGGTAGCAGTATTCTCAGTCAGGAGATTCCAAGATTACCACTCTACTGCACCTGTAGATACCCTCCAGGTCTGCATTGTTAACTTGTACTCAGAAGCCTCTGGCAATCGTCTCTGCTGAAGACCTGCGAAACTCACTCTGCAGGCAGTGTGGAACTGTGAGAGACTGAGGTTGAGCTCAACTCTCAGAAGTAAGATGCTTTTGGACAAGGCGTTCAGCTACCTTTTCAAGTATGGAACTTAGTATGTAGCACCTGTCTACCACAAGAATTACTGGGAAATCGTGAATTGAGCTTGGAGAGACAAGTCTTGTGTGCCGGGTGATTCCAATTACCTCTCCCAACACTTCCGTCAAACAGCGAGCCTAGGCCTTTTAGAAACCAAGGGTACCAGCAGGCTGGATGTGGAGGTACAGGCCATAAGCTCAACTCTCAGAAGTG
Source organism: Canis aureus (assembly GCF_053574225.1). Classification (NCBI taxonomy): domain Eukaryota; kingdom Metazoa; phylum Chordata; class Mammalia; order Carnivora; family Canidae; genus Canis; species Canis aureus. The sequence continues at coordinate 5,405,577 of NC_135623.1, read as the reverse complement.
TGTATGCATGGGAGGCAGATGTCTGCTACCCACTCGTATATGGGATTTGGAACCTAGCTACACTCTGGTTGAGGAAAGCCGTTGGAAATCGCTGTATTCAACTCAGATACACGGGAGTCCAGGCCAAGTGCTCACACATGCTTTTCGTGAAACCTCTCCCAGCCACTAACATTAGGATGTTAGCAGCTAATCCTACAGTCAGGCAGGATGCGGGAGGGTTCTGCCCTGTCCTCAGCTCTCACAGGGAAGCATGTCTCGAAGTCAGCTGTCAACTAGCTGCATTCCTATGGCAGTGAGAAGGTAGCAGTATTCTGAGTCAGGAGGTTCCAAGATTACCAGTCTACTGCACCTGGGGATACCCTCCAGGTCTGCATTGTTACCCTGCGTCTCAGAAGCCTCTGGTAAACGTCTCTGCTGAAGACCTGCGAAACTCACTCTGCAGGCAGTGTGGAACTGTGAGGGACTGAGGCTGATCTCAACTCTCAGAAGTAAGATGCTTTTGGACAAGGCGTTCAGCTACACTCTCACATATGGAACTTAGTATATAGCACCTGTCTACCACAAGAATTACTGGGAAATGGCTGGACTGAGCTTGGAGGCACTAGTCTTGTGTGCCGTGTGATTCCAATTACCTCTCCCAACACTTCCGTCAAACAGCGAGCCTAGGCCTTTTAGAAGCCAAGGCTACCAGGACGCTGGCTGTGGAGGTACAGGCCATAAGCTCAACTCTCAGAAGTGTGTATGCATGGGAGGCAGATGTCTGCTACCCACTAGGACATGGGAGTTGGAACCTAGCTACACTGTGATTGAAGAAGGCCATTGGAAATCGCTGTATTCAACTCAGATACACGGGAGTTCAGGCCCAGTGCTCAAACATGCTTTTCCCGCAACCTCTCCCAGCCACTAACATTAGGATGTTAACAGCTACTCCTACAGTCAGGCAGGATGCGGGAGGCTTCTGCCCTGTCCTCAGCTCTCACAGGGAAGCATGTCTTGAAGCCATCTGTCAACTAGCTGCATTCCTATGGCAGTGAGAAAGTAGCAGTACTCTGAGTCAGGAGGTTCCAAGATTACCACTCTACTGCACCTGGAGATACCCTCCAGGTCTGCATTGTTAACTTGTACTCAGAAGCCTCTGGCAATCGTCTCTGGTGAAGACGTGTGGAACTCACTCTGCAGGCAGTGTGGAACTGTGAGGGACTGAGGCTGAGCTCAACTCTCAGAAGTAAGATGCTTTTGGACAAGGCGTTCAGCTACCTTCTCACATATGGAACTTAGTATGTAGCACCTGTCTACCACAAGAATTACTGGGAAATCGTGAATTGAGCTTGGAGGCACTCGTCTTGTGTGCCGGGAGATTCCAATTACCTCTCGCAGCACTTCCGTCAAACAGCGAGTCTAGGCCTTTTAGAAGCCAAGGGTACCAGCAGGCTGGATGTGGAGGTACAGGCCATAAGCTCAACTCTCAGAAGTGTGTATGCATGGGAGGAAGATTTCTGCTACCCGCTCGTACATGGGAGTTGGAACCTAGCTGCACTCTGGTTGAGGAAAGCCGTTGGAAATCCCTGTATTCAACTCTGATAAACGGGAGTTCAGGCCCAGTGCTCACACATGCTTTTCCCGCAACCTCTCCCAGCCACTAACATTAGGATGTTAGCAGCTACTCCTACAGTCAGGCAGGATGCGGGAGGGTTCTGCCCTGTCCTCAGCTCTCACAGGGAAGCATGTCTTGAAGTCAGCTGTCAACTAGCTACATTCCTATGGCAGTGAGAAGGTAGCAGTACTCTGAGTCAGGAGGTTCCAAGATTACCACTCTACTGCACCTGGAGATACCCTCCAGGTCTGCATTGTTACCCTGCGTCTCAGAAGCCTCTGGCAAACGTCTCTGCTGAAGACCTGCGAAACTCACTCTGCAGGCAGGGTGGAACTGTGAGGGACTGAGGCTGAGCTCAACTCTCAGAAGTAAGACGCTTTTGGACAAGGCGTTCAGCTACCTTCTCACGTATGGAACTTAGTATGTAGCACCTGTCTACCACAAGAATTACTGGGAAATCGTGAATTGAGCTTGGAGGCACTAGTCTTGTGTGCCGGGTGATTCCAAATACCTCTCCCAACACTTCCGTCAAACAGAGAGCCTAGGCCTTTTAGAAGCCAACGGTACCAGCAGGCTGGATGTGGAGGTACAGGCCATAAGCTCAACTCTCAGAAGTGTGTATGCATGGGAGGCAGATGTCTGTTACCCGCTCGTACATGGGATTTGGAATCTAGCTACACTCTGGTTGAGGAAAGACGTTCGAAATCGCTGTATTCTACTCAGATACAGGGAGTTCAGGCCCAGTGCTCACACATGCTTTTCCCGCAACCTCTCCCAGCCACTAACATTAGGATGTTAGCAGCTACTCCTACAATCAGGCAGGATGCGGGAGGGTTCTGCCCTGTCCTCAGCTCTCACAGGGAAGCATGTCTTGAAGGCAGCTGTCAACTAGCTGCATTCCTATGGCAGTGAGAAGGTAGCAGTACTCTGAGTCAGGAGGTTCCAAGATTACCACTCTACTGCACCTGGAGATACCCTCCAGGTCTGCATTGTTATCCTGCGTCTGAGAGGCCTCTGGTAATGGACTCTGGTGAAGACGTGTGAAACTCACTCTGCAGGCAGTGTGGAACTGTGAGGGACTGTGGCTGAGCTCAACTCTCAGAAGTAAGATGCTTTTGGACAAGGCGTTCAGCTACCTTCTCACATATGGAAGTTAGTATGTAGCACCTGTCTATCACAAGAATTACTGGGAAATCGCTGGACTGAGCTTGTAGGCACTAGTCTTGTGTGCCGGGTGATACCAATTACCTCTCCCAGCACTTCCGTCAAACAGCGAGCCTAGGCCTTTTAGAAGCCAAGGGTACCAGCAGGCTGGATGTGGAGGTACAGGCCATAAGCTCAACTCTCAGAAGTGTGTATGCATGGGAGGCAGATGTCTGCTACCCGCTCGTACATGGGATTTGGAACCTAGCTACACTCTGGTTGAGGAAAGCCGTTGGAAATCGCTGTATTCAACTCGGATACACGGGAGTTCAGGCCCAGTGCTCACACATGCTTTTCCCGCAACCTCTCCCAGCCACTAACATTAGGATGTTAGCAGCTAATCCTACAGTCAGGCAGGATGCGGGCGGGTTCTGCCCTGTCCTCAGCTCTCACAGGGAAGCATGTCTTGAAGCCAGCTGTCAACTAGCTGCATTCCTATGGCAGTGAGAAGGTAGCAGTATTCTGAGTCAGGAGGTTCCAAGATTACCACTCTACTGCACCTGGGGATACCCTCCAGGTCTGCATTGTTACCCTGCGTCTCAGAAGCCTCTGGCAATCGTCTCTGCTGAAGACCTGCGAAACTCACTCTGCAGGCAGTGTGGAACTGTGAGGGACTGAGGCTGAGCTCAACTCTCAGAAGTAACATGCTTTTGGACAAGGCGTTCAGCTACCCTCTCACGTATGGAACTTAGTATGTAGCACCTGTCTACCACAAGAATTACTGGGAAATCGCTGGACTGAGCTTGGAGGCACTAGTCTTGTGTGCCGGGTGATTCCAATTACCTCTCCCAGCACTTCCGTCAAACAGCGGGCCTAGGCCTTTTAGAAGCCATGGGTACCAGCAGGCTGGATGTGGAGGTACAGGCCATAAGCTCAACTCTCAGAAGTGTGTATGCATGGGAGGCAGATGTCTGCTACCCGCTCGTACATGGGATTTGGAACCTAGCTACACTCTGGTTGAGGAAAGACGTTGGAAATCGCTGTATTCAACTCAGATACACGGGAGTTCAGTCCCAGTGCTCACACATGCTTTTTGTGAAACCTCTCCCAGCCACTAACATTAGGATGTTAGCAGCTACTCCTACAGTCAGGCAGGATGCGGGAGTGTTCTTCCCTGTCCTCAGCTCTCACAGGGCAGCATGTCTTGAAGTCAGCTGTCAACTAGCTGCATTCCTATGGCAGTGAGAAGGTAGCAGTACTCTGAGTCAGGAGGTTCCAAGATTACCACTCTACTGCACCTGGAGATACCCTCCAGGTCTGCATTGTTACCCTGCGTCTCAGAAGCCTCCGGTAATCGTCTCTTGTGAACACGTGTGAAACTCACTCTGCAGGCAGTGTGGAACTGTGAGGGACTGAGGCTGAGCTCATCTCTCAGAAGTAAGATGCTTTTGGACAAGGCGTTCAGCTACCTTCTCACATATGGAACTTAGTATGTAGCACCTGTCTACCACAAGAATTACTAGGAAATCGCTGGACTGAGCTTGGAGGCACTAGTCTTGTGTGCCGGGTGATTCCAATTACCTCTCCCAGCACTTCCGTCAAACAGCGAGCCTAGGCCTTTTAGAAGCCAAGGGTACCAGCAGGCTGGATGTGGAGGTACAGGCCATAAGCTCAACTCTCAGAAGTGTGTATGCATGGGAGGCAGATGTCTGCTACCCGCTCGTACATGGGATTTTGAACCTAGCTACACTCTGGTTGAGGAAAGCCGTTGGAAATCGCTGTATTCAACTCAGATACACGGGAGTTCAGGCCCAGTGCTCACACACGCTTTTCCCGCAACCTCTCCCAGCCACTAACATTCGGATGTTAGCAGCTACTCCTACAGTCAGGCAGGATGTGGGAGGGTTCTGCCCTGTCCTCAGCTCTCACAGGGAAGCATGTCTTGAAGCCAGCTGTCAACTAGATGCATTCCTATGGCAGTGAGAAGGTAGCAGTATTCTGAGTCAGAAGGTTCCAAGATTACCACTCTACTGCACCTGGAGATACCCTCCAGGTCTGCATTGTTAACTTGTACTCAGAAGCCTCTGGCAATCGTCTCTGCTGAAGACCTGCGAAACTCACTCTGCAGGCAGTGTTGAACTGTGAGGGACTGAGCCTGAGCTCAACTCTCAGAAGTAAGATGCTTTTGGACAAGGCGTTCAGCTACCTTCTCCCGTATGGAACTTAGTATGTAGCAACTGTCTACCACAAGAATTACTGGGAAATCGTGAATTGAGCTTGGAGGCACTAGTCTTTTGTGCCGGGTGATTCCAATTACCTATCCCAACACTTCCGTCAAACAGCGAGCCTAGGCCTTTTAGAAGCCAAGGTTCCCAGCAGGCTGGATGTGGAGGTACAGGCCATAAGCTCAACTCTCAGAAGTGTGTATGCATGGGAGGCAGATGTCTGCTACCCGCTCGTACATGGGATTTGGAACCTGGCTACACTCTGGTTGAGGAAAGACGTTGGAAATCGCTGTATTCAACTCAGATACACGGGAGTTCAGGCCCAGTGCTCTCACATGCTTTTCCCGCAACCTCTCCCAGCCACTAACATTAGGATGTTAGCAGCTACTCCTACAGTCAGGCAGGATGCGGGAGGGTTTTGCCCTGTCCTCAGCTCTCACAGGGAAGCATGTCTTGAAGCCAGCTGTCAACTAGGTGCATTCCTATGGCAGTGAGAAGGTAGCAGTATTCTGAGTCAGGAGGTTCCAAGATTACCAGTCTACTGCACCTGGGGATATCCTCCAGGTCTGCATTGTTACCCTGTGTCTCAGAAGCCTCTGGCAAACGTCTCGGCTGAAGACCTGCGAAACTCACTCTGCAGGCAGTGTGGAACTGTGAGGGACTGAGGCTGAGCTCAACTCTCAGAAGTAAGATGCTTTTGGACAAGGCGTTCAGCTACCCTCTCACGTATGGAACTTAGTATGTAGCACCAGTGTACCACAGGAATTACTAGGAAATCGCTAAACAGAGCTTGGAGGCACTAGTCTTGTGTGCCGGGTGATTCCAATTACCTCTCCCAACACTTCCGTCAAACAGCGAGCCTAGGCTTTTAGAAGCCAAGGTGACCAGCAGGCTGGCTGTGGAGGTACAGGCCATAAGCTCAACTCTCAGAAGTGTGTATGCATGGGAGGTAGATGTCTGCTACCCGCTCGGACATGGGAGTTGGAACCTAGCTACACTATGATTGAAGAAGGCCATTGGAAATCGCTGTATTCAACTCAGATACACGGGAGTTCAGGCCCAGTGCTCACACACGCTTTTCCCGCAACCTCTCCCAGCCACTAACATTAGGATGTTAGCAGCTACTCCTACAGTCAGGCAGGATGCGGGAGGGTTCTGCCCTGTCCTCAGCTCTCACAGGGAAGCATGTCTTGAAGCCAGCTGTCAACTAGCTGCATTCCTATGGCAGTGAGAAGGTAGCAGTATTCTGAGTCAGGAGGTTCCAAGATTACCAGTCTACTGCACCTGGGGATACCCTCCAGGTCTGCATTGTTACCCTGCGTCTCAGAAGCCTCTGGCAAACGTCTCTGCTGAAGACCTGCGAAACTCACTCTGCAGGCAGTGTGGAACTGTGAGGGCCTGAGGCTGAGCTCAACTCTCAGAACTAAGATGATTTTGGACAAGGCGTTCAGCTACCTTCTCACATATGGAACTTAGTATGTAGCACCTGTCTACCACAAGAATTACTGGGAAATCGTGAATTGAGCTTGGAGGCACTCGTCTTGTGTGCCGGGAGATTCCAATTACCTCTCCCAGCACTTCCGTCAAACAGCGAGCCTAGGCCTTTTAGAAGCCAAGGGTACCAGCAGGCTGGATGTGGAGGTACAGGCCATAAGCTCAACTCTCAGAAGTGTGTATGCATGGGAGGCAGATGTCTGCTACCCACTCGGACATGGGAGTTGGAACCTAGCTACACTGTGATTGAAGAAGGCCATTGGAAATCGCTGTATTCAACTCAGATACACGGGAGTTCAGGCCCAGTGCTCACACATGGTTTTCCCGCAACCTCTCCCAGCCACTAACATTAGGATGTTAGCAGCTACTCCTACAGTCAGGCAGGATGCGGGACGGTTCTGCCCTGTCCTCAGCTCTCACAGGGAAGCATGTCTCGAAGTCAGCGGTCAACTAGCTGCATTCCTATGGCAGTGAGAAGGTAGCAGTACTCTGAGTCAGGAGGTTCCAAGATTACCACTCTACTGCACCTGGAGATACCCTCCAGGTCTGCATTGTTACCGTGCGTCTCAGAAGCCTCTGGTAATCGTCTCTGGTGAAGACGTGTGAAACTCACTCTGCAGGCAGTGTGGAACTGTGAGGGACTGAGGCTGAGCTCAACTCTCAGAAGTAAGATGCTTTTGGACAAGGCGTTCAGCTACCTTCTCACATATGGAACTTAGTATGTAGCACCTGTCTACCACAAGAATTACTGGGAAATCGCTGGACTGAGCTTGGAGGCACTAGTCTTGTGTGCCGGGTGATTCCAATTACCTCTCCCAGCACTTCCGTCAAACAGCGAGCCTAGGCCTTTTAGAAGCCAAGGGTACCAGGAAGCTGGATGTGGAGGTACAGGCCATAAGCTCAACTCTAAGAAGTGTGTATGCATGGGAGGCAGATGTCTGCTACCCGCTCGTACGTGGGATTTGGAACCGAGCTACACTCTGGTTGAGGAAAGCCGTTGGAAATCGCTGTATTCAACTCAGATACACGGGAGTTCAGGCCCAGTGCTCACACATGGTTTTCCCGCAACCTCTCCCAGCCAATAACATAAGGATGTTAGCAGCTACTCCTACAGTCAGGCACCATGCGGGAGGGTTCTGCCCTGTCCTCAGCTCTCACAGGGAAGCATGTTGAAGCCAGCTGTCAACTAGCTGCATTCCTATGGCAGTGAGAAGGTAGCAGTATTCTCAGTCAGGAGATTCCAAGATTACCACTCTACTGCACCTGTAGATACCCTCCAGGTCTGCATTGTTAACTTGTACTCAGAAGCCTCTGGCAATCGTCTCTGCTGAAGACCTGCGAAACTCACTCTGCAGGCAGTGTGGAACTGTGAGGGACTGAGGCTGAGCTCAACTCTCAGAAGTAAGATGCTTTTGGACAAGGCGTTCAGCTACCTTCTCACGTATGTAACTTAGTATGTAGCACCTGTCTACCACAAGAATTACTGGGAAATCGTGAATTGAGCTTGGAGGCACTAGTCTTGTGTGCCGGGTGATTCCAATTACCTCTCCCAACACTTCCGTCAAACAGCGAGCCTAGGCCTTTTAGAAGCCATGGGTACCAGCAGGCTGGATGTGGAGGTACAGGCCATAAGCTCAACTCTCAGAAGTGTGTATGCATGGGAGGCAGATGTCTGCTACCCGCTCGTCCATGGGATTTGGAACCTAGCTACACTCTGGTTGAGGAAAGCCGTTGGAAATCGCTGTATTCAACTCAGATACACGGGAGTCCAGGCAAAGTGCTCACACATGCTTTTTGTGAAACCTCTCCCAGCCACTAACATTAGGATGTTAGCAGCTACTCCTACAGTCAGGCAGGATGCGGGAGGGTTCTGCCCTGTCCTCAGCTCTCACAGGGAAGCATGTCTTGAAGTCAGCTGTCAACTAGCTGCATTCCTATGGCAGTGAGAAGGTAGCAGTACTCTGAGTCAGGAGGTTCCAAGATTACCACTCTACTGCACCTGGAGATACCCTCCAGGTCTGCATTGTTACCCTGCGTCTCAGAAGCCTCTGGCAAACGTCTCTGCTAAAGACCTGCGAAACTCACTCTGCAGGCTGTGTGGAAGTGTGAGGGACTGAGGCTGAGCTCAACTCTCTGAAGTAAGATGCTTTTGGTCAAGGCGTTCAGATACATTCACACGTATTGAACTTAGTATGTAGCACCAGTCTACCACAAGAATTACTGGGAAATCGTGAATTGAGCTTGGAGGCACTCGTCTTTTGTGCCGGGATATTCCAATTACCTCTCCCAGCACTTCCGTCAAACAGCTAGCCTAGGCCTTTTAGAAGCCAAGGGTACCAGGAGGCTGGATGTGGAGGTACAGGCCATAAGCTCAACTCTCAGAAGTGTGTATGCATGGGAGGCAGATGTCTGCTACCCGCTCGTACATGGGATTTGGAACCTAGCTACACTCCGGTTGAGGTAAGACTTTGGAAATCGCTGTATTCAACTCAGATACACGGGAGTTCAGGTCCAGTGCTCACACATGCTTTTCCCGCAACCTCTCCCAGCCACTAACATTAGGATGTTAGCAGCTACTCCTACAGTCAGGCAGGATGCGGGAGGGTTCTGCCCTGTCCTCAGCTCTCACAGGGAAGCATGTCTTGAAGTCAGCTGTCAAATAGCTGCATTCCTATGGCAGTGAGAAGGTAGCAGTACTCTGAGTCAGGAGGTTCCAAGATTACCACTCTACTGCACCTGGAGATACCCTCCAGGTCTGCATTGTTAACTTGTACTCAGAAGCCTCTGGCAATCGTCTCTGGTGAAGACGTGTGAAACTCACTCAGCAGGCAGTGTGGAACTTTGAGGGACTGAGGCTGAGCTCAACTCTCAGAAGTAAGATGCTTTTGGACAAGGCATTCAGCTACCCTCTCACGTATGGAACTTAGTATGTAGCACCAGTCTACCACAGGAATTACTAGGAAATCGCTGGTTGAGCTTGGAGTCACTAGTCTTGTGTGCCAGGTGATTCCAATTACCTCTCCCAAGACTTCCGTCAAACAGCGAGCCTAGGCCTTTTAGAAGCCAAGGGTACCAGCAGGCTGGATGTGGAGGTACAGGCCATAAGCTCAACTCTCAGAAGTGTGTATGCATGGGAGGCAGATGTCTGCTACCCACTCGGACATGGGAGTTGGAAACTAGCTACACTGTGATTGAAGAAGGCCATTGGAAATCGCTGTATTCAACTCAGATACACGGGAGTTCAGGCCCAGTGCTCACACATGCTTTTCCGCAACCTCTCCCAGCCACTAACATAAGGATGGTAGCAGCTACTCCTACAGTCAGGCAGGATGCGGGAGGGTTCTGCCCTGTCCTCAGCTCTCACAGGGAAGCATGTCTTGAAGCCAGCTGTCAACTGGCTGCATTCCTATGGCAGTGTGAAGGTAGCAGTACTCTGAGTCAGGAGGTTCCAAGATTACCACTCTACTGCACCTGGAGATACCCTCCAGGTCTGCATTGTTAACTTCTACTCAGAAGCCTCTGGCAATCGTCTCTGGTGAAGACGTGTGAAACTCACTTTGCAGGCAGTGTGGAACTGTGACGGACTGAGCCTGAGATCAACTCTCAGAAGTAAGATGCTTTTGAACAAGGCGATCAGCTACCTTCTCACATATGGAACTTAGTATGTAGCACCTGTCTCCCACAAGAATTACTGGGAAATCGTGAATTGAGCTTGGAGGCACTCGTCTGTGTGCCGGGATATTCCAATTACCTCTCCCAGCAGTTCCGTCAAACAGCCAGCCTAGGATTTTTCGAAGCCAAGGGTACCAGCAGGCTGGATGTGGATGTACAGGCCATAAGCTCAACTCTCAGAAGTGTTTATGCATGGGAGGCAGATGTATGCTACCCGCTCGTACATGGGATTTGGACCCTAGCTACACTCTGGTTGAGGTAAGACGTTGGAAATCGCTGTATTCAACTCAGATACACGGGAGTTCAGGCCCAGTGCTCACACATGCTTTTCCCGCAACCTCTCCCAGCCACTAACATAAGGATGTTAGCAGCTACTCCTACAGTCAGGCAGGATGCGGGAGGGTTCTGCCCTGTCCTCAGCTCTCACAGGGAAGCATGTCTTGAAGTCAGCTGTCAACTAGCTGCATTCCTATGGCAGGGAGAATGTAGCAGTACTCTGAGTCAGGAGGTTCCAAGATTACCACTCTACTGCACCTGGAGATACCCTCCAGGTCTGCATTGTTAACTTGTACTCAAAAGCCTCTGGCAATCCTCTCTGCTGAAGACCTGTGAAACTCACTCTGCAGGCAGTGTGGAACTGTGAGGGACTGAGGCTGAGCTCAACTCTCAGAAGTAAGATGCTTTTGGATAAGGCGTTCTGCTACCTTCTCACCTATGGAACTTAGTATGTAGCACCTGTCTACCACAAGAATTACTGGGAAATCGCTGGACTGAGATTGGAGGCACTAGTCTTGTGTGCCGGGTGATTCCAATTACCTCTCCCAGCACTTCCGTCAAACAGCGAGCCTAGGCCTTTTAGAAGTCAAGGGTACCAGCAGGCTGGATGTGGAGGTACAGGCCATAAGCTTAACGCTCAGAAGTGTGTATGCATGGGAGGCAGATGTCTGCTACCCTCTCGTACATGGGATTTGGAAACTAGCTACACTCTGGTTGAGGAAAGCCGTTGGAAATCGCTGTATTCTACTCAGATACACGGGAGTTCAGGCCCAGTGCTCACACATGCTTTTCCGGCAACCTCTCCCAGCCACTAACATTAGGATGTTAGCAGCTACTCCTACAGTCAGGCAGGATGCGGGAGTGTTCTTCCCTGTCCTCAGCTCTCACAGGAAAGCATGTCTTGAAGCCAGCTGTCAACTAGCTGCATTCCTATGGCAGTGAGAAGGTAGCAGTATTGTGAATCAGGAGGTTCCAAGATTACCACTCTACTGCACCTGGAGAAACCCTCCAGGTCTGCATTGTTAACTTGTACTCAGAAGCCTCTGGCAATCGTCTCTGCTGAAGACCTGCGAAACTCACTCTGCAGGCAGTGTGGAACTGTGAGGGACTGAGGGTGACCTGAAGTCTCAGAACTAAGATGCTTTTGGACAAGGCATTCAGCTACCTTCTCACATATGGAACTTAGTATGTAGCACCTGTCTACCACAAGAATTACTGGGAAATCGTGAATTGAGCTTGGAGTCACTCGTCTTGTGTGCCGGGAGATTCCAATTACCTCTCCCAGCACTTCCGTCAAACAGCGAGCCTAGGCCTTTTAGAAGCCAAGGGTACCAGCAGGCTGGATGTGGAGGTACAGGCCATAAGCTCACCTCTCAGAAGTGTGTATGCATGGGAGGCAGATGTCTGCTACCCGCTCGTACATGGGATTTGGAACCTAGTTACACTCTGGTTGAGCAAAGCCGTTGGAAATCGCTGTATTCAACTCAGATACACGGGAGTTCAGGCCCAGTGCTCACACATGCTTTTCCCGCAACCTCTCCCAGCCACTAACATTAGGATGTTAGCAGCTACTCCTACAGTCAGGCAGGATGCGGGAGGGTTCTGCCCTGTCCTCAGCTCTCACAGGGAAGCATGTCTTGAAGCCAGCTGTCAACTGGCTGCATTCCTATGGCAGTGAGAAGGTAGCAGTACTCTGAGTCAGGAGGTTCCAAGATTACCACTCTACTGCACCTGGAGATACCCTCCAGGTCTGCATTGTTAACTTGTACTCAGAAGCCTCTGGCAATCATCTCCGGTGAAGACGTGTGAAACTCACTCTGCAGGCAGTGTGGAACTGTGAGGGACTGTGTGTGAGCTCAACTCTCAGAAGTAAGATGCTTTTGGACAAGGCGTTCAGCTATCCTCTCACGTATTGGACTTAGTATGTAGCACCAGTGTACCACAGGAATTACTAGGAAATCGCTGGGCTGAGCTTGGAGGCACTAGTCTTGTGTGCCGAGTGATTCCAATTACCTCTCCCAACACTTCCGTCAAACAGCGAGACTAGGCCTTTTAGAAGCCAAGGGTACCAGCAGGCTGGATGTGGAGGTACAGGCCATAAGCTCAACTCTCAGAAGTGTGTATGCATGGGAGGCAGATGTCTGCTACCCGCTCGTACATGGGATTTGGAACATAGCTACACTCTGGTTGAGCAAAGCCGTTGGAAATCGCTGTATTCAACTCAGATACACGGGAGTTCAGGCCCAGTGCTCACACATGCTTTTCCCGCAACCTCTCCCAGCCACTAACATTAGGATGTTAGCAGCTACTCCTACAGTCAGGCACCATGCGGGAGGGTTCTGCCCTGTCCTCAGCTCTCACAGGGAAATATGTCTTGAAGCCAGCTGTCCACTGGCTGCATTCCTATGGCAGTGAGAAGGTAGCAGTACTCTGAGTCAGGAGGTTCCAAGATTACCACTCTACTGCACCTGGAGATACCCTCCAGGTCTGCATTGTTAACTTGTACTCAGAAGCCTCTGGCAATCGTCTCTGGTGAAGACGTGTGAAACTCACTCTGCAGGCAGTGTGGAACTGTGAGGGACTGAGGCTGAGCTCAACTCGCAGAAGTAAGATGCTTTTGGACAAGGCGTTCAGCTACCTTCTCACATATGGTTCTTAGTATGTAGCACCTGTCTACCACAAGAATTACTGGGAAATCGTGAATTGAGCTTGGAGGCACTCGTCTTGTGTGCCGGGAGATTCCAATTACCTCTCCCAGCATTTCCGTCATACAGCGAGCCTAGGCCTTTTAGAAGCCAAGGGTACCAGCAGGCTGGATGTGGAGGTACAGGCCATAAGCTCAACTCTCAGAAGTGTGTATGCATGGGAGGCAGATGTCAGCTACCCACTCGGACATGGGAGTTGGAACCTAGCTACACTGTGATTGAAGAAGGCCATTGGAAATCGCTGTATTCAACTCAGATACACGGGAGTTCAGGCCCAGTGCTCACACATGCTTTTCCCGCAGCCTCTCCCAGCCATTAACATTAGGATGTTAGCAGCTACTCCTACAGTCAGGCAGGATGCGGGAGGGTTCTGCCCTGTCCTCAGCTCTCACAGGGAATCATGTCTTGAAGTCAGCTGTCAACTAGCTGCATTCCTATGGCAGTGAGAAGGTAGCAGTACTCTGAGTCAGGAGGTTCCAAGATTACACTCTACTGCACCTGGAGATACCCTCCAGGTATGCATTGTTACCCTGCGTCTCAGAGGCCTCTGCTAATCGTCTCTGGTGAAGACGTGTGAAACTCACTCTGTAGGCAGTGTGGAACTTTGAGGGTTGAGGGTGAGCTCAACTCTCAGAAGTAAGATGCTTTTGGACAAGGCGTTCAGCAACCCTCCCACGTATGGAACTTAGTATGTAGAACCAGTGTACCACAGGAATTACCTGGAAATCGCTGGACTGAGCTTGGAGGCACTAGTCTTGTGTGCCGGGTGATTTCAATTACCTCTCCCAACACTTCCGTCAAACAGCGAGCCTAGGCCTTTTAGAAGCCAAGGGTACCAGCACGCTGGCTGTGGAGGTACAGGCCATAAGCTCAACTCTCAGAAGTGTGTATGCATGGGAGGCAGATGTCTGCTAGCCGCTCGTACATGGGATTTGGAACCTAGCTACACTCTGGTTGAGGAAAGCCGTTGGAAATCGCTGTATTCAACTCAGATACACGGGAGTTCAGGCCCAGTGCTCTCACATGCTTTTCCCGCAACCTCTCCCAGCCACTAACATTAGGATGTTAGCAGCTACTCCTACAGTCAGGCAGGATGCGGGAGGGTTCTGCCCTGTCCTCAGCTCTCACAGGGAAGCATGTCTTGAAGCCAGCTGTCAACTAGCTGCATTCCTATGGCAGTGAGAAGGTAGCAGTATTCTGAGTCAGGAGGTTCCAAGATTTCCAGTCTACTGCACCTGGGGATACCCTCCAGGTCTGCATTGTTACCCTGCGTCTCAGAAGCCTCTGGCAAACGTCTCTGCTGAAGACCTGCGAAACTCACTCTGCAGGCAGTGTGGAACTGTGAGGGACTGAGGCGGAGCTCAACTCTCAGAAGTAAAATGCTTTTGGTCAAGGCGTTCAGCTACCTTCTCACGTATGGAACTTAGTATGTAGCACCTGTCTATAACAAGAATTACTAGGAAAACGTGAATTGAGCTTGGAGGAACTAGTCTTGTGTGCAGGGTGATTCCAATTAACTCTCCCAACACTTCCGTCAAACAGCGAGCCTAGGCCTTTTAGAAGCCAAGGGTACCAGCAGGCTGGATGTGGAGGTACAGGCCATAAGATCAACTCTCAGAAGTGTGTATGCATGGGAGGCAGATGTCTGCTACCCACTCGTACATGGGATTTGGAACCTAGCTACACTCTGGTTGAGGTAAGACGTTGGAAATCGCTGTATTCAACTCAGATACACGGGAGTTCAGGCCCAGTGCTCACACATGCTTTTCCCCCAACCTCTCCCAGCCACTAACATTAGGATGTTAGCAGCTAATCCTACAGTCAGGCAGGATACGGGAGGGTTCTGCCCTGTCCTCAGCTCTCACTGGGAAGCATGTATTGAAGCCAGCTGTCAACTGGCTGCATTCCTATGGCAGTGAGAAGGTAGCAGTACTCTGAGTCAGGAGGTTCCAAGATTACCACTCTACTGCACCTGGAGATACCCTCCAGGTCTGAGATGTTAACTTGACTCAGAAGCCTCTAGCAATCGTCTCTGGTGAAGACGTGTGAAACTCACTCTGCAGGCAGTGTGGAACTGTGAGGGACTGAGGGTGAGCTGAACTCTCAGAAGTAAGATGCTTTTGGACAAGGCGTACAGCTACCTTCTCACACATGGAACTTAGTATGTAGCACCTGTCTACCACAAGAATTACTGGGAAATCGTTGGACTGAGCTTGGAGGCACTAGTCTTGTGTGCCGGGTGATTCCAATTACCTCTCCCAACACTTCCGTCAAACAGCGAGCCTAGGCCTTTTAGAAGCCAAGGGTACCAGCAGGCTGGATGTGGAGGTACAGGCCATAAGCTCAACTCTCAGAAGTGTGTATGCATGGGAGGCAGATGTCTGCTACCCGCTCGTACATGGGATTTGGAACCTAGCTACACTCCGGTTGAGGAAAGACGTTGGAAATCCCTGTATTCAACTCAGATACACGGGAGTTCAGGCCCAGTGCTCACACATGCTTTTCCCGCAACCTCTCCCAGCCACTAACATTAGGATGTTAGCAGCTACTCCTACAGTCAGGCAGGATGCGGGAGGGTTCTGCCCTGTCCTCAGCTCTCACAGGGAAGCATGTCTTGAAGCCAGCTGTCAACTAGCTGCATTCCTATGGCAGTGAGAAGGTAGCAGTATTCTGAGTCAGGAGGTTCCAAGATTACCACTATACTGCACCTGGAGATACCCTCCAGGTCTGCATTGTTAACTTTTACTCAGAAGCCTCTGGCAATCGTCTCTGCTGGAACCTGCGAAACTCACTCTGCAGGCAGTGTGGAACTGTGAGGGACTGAGGCTGAGCTCAACTCTCAGAAGTAAGATGCTTTTGGACAAGGCGTTCAGCTACCCTCTCACGTATGGAACTTAGTATGTAGCACCAGTCTACCACAGGAATTACTAGGAAATCGCTGGACTGAGCTTGGAGGCACTAGTCTTGTGTGCCGGGTGATTCCAATTACCTCTCCCAACACTTCCGTCAAACAGCGAGCCTAGGCCTTTTAGAAGCAGAGGGTACCAGCAGGCTGGCTGTGAAGGTACAGGCCATAAGCCCAACTCTCAGAAGTGTGTATGCATGGGAGGCAGATGTCTGCTACCCAGTCGGACATGGGAGTTGGAACCTAGCTACACTGTGATTGAAGAAGGCCATTGGAAATCGCTGTATTCAACTCAGATACACGGGAGTTCAGGCCCAGTGCTCACACATGCTTTTCCCGCAACCTCTCCCAGCCACTAACATAAGGATGTTAGGGATCCCTGGGTGGCGCAGCGGTTTAACGCCTGCCTTTGGCCCAGGGCGTGATCCTGGAGACCCGGGATCGAATCCCACGTCAGGCTCCCGGTGCATGGAGCCTGCATCTCCCTCTGCCTATGTCTCTGCCCCTCTCCCTCTCTCTGTGTGTGACTATCATAAATAAATGAAAAAAAAAAGAATTTAAAAAAAATAAAAATAAAAAAATAACATAAGGATGTTAGCAGCTACTCCTACAGTCAGGCAGGAGGCGGGAGGGTTCTGCCCTGTCCTCAGCTCTCACAGGGAAGCATGTCTTGAAGCCAGCTGTCAACTAGCTGCATTCCTATGGCAGTGAGAAGGTAGCAGTACTCTGAGTCAGGAGGTTCCAAGATTACCACTCTACTGCACCTGGAGATAACCTCCAGGTCTGCATTGTTAACTTGTACTCAGAAGCCTCTGTCAATCGTCTCAGGTGAAGACGTGTGAAACTCACGCTGCAGGCAGTGTGGAACTGTGAGGGACTGACGCTGAGCTCAACTCTCAGAAGTAAGATGCTTTTGGACAAGGCGTTCAGCTACCTTCTCACATATGGAACTTAGTATGTAGCACCTGTCTACCACAAGAATTACTGGGAAATCGTGAATTGAGCTTGGAGGCACTAGTCTTGTGTGCCGGGAGATTCCAATTACCTCTCCCAGCACTTCCGTCAAACAGCGAGCCTAGGCCTTTTAGAAGCCAAGGGTACCAGCAGGCTGGATGTGGAGGTACAGGCCATAAGCTCAACTCTCAGAAGTGTGTATGCATGGGAGGCAGATGTCTGCTACCCGCTCGTACATGGGATTTGGAAACTAGCTACACTCTGGGTGAGGAAAGCCGTTGGAAATCGCTGTATTCAACTCAGATACACGGGAGTTCAGACCCACTGCTCACACATGCTTTTCCCGCAACCTCTCCCAGTCACTAACATTAGGATGTTAGCAGCTACTCCTACAGTCAGGCAGGATGCGGGAGGGTTCTGCCCTGTCCTCAGCTCTCACAGTTAAGCATGTCTTGAAGCCAGCTGTCCACTGGCTGCATCCTATGGCAGTGAGAAGGTAGCAGTATTCTGAGTCAGGAGGTTCCAAGATTACCACTCTACTGCACCTGGAGATACCCTCCAGGTCTGCATTGTTAACTTGTACTCAGAAGCCTCTGGCAATCGTCTCTGCTGAAGACCTGCGAAACTCACTCTGCAGGCAGTGTGGAACTGTGAGGGACTGAGGCTGAGCTCAACTCTCAGAAGTAAGATGCTTTTGGACAAGGCGTTCAGCTACCTTCTCACATATGGAACTTAGTATGTAGCACCTGTCTACCACAAGAATCACTGGGAAATCGTGAATTGAGCTTGGAGGCACTCGTCTTGTGTGGCGGGAGATTCCAATTACCTCTCATAGCATTTCCGTCAAACAGCGAGCCTAGGCCTTTTAGAAGCCAAGGGTACCAGCAGGCTGCATGTGGAGGTACAGGCCATAAGCTCAACTCTAAGAAGTGTGTATGCATGGGAGGAAGATGTCTGCTACCCACTCGGACATGGGAGTTGGAAACTAGCTATACTATGATTGAAGAAGGCCATTGGAAATCGCTGTATTCAACTCAGATACACGGGAGTTCAGGCCCAGTGCTCACACATGCTTTTCCCGCAACCTCTCCCAGCAAATAACATCAGGAGGTTAGCAGCTACTCCTTCAGTCAGGCAGGATGCGGGAGGGTTCTGCCCTGTCCTCAGCTCTCACAGGGAAGCATGTCTTGAAGCCAGCTGTTAACTAGCTGCATTCCTATGGCAGTGAGAAGGTAGCAGTATTCTGAGTCAGGAGGTTCCAAGATTACCACTGTACTGCACCTGGAGATACCCTCCAGGTCTGCATTGTTAACTTGTACTCAGAAGCCTCCGGCAATCGTCTCTACTGAAGACCTGCGAAACTCACTCTGCAGGCAGTGTGGAACTGTGACGGACTGAGGCTGAGCTCAACTCTCAGAAGTAAGATGCTTTTGGTCAAGGCGTTCAGCTACCTTCTCACGTATGGAACTTAGAATCTAGCACCTGTCTAACACAGGAATTACTGGGAAATCGTGAATTGAGCTTGGAGGCACCAGTCTTGTGTGCCGGGTGATTCCAATTACCTCTCCCAACACTTCCGTCAAACAGCGAGCCTAGGCCTTTTAGAAGCCAAGGGTACCAGCAGGCTGGATGTGGAGGTACAGGCCATAAGCTCAACTCTCAGAAGTGTGTATGCATGGGAGGCAGATGTCTGCTACCCGCTCGTACATGGGATTTGGAACCTAGCTACACTCTGGTTTAGGAAAGCCGTTGGAAAATGCTGTATTCAACTCAGATACACGGGAGTTCAGGCCCAGTGCTCACACATGCTTTTCCCGCAACCTCTCCCAGCCACTAACATTAGGATGTTAGCAGCTACTCCTACAGTCAGGCAGGATGCGGGAGGGTTCTGCCCTGTCCTCAGCTCTCACAGGGAAGCATGTCTTGAAGTCAGCTGTCAACTAGCTGCATTCCTATGGCAGTGAGAAGGTAGCAGTACCCTGAGTCAGGAGGTTCCAAGATTACCACTCTACTGCACCTGGAGATACCCTCCAGGTCTGCATTGTTACCTTGCGTCTCAGAAGACTCTGGTAATCGTCTCTGGTGAAGACGTGTGAAACTCACTCTGCAGGCAGTGTGGAACTGTGAGGGACTGAGGCTGAGCTCAACTCTCAGAAGTAAGATGCTTTTGGACAAGGCGTTCAGCTACCTTCTCACATATGGAACTTAGTATGTAGCACCTGTCTACCACAAGAATTACTGGGAAATCGCTGGACTGAGCTTGGAGGCACTAGTCTTGTGTGCCGGGAGATTCCAATTACCTTTCCCAGCACTTCCGTCAAACAGCGAGCCTAGGCCTTTTAGAAGCCAAGGGTACCAGCAGGCTAGATATGGAGGTACAGGCCATAAGCACAACTCTCAGAAGTGTGTATGCATGGGAGGCAGATGTCTGCTACCCGCTCGTACATGGGAATTGGAACCTACCTACACTCTGGTTGAGGAAAGACGTTGGAAATCGCTGTATTCAACTCAGATACACGGGAGTTCAGGCCCAGTGCTCACACATGCTTTTCCCGCAACCTCTCCCAGCCATTAACATTAGGATGTTAGCAGCTACTCCTACAGTCAGGCAGGATGCGGGAGGGTTCTGCCCTGTCCTCAGCTCTCACAGGGAAGCATGTCTTGAAGCCAGCTGTCAACTAGCTGCATTCCTATGGCAGTGAGAAGGTAGCAGTATTCTGAGACAGGAGGTTCCAAGATTACCAGTCTACTGCACCTGGGGATACCCTCCAGGTCTGCATTGTTACCCTGCATCTCAGAAGCCTCTGGCAAACGTCTCTGCTGAAGACCTGCGAAACTCACTCTGCAGGCAGTGTGGAACTGTGAGGGACTGATGCTGAGCTCAAGTCTCAGAACTAAGATGCTTTTGGACAAGGCGTTCAGCTACCTTCTCACGTATGGAACTTAGTATGTAGCACCTGTCTACCACAAGAATTACTGGGAAATCGTGAATTGAGCTTGGAGGCACTCGTCTTGTGTGCCGGGAGATTCCAATTACCTCTCCCAGCACTTCCGTCAAACAGCGAGCCTAGGCCTTTTAGAGGCCAAGGGTACCAGCAGGCTGGATGTGGAGGTACAGGCCATAAGCTCAACTCTCAGAAGTGTGTATGCATGGGAGGCAGATGTCTGCTACCCACTCGGACATGGGAGTTGGAACCTAGCTACACTGTCTTTGAAGAAGGCCATTGGAAATCGCTGTATTCAACTCAGATACACGGGAGTTCAGGCCCAGTGTTCACACATGCTTTTCCCGCAACCTCTCCCAGCCACTAACATTAGGATGTTAGCAGCTACTCCTACAGTCAGGCAGCATGCGGGAGGGTTCTGCCCTGTCCTCAGCTCTCACAGGGAAGCATGTCTTGAAGTCAGCTGTCAACTAGCTGCATTCCTATGGCAGTGAGAAGGTAGCAGTATTCTGAGTCAGGAGGTTCCTAGATTACCAGTCTACTGCACCTGGGGATACCCTCCAGGTCTGCATTGTTACCCTGCGTCTCAGAAGCCTCTGGCAAACGTCTCTGCTGAAGACCTGCGAAACTCACTCTGCAGGCAGGGTGGAACTGTGAGGGACTGAGGCTGAGCTCAACTCTCAGAAGTAAGATGCTTTTGGACAAGGCGTTCAGCTACCTTCTCACGTATGGAACTTAGTATGTAGCACCTGTCTACCACAAGAATTACTGGGAAATCCCTGGACTGAGCTTGGAGGCACTAGTCTTGTGTGCCGGGTGATTCCAAATACCTCTCCCAACACTTCCGTCAAACAGAGAGCCTAGGCCTTTTAGAAGCCAACGGTACCAGCAGGCTGGATGTGGAGGTACAGGCCATAAGCTCAACTCTCAGAAGTGTGTATGCATGGGAGGCAGATGTCTGTTACCCGCTCGTACATGGGATTTGGAAATTAGCTACACTCTTGTTGAGGAAAGACGTTGGAAATCGCTGTATTCTACTCAGATACACGGGAGTTCAGTCCCAGTGCTCACACATGCTTTTCCCTCAACCTCTCCCAGCCACTAACATAAGGATGTTAGCAGCTACTCCTACAGTCAGGCAGGATGCGGGAGGGTTCTGCCCTGTCCTCAGATCTCACAGGGAAGCATGTCTTGAAGTCAGCTGTCAACTAGCTGCATTCCTATGGCAGTGAGAAGGTAGCAGTACTCTGAGTCAGGAGGTTCAAAGATTACCAATCTACTGCACCTGGAGATACCCTCCAGGTCTGCATTGTTAACTTGTACTCCGAAGACTCTGGTAATCGTCTCTGGTGAAGACGTGTGAAACTCACTCTGCAGGTAGTGTGGAACTGTGAGGGACTGAGGCTGAGCTCAACTTTCAGAAGTAAGATGCTTTTGGACAAGGCGTTCAGCTACCTTCTCACATATGGAACTTAGTATGTAGCACCTGTCTACCACAAGAATTACTGGGAAATCGTGAATTGAGCTTGGAGACACTCGTCTTGTGTTTGGGGAGATTCCAATTACCTCTCCCAGCACTTCCGTCAAACAGCGAGCCTAGGCCTTTTAGAAGCCAAGGGTATCAGCAGGCTGGATGTGGAGGTACAGGCCATAAGCTCAACTCTCAGAAGTGTGTATGCATGGGAGGCAGATGTCTGCTACCCACTCGGACATGGGAGTTGGAACCTAGCTACACTGTGATTGAAGAAGGCCATTGGAAATCGCTGTATTCAACTCAGATACACGGGAGTTCAGGCCCAGTGCTCACACATGCTTTTCCCGCAACCTCTCCCAGCCACTAACATTAGGATGTTAGCAGCTCTTCCTACAGTCAGGCAGGATGCGGGAGGGTTCTGCCCTGTCCTCAGCTCTCACAGGGAAGCATGTCTCGAAGTCAGCTGTCAACTAGCTGCATTCCTATGGCAGTGAGAAGGTAGCAGTACTCTGAGTCAGGAGGTTCCAAGATTACCACTCTACTGCACCTGGAGATACCCTCCAGGTCTGCATTGTTACCGTGCTTCTCAGAAGCCTCTGGTAATCGTCTCTGGTGAAGACGTGTGAAACTCACTCGGCAGGCAGTGTGGAACTGTGAGGGACTGAGGCTGAGCTCCACTCTCAGAAGTAAGATGCTTTTGGACAAGGCGTTCAGCTACCTTCTCACATATGGAACTTAGTATGTAGCACCTGTCTACCACAAGAATTACTGGGAAATCGCTGGACTGAGCTTGGAGGCACTAGTCTTGTGTGCCGGGTGATTCCAATTACCTCTCCCAGCACTTCCGTCAAACAGCGAGCCTAGGCCTTTTAGAAGCCAAGGGTACCAGCAGGCTGGATGTGGAGGTACAGGCCATAAGCTCAACTCTAAGAAGTGTGTATGCATGGGAGGCAGATGTCTGCTACCCGCTCGTACATGGGATTTGGAACCGAGCTACACTCTGGTTGAGGAAAGCCGTTGGAAATCGCTGTATTCAACTCAGATACACGGGAGTTCAGGCCCAGTGCTCACACATGCTTTTCCCGCAACCTCTCCCAGCCAATAACATAAGGATGTTAGCAGCTACTCCTACAGTCAGGCACCATGCGGGAGGGTTCTGCCCTGTCCTCAGCTCTCACAGGGAAGCATGTTGAAGCCAGCTGTCAACTAGCTGCATTCCTATGGCAGTGAGAATGTAGCAGTATTCTCAGTCAGGAGATTCCAAGATTACCACTCTACTGCACCTGTAGATACCATCCAGGTCTGCATTGTTAACTTGTACTCAGAAGCCTCTGGCAATCGTCTCTGCTGAAGACCTGCGAAACTCACTCTGCAGGCAGTGTGGAACTGTGAGGGACTGAGGCTGAGCTCAACTCTCAGAAGTAAGATGCTTTTGGACAAGGCGTTCAGCTACCTTCTCACGTATGGAACTTAGTATGTAGCACCTGTCTACCACAAGAATTACTGGGAAATCGTGAATTGAGCTTGGAGGCACTAGTCTTGTGTGCCGGGTGGTTCCAATTACCTCTCCCAACACTTCCGTCAAACAGCGAGCCTAGGCCTTTTAGAAGCCAAGGGTCCAGCAGGCTGGATGTGGAGGTACAGGCCATAAGCTCAACTCTCAGAAGTGTGTATGCATGGGAGGCAGATGTCTGCTACCCGCTCGTCCATGGGATTTGGAACTTAGCTACACTCTGGTTGAGGAAAGCCGTTGGAAATCGCAGTATTCAACTCAGTTACACGGGAGTTCAGGCCCAGTGCTCTCACATGCTTTTCCCGCAACCTCTCCCAGCCACTAACATTAGGATGTTAGCAGCTACTCCTACAGTCAGGCAGGATGCGGGAGGGTTCGGCCCTGTCCTCAGCTCTCACAGGGAAGCATGTCTTGAAGCCAGCTGTCAACTAGCTGCATTCCTATGGCAGTGAGATGGTAGCAGTATTCTGAGTAAGGAGGTTCCAAGATTACCAGTCTACTGCACCTGGGGATACCCTCCAGGTCCTCATTGTTACCCTGCGTCTCAGAAGCCTCTGGCAAACGTCTCTGCTACAGACCTGCGAAACTCACTCTGCAGGCAGTGTGGAAGTGTGAGGGACTGAGGCTGAGCTCAACTCTCTGAAGTAAGATGCTTTTGGACAAGGCGTTCAGCTACCCTCTCACATATGGAACTTAGTATGTAGCACCTGTCTACCACAAGAATTACTGGGAAATGGCTGGACTGAGCTTGGAGGCACTAGTCTTGTGTGCCGGGTGATTCCAATTACCTCTCCCAGCACTTCCGTCAAACAGCGAGCCTAAGCCTTTTAGAAGCCAAGGGTACCAGCAGGCTGGATGTGGAGGTACAGGCCATAAGCTCAACTCTCAGAAGTGTGTATGCATGGGAGGCAGATGTCTGCTACCCACTCGGACATGGGAGTTGGAACCTAGCTACACTGTGATTGAAGAAGGCCATTGGAAATCGCTGTATTCAACTCAGATACACGGGAGTTCAGGCCCAGTGCTCACACATGCTTTTCCCGCAACCTCTCCCAGCCACTAACATTAGGATGTTAGCAGCTACTCCTACAGTCAGGCAGGATGCGGGACGGTTCTGCCCTGTCCTCATCTCTCACAGGGAAGCATGTCTTGATGTCAGCTGTCAACTAGCTGCATTCCTATGGCAGTGAGAAGGTAGCAGTACTCTGAGTCAGGAGGTTCCAAGATTACCACTCTACTGCACCTGGAGATACCCTCCAGGTCTGCATTGTTACCCTGCGTCTCAGAAGCCTCTGGTAATCGTCTCTGGTGAAGACGTGTGAAACTCACTCTGCAGGCAGTGTGGAACTGTGAGGGACTGAGGCTGAGCTCAACTCTCAGAAGTAAGATGCTTTTGGACAAGGCGTTCAGCTACCTTCTCACATATGGATCTTAGTATGTAGCACCTGTCTACCACAAGAATTACTGGGAAATCGCTGGACTGAGCTTTGAGGCACTAGTCTTGTGTGCCGGGTGATTCCAATTACCTCTCACAGCACTTCCGTCAAACAGCGAGCCTAGGCCTTTTAGAAGCCAAGGGTACCAGCAGGCTGGATGTGGAGGTACAGGCCATAAGCTCAACTCTCAGAAGTGTGTATGCATGGGAGGCAGATGTCTGCTACCCGCTCGTACATGGGATTTGGAACCTAGCTACACTCTGGTTGAGGAAAGCCGTTGGAAATCGCTGCATTCAACTCAGATACACGGGAGTTCAGGCCCAGTACTCACACATGCTTTTCCCGCAACCTCTCCCAGCCAATAACATAAGGATGTTAGCAGCTACTCCAACAGTCAGGCAGGATGCGGGAGGGTTCTGCCCTGTCCTCAGCTCTCACAGTGAAGCATGTTGAAGCCAGCTGTCAACTAACTGCATTCCTATGGCAGTGAGAAGGTAGCAGTATTCTCAGTCAGGAGATTCCAAGATTACCACTCTACTGCACCTTTAGATACCCTCCAGGTCTGCATTGTTAACTTGTACTCAGAAGCCTCTGGCAATCGTCTCTGCTGAAGACCTGCGAAACTCACTCTGCAGGCAGTGTGGAACTGTGAGGGACTGAGGCTGAGCTCAACTCTCAGAAGTAAGATGCTTTTGGACAAGGCGTTCAGCTACCTTCTCACGTATGGAACTTAGTATGTAGCACCTGTCTACCACAAGAATTACTGGGAAATCGTGAATTGAGCTTGGAGAGACTAGTCTTGTGTGCCGGGTGATTCCAATTACCTCTCCCAACACTTCCGTCAAACAGCGAGCCTAGGTCTTTTAGAAGCCAAGGGTACCAGCAGGCTGGATGTGGAGGTACAGGCCATAAGCTCAACTCTCAGAAGTGTGTATGCATGGGAGGCACATGTCTGCTACCCGCTGTTCCATGGGATTTGGAACCTAGCTACACTCTGGTTGAGGAAAGCCGTTGGAAATCGCTGTATTCAACTCAGATACACCGGAGTCCAGGCCAAGTGCTCACACATGCTTTTCGTGAAACCTCTCCCAGCCACTAACATTAGGATGTTAGCAGCTAAACCTGCAGTCAGGCAGGATGCGGGAGGGTTCTGCTCTGTCCTCAGCTCTCACAGGGAAGCATGTCTTGAAGTCAGCTGTCAACTAGCTGCATTCCTATGGCAGTGAGAAGGTAGCAGTATTCTGAGTCAGGAGGTTCCAAGATTACCAGTCTACTGCACCTGGGGATACCCTCCAGGTCTGCATTGTTACCCTGCGTCTCAGAAGCCTCTGGTAAACGTCTCTGCTGAAGACCTGCGAAACTCACTCTGCAGGCAGTGTGGAACTGTGAGGGACTGTGGCTGATCTCAAATCTCAGAAGTAAGATGCTTTTGGACAAGGCGTTCAGCTACCCTCTCACATATGGAACTTAGTATGTAGCACCTGTCTACCACAAGAATTACTGGGAAATGGCTGGGCTGAGCTTGGAGGCACTAGTCTTGTGTGCCGGGTGATTACAATTACCTCTCCCAGCACTTCCATCAAACAGCGAGCCTAAGCCTTTTAGAAGCCAAGGGTACCAGCAGGCTGGATGTGGAGGTACAGGCCATAAGCTCAACTCTCAGAAGTGTGTATGCATGGGAGGCAGATGTCTGCTACCCGCTCGGACATGGGATTTGGAACCTAGCTACACTCTGGTTGAGGAAAGCCGTTGGAAATCGCTGTATTCAACTCAGATACACGGGAGTTCAGGCCCAGTGCTCAAACATTCTTTTCCCGCAACCTCTCCCAGCCACTAACATAAGGATGTTAACAGCTAATCCTACAGTCAGGCAGGATGCGGGAGGCTTCTGCCCTGTCCTCAGCTCTCACAGGGAAGCATGTCTTGAAGCAATCTGTTTACTAGCTGCATTCCTATGGCAGTGAGAAAGTAGCAGTACTCTGAGTCAGGAGGTTCCAAGATTACCACTCTACTGCACCTGGAGTTACCCTCCAGGTCTGCATTGTTAACTTGTACTCAGAAGCCTCTGGCAATCGTCTCTGGTGAAGACGTATGGAACTCACTCTGCAGGCAGTGTGGAACTGTGAGGGACTGAGGCTGAGCTCAACTCTCAGAAGTAAGATGCTTTTGGACAAGGCGTTCAGCTACCTTCTCACATATGGAACTTAGTATGTAGCACCTGTCTACCACAAGAATTACTGGGAAATCGTGAATTGAGCTTGGAGGCACTCGTCTTGTGTGCCGGGAGATTCCAATTACCTCTCCCAGCACTTCCGTCAAACAGCGAGCCTAGGCCTTTTAGAAGCCAAGGGTACCAGCAGGCTGGATGTGGAGGTACAGGCCATAAGCTCAACTCTCAGAAGTGTGTATGCATGGGAGGCAGATGTCTGCTACCCGCTCGTACATGGGATTTGGAACCTAGCTGCACTCTGGTTGAGGAAAGCCGTTGGAATCCCTGTATTCAACTCTGATAAACGGGACTTCAGGCCCAGTGCTCACACATGCTTTTCCCGCAACCTCTCCCAGCCACTAACATTAGGATGGTAGCAGCTACTCCTACAGTCAGGCAGGATGCGGGAGGGTTCTGCCCTGTCCTCAGCTCTCACAGGGAAGCATGTCTTGAAGTCAGCTGTCAACTAGCTGCATTCCTATGGCAGTGAGAAGGTAGCAGTACTCTGAGTCAGGAGGTTCCAAGATTACCACTCTAAGGCACCTGGAGATACCCTCCAGGTCTGCATTGTTACCGTGCGGCTCAGAAGCCTCTGGTAATCGTCTCTGGTGAAGACGTGTGAAACTCACTCTGCAGGCAGTGTGGAACTGTGAGGGACTGAGGCTGAGCTCAACTCTCAGAAGTAAGATGCTTTTGGACAAGGCGTTCAGCTACCTTCTCACATATGGAACTTAGTATGTAGCACCTGTCTACCACAAGAATTACTGGGAAATCGCTGGACTGAGCTTGGAGGCACTAGTCTTGTGTGCCGGGTGATTCCAATTACCTCTCCCAGCACTTCCGTCAAACAGCGAGCCTAGGCCTTTTAGAAGCCAAGGGTACCAGCAGGCTGGATGTGGAGGTACAGGACATAAGCTCAACTCTCAGAAGTGTGTATGCATGGGAGGCAGATGTCTGCTACCCGCTCGTACATGGGATTTGGAACCTAGCTACACTCTGGTTGAGGAAAGCCGTTGGAAATCGCTGTATTCAACTCAGATACACGGGAGTTCAGGCCCAGTGCTCACACACGCTTTTCCCGCAACCTCTCCCAGCCACTAACATTAGGATGTTAGCAGCTACTCCTACAGTCAGGCAGGATGCGGGAGGGTTCTGCCCTGTCCTCAGCTCTCACAGGGAAGCATGTCTTGAAGCCAGCTGTCAAATAGCTGCATTCCTATGCCAGTGAGAAGGTAGCAGTATTCTGAGTCAGAAGGTTCCAAGATTACCACTCTACTGCACCTGGAGGTACCCTCCAGGTCTGCATTGTTAACTTGTACTCAGAAGCCTCTGGCAATCGTCTCTGGTGAAGACGTGTGAAACTCACTCTGCAGGCAGTGTGGAACTGTGAGTGACTGAGGCTGAGCTCAACTCTCAGAAGTAAGATGCTTTTGGACAAGGCGTTCAGCTACCTTCTCACATATGGAAGTTAGTATGTAGCAACTGTCTACCACAAGAATTACTGGGAAATCGTGAACTGAGCTTGGAGGCACTAGTCTTTTGTGCCGGGTGATTCCAATTACCTATCCCAACACTTCCGTCAAACAGCGAGCCTAGGCCTTTTAGAAGCCAAGGGCACCAGCAGGCTGGATGTGGAGGTACAGGCCATAAGCTCAACTCTCAGAAGTGTGTATGCATGGGAGGCAGATGTCTGCTACCCACTCGGACATGGGAGTTGGAACCTGGCTACACTGTGATTGAAGAAGGCCATTGGAAATCGCTGTATTCAACTCAGATACACGGGAGTTCAGGCCCAGTGCTCACACATGCTTTTCCCGCAACCTCTCCCAGCCACTAACATTAGGATGTTAGCAGCTACTCCTACAGTCAGGCAGGATGCGGGACGGTTCTGCCCTGTCCTCAGCTCTCACAGTGAAGCATGTTGAAGCCAGCTGTCAACTAACTGCATTCCTATGGCAGTGAGAAGGTAGCAGTATTCTCAGTCAGGAGATTCCAAGATTACCACTCTACTGCACCTGTAGATACCCTCCAGGTCTGCATTGTTAACTTGTACTCAGAAGCCTCTGGCAATCGTCTCTGCTGAAGACCTGCGAAACTCACTCTGCAGGCAGTGTGGAACTGTGAGGGACTGAGGCTGAGCTCATCTCTCAGAAGTAAGATGCTTTTGGACAAGGCGTTCAGCTACCTTCTCACGTATGGAACTTAGTATGTAGCACCTGTCTACCACAAGAATTACTGGGAAATCGTGAATTGAGCTTGGAGAAACTAGTCTTGTGTGCCGGGTGATTCCAATTACCTCTCCCAACACTTCCGTCAAACAGCGAGCCTAGGTCTTTTAGAAGCCAAGGGTACCAGCAGGCTGGATGTGGAGGTACAGGCCATAAGCTCAACTCTCAGAAGTGTGTATGCATGGGAGGCACATGTCTGCTACCCGCTCGTCCATGGGATTTGGAACGTAGCTACACTCTGGTTGAGGAAAGCCGTTGGAAATCGCTGTATTCAACTCAGATACACCGGAGTCCAGGCCAAGTGCTCACACATGCTTTTCGTGAAACCTCTCCCAGCCACTAACATTAGGATGTTAGCAGCTACTCCTGCAGTCAGGCAGGATGAGGGAGGGTTCTGCTCTGTCCTCAGCTCTCACAGGGAAGCATGTCTTGAAGTCAGCTGTCAACTAGCTGCATTCCTATGGCAGTGAGAAGGTAGCAGTATTCTGAGTCAGGAGGTTCCAAGATTACCAGTCTACTGCACCTGGGGATACCCTCCAGGTCTGCATTGTTACCCTGCGTCTCAGAAGCCTCTGGTAAACGTCTCTGCTGAAGACCTGCGAAACTCACTCTGCAGGCAGTGTGGAACTGTGAGGGACTGTGGCTGATCTCAACTCTCAGAAGTAAGATGCTTTGGACAAGGCGTTCAGCTACCCTCTCACATATGGAACTTAGTATGTAGCACCTGTCTACCACAAGAATTACTGGGAAATGGCTGGGCTGAGCTTGGAGGCACTAGTCTTGTGTGCCGGGTGATTACAATTACCTCTCCCAGCACTTCCATCAAACAGCGAGCCTAAGCCTTTTAGAAGCCAAGGGTACCAGCAGGCTGGATGTGGAGGTACAGGCCATAAGCTCAACTCTCAGAAGTGTGTATGCATGGGAGGCAGATGTCTGCTACCCGCTCGGACATGGGATTTGGAACCTCGCTACACTCTGGTTGAGGAAAGCCGTTGGAAATCGCTGTATTCAACTCAGATACACGGGAGTTCAGGCCCAGTGCTCACACATGCTTTTCACGCAACCTCTCCCAGCCACTAACATCAGGATGTTAGCAGCTACTCCTACAGTCAGGCAGGATGCGGGAGGGTTCTGCCCTGTCCTCAGCTCTCACAGGGAAGCATGTCTTGAAGCCAGCTGTCCACTGGCTGCATTCCTATGGCAGTGAGAAGGTAGGAGTACTCTGAGTCAGGAGGTTCCAAGATTTCCACTCTACTGCACCTGGAGATACCCTCCAGGTCTGCATTGTTAACTTGTACTCAGAAGCCTCTGGCAATCGTCTCTGGTGAAGACGTGAGAAACTCACTCTGTAGGCAGTGTGGAACTGTGAGGGACTGAGGCTGAGCTCAACTCTCAGAAGTAAGATGCTTTTGGACAAGGCGTTCAGCTACCTTCTCACATATGGAACTTAGTATGTAGCACCTGTCTACCACAAGAATTACTGGGAAATCG
This sequence comes from Canis aureus, assembly GCF_053574225.1. NCBI lineage: Eukaryota > Metazoa > Chordata > Mammalia > Carnivora > Canidae > Canis > Canis aureus. The sequence goes on along the minus strand of NC_135623.1, from coordinate 5,375,313 downwards.
TGAATTGAGCTTGGAGGCACTCGTCTTGTGTGCCGGGAGATTCCAATTACCTCTCCCAGCACTTCCGTCATACAGCGAGCCTAGGCCTTTTAGAAGCCAAGGGTACCAGCAGGCTGGATGTGGAGGTACAGGCCATAGGCTCAACTCTCAGAAGTGTGTATGCATGGGAGGCAGATGTCAGCTACCCACTCGGACATGGGAGTTGGAACCTAGCTACACTGTGATTGAAGAAGGCCATTGGATATCGCTGTATTCAACTCAGATACACGGGAGTTCAGGCCCAGTGCTCACACATGCTTTTCCCGCAGCCTCTCCCAGCCATTAACATTAGGATGTTAGCAGCTACTCCTACAGTCAGGCAGGATGCGGGAGGGTTCTACCCTGTCCTCAGCTCTCACAGGGAAGCATGTCTTGAAGTCAGCTGTCAACTAGCTGCATTCCTATGGCAGTGAGAAGGTAGCAGTACTCTGAGACAGGAGGTTCCAAGATTACCACTCTACTGCACCTGGAGTTACCCTCCAGGTCTGCATTGTTACCCTGCGTCTCAGCTGCCTCTGCTAATCGTCTCTGGTGAAGACGTGTGAAACTCACTCTGCAGGCAGTGTGGAACTGTGAGGGAATGAGGGTGAGTAAACTCTCAGAAGTAAGATGCTTTTGGACAAGGCGTTCAGCTACCCTCTCACGTATGGAAATTAGTATGTAGCACCAGTGTACCACAGGAATTACTAGGAAATCGCTGGACTGCGCTTGGAGGCACTAGTCTTGTGTGCCCGGTGATTCCAATTACCTCTCCCAACACTTCCGACAAACAGCGAGCCTAGGCCTTTTAGAAGCCAAGGCTACCAGCACGCTGGCTGTGGAGGTACAGGCCATAAGCTCAACTCTCAGAAGTGTGTATGCATGGGAGGCAGATGTCTGCTACCCACTCGGACATGGGAGTTGGAACCTAGCTACACTGTGATTGAAGAAGGCCATTGGAAATCGCTGTATTCAACTCAGATACACGGGAGTTCAGGCCCAGTGCTCAAACATGCTTTTCCCGCAACCTCTCCCAGCCACTAACATAAGGATGTTAACAGCTACTCCTACAGACAGGCAGGATGCGGGAGGCTTCTGCCCTGTCCTCAGCTCTCACAGGGAAGCATGTCTTGAAGCCATCTGTCTACTAGCTGTATTCCTATGGCAGTGAGAAAGTAGCAGTACTCTGAGTCAGGAGGTTCCAAGATTACCACTCTACTGCACCTGGAGATACCCTCCAGGTCTGCATTTTTAACTTGTACTCAGAAGCCTCTGGCAATCGTCTCTGGTGAAGACGTGTGGAACTCACTCTGCAGGCAGTGTGGAACTGTGAGGGACTGAGGCTGAGCTCAACTCTCAGAAGTAAGATGCTTTTGGACAAGGCGTTCAGCTACCTTCTCACATATGGAACTTAGTATGTAGCACCTGTCTACCACAAGAATTACTGGGAAATCGTGAATTGAGCTTGGAGGCACTCGTCTTGTGTGCCGGGAGATTCCAATTACCTCTCCCAGCACTTCCGTCAAACAGCGAGCCTAGGCCTTTTAGAAGCCAAGGGTACCAGCAGGCTGGATGTGGAGGTACAGGACTTAAGCTCAACTCTCAGAAGTGTGTATGCATGGGAGGCAGATGTCTGCTACCCGCTCGTACATGGGATTTGGAACCTAGCTACACTCTGGTTGAGGAAAGCCGTTGGAAATCGCTGTATTCAACTCAGATACACGGGAGTTCAGGCCCAGTGCTCACACACGCTTTTCCCGCAACCTCTCCCAGCCACTAACATTAGGATGTTAGCAGCTACTCCTACAGTCAGGCAGGATGCGGGAGGGTTCTGCCCTGTCCTCAGCTCTCACAGGGAAGCATGTCTTGAAGCCAGCTGTCAAATAGCTGCATTCCTATGCCAGTGAGAAGGTAGCAGTATTCTGAGTCAGAAGGTTCCAAGATTACCACTCTACTGCACCTGGAGATACCCTCCAGGTCTGCATTGTTAACTTGTACTCAGAAGCCTCTGGCAATCGTCTCTGGTGAAGACGTGTGAAACTCACTCTGCAGGCAGTGTGGAACTGTGAGTGACTGAGGCTGAGCTCAACTCTCAGAAGTAAGATGCTTTTGGACAAGGCGTTCAGCTACCTTCTCACATATGGAAGTTAGTATGTAGCAACTGTCTACCACAAGAATTACTGGGAAATCGTGAACTGAGCTTGGAGGCACTAGTCTTTTGTGCCGGGTGATTCCAATTACCTATCCCAACACTTCCGTCAAACAGCGAGCCTAGGCCTTTTAGAAGCCAAGGGTACCAGCAGGCTGGATGTGGAGGTACAGGCCATAAGCTCAACTCTCAGAAGTGTGTATGCATGGGAGGCTGATGTCTGCTACGCACTCGTACATGGGATTTGGAACCTAGCTACACTCTGGTTGAGGAAAGCCGTTGGAAATCGCTGTATTCAACTCAGATACACGGGAGTTCAGGCCCAGTGCTCACACATGCTTTTCCCGCAACCTCTCCCAGCCACTAACATTAGGATGGTAGCAGCTACTCCTACAGTCAGGCAGGATGCGGTAGGGTTCTCCCTGTCCTCAGCTCTCACAGGGAAGCATGTCTTGAAGCCAGATGTCACCTAGCTGCATTCCTATGGCAGTGAGAATGTAGCAGTATTCTGAGTCAGGAGGTTCCAAGATTACCAGTCTACTGCACCTGGGGATACCCTCCAGGTCGGCATTGTTACCCTGCGTCTCAGAAGCCTCTGGCAAACGTCTCTGCTGAAGACCTGCGAAACTCACTCTGCAGGCAGGGTGGAACTGTGAGGGACTGAGGCTGAGCTCAACTCTCAGAAGTAAGATGCTTTTGGACAAGGCGTTCAGCTACCTTCTCACGTATGGAACTTAGTATGTAGCACCTGTCTACCACAAGAATTACTGGGAAATCGCTGGACTGAGCTTGGAGGCACTAGTCTTGTGTGCCGGGTGATTCCAATTACCTCTCCAACACTTCCGTCAAACAGCAGGCCTAGGCCTTTTAGAAGCCAAGGGTACCAGCAGGCTGGATGTGGAGGTACAGGCCATAAGCTCAACTCTCAGAAGTGTGTATGCATGGGAGGCAGATGTCTGCTACACGCTCGTACATGGGATTTGGAATCTAGCTACACTCTGGTTGAGGAAAGACGTTGGAAATCGCTGTATTCAACTCAGATACACGGGAGTTCAGGCCCAGTGCTCACACATGCTTTTCCCGCAACCTCTCCCAGTCACTAACATAAGGATGTTAGCAGCTACTCCAAAAGTCAGGCAGGATGCGGGAGGGTTCTGCCCTGTCCTCAGCTCTCACAGAGAAGCATGTCTTGAAGCCAGCTGTCAACTAGCTGCATTCCTATGGCAGTGAGAAGGTACCAGTATTCTGAAACAGGAGGTTCCAAGATTACCACTCTACTGCACCTGGAGATACCCTTCAGGTCTGCATTGTTAACTTGTACTCAGAAGCCTCTGGCAATCCTCTCTGCTGAAGACCTGCGAAACTCACTTTGCAGGCAGTGTGGAACAGTGAGGGACTGAGGCTGAGCTCAACTCTCAGAAGTAAGATGCTTTGGACAAGGCGTTCAGCTACACTCTCACGTATGGAACTTAGTATGTAGCACCAGTCTACCACAGGAATTACTAGGAAATCGCTGGACTGAGCTTGGAGGCACTAGTCTTGTGTGCCGGGTGATTCCAATTACCTCTCCCAACACTTCCGTCAAAAAGCGAGCCTAGGCATTTTAGAAGCGAAGGGTACCAGCAGGCTGGCTGTGGAGGTACAGGCCATAAGCTCAACTCTCAGAAGTGTGTATGCATGGGAGGCAGATGTCTGCTACCCACTCGGACATGGGAGTTGGAACCTAGCTACACTCTGATTGAAGAAGGCCATTGGAAATCGCTGTATTCAACTCAGATACACGGGAGTTCAGTCCCAGTGCTCACACATGCTTTTCCCTCAACCTCTCCCAGCCACTAACATAAGGATGTTAGCAGCTACTCCTACAGTCAGGCAGGATGCGGGAGGGTTCTGCCCTGTCCTCAGCTCTCACAGGGAAGCATGTCTTGAAGCCAGCTGTCAACTAGCTGCATTCCTATGGCAGTGAGAAGGTAGCAGTACTCTGAGTCAGGAGGTTCAAAGATTACCAATCTACTGCACCTGGAGATACCTTCCAGGTCTGCATTGTTAACTTGTACTACGAAGCCTCTGGTAATCGTCTCTGGTGAAGACGTGTGAAACTCACTCTGCAGGCAGTGTGGAACTGTGAGGGACTGAGTGTGAGCTCAAGTCTCAGAAGTAAGATGCTTTTGGACAAGGCGTTCAGCTACCTTCTCACATATGGAACTTAGTATGTAGCACCTGTCTACCACAAGAATTACTGGGAAATCGTGAATTGAGCTTGGAGACACTCGTCTTGTGTGCGGGGAGATTCCAATTACCTCTCCCAGCACTTCCGTCAAACAGCGAGCCTAGGCCTTTTAGAAGCCAAGGGTATCAGCAGGCTGGATGTGGAGGTACAGGCCAGAAGCTCAACTCTCAGAAGTGTGTATGCATGGGAGGCAGATGTCTCCTACCCACTCGGACATGGGAGTTGGAACCTGGCTACACTGTGATTGAAGAAGGCCATTGGAAATCGCTGTATTCAACTCAGATACACGGGAGTTCAGGCCCAGTGCTCACACATGCTTTTCCCGCAACCTCTCCCAGCCACCAACATTAGGATGTTAGCAGCTACTCCTACAGTCAGGCAGGATGCGGGACGGTTCTGCCCTGTCCTCAGCTCTCACAGGGAAGCATGTCTCGAAGTCAGTTGTCAACTAGCTGCATTCCTATGGCAGTGAGAAGGTAGCAGTACTCTGAGTCAGGAGGTTCCAAGATTACCACTCTACTGCACCTGGAGATACCCTCCAGGTCTGCATTGTTACCGTGCGTCTCAGAAGCCTCTGGTAATCGTCTCTGGTGAAGACGTGTGAAACTCACTCTGCAGGCAGTGTGGAACTGTGAGGGACTGAGGCTGAGCTCAACTCTCAGAAGTAAGATGCTTTTGGACAAGGCGTTCAGCTACCTTCTCCCGTATGGAACTTAGTATGTACCAACTGTCTACCACAAGAATTACTGGGAAATCGTGAATTGAGCTTGGAGGCACTAGTCTTTTTTGCCGGGTGATTCCAATTACCTATCTCAACACTTCCGTCAAACAGCGAGCCTAGGCCTTTTAGAAGCCAAGGTTCCCAGCTGGCTGGATGTGGAGGTACAGGCCATAAGCTCAACCCTCAGAAGTGTGTATGCATGGGAGGCAGATGTCTGCTACCCGCTCGTACATGGGATTTGGAACCTAGCTACACTCTGGTTGAGGAAAGCCGTTGGAAATCGCTGTATTCAACTCAGATACACGGGAGTTCAGGCCCAGTGCTCTCACATGCTTTTCCCGCAACCTCTCCCAGCCACTAACATTAGGATGTTAGCAGCTACTCCTACAGTCAGGCAGGATGCGGGAGGGTTCTGCCCTGTCCTCAGCTCTCACAGGGAAGCATGTCTTGAAGCCAGCTGTCAACTAGCTGCATTCCTATGGCAGTGAGAAGGTAGCAGTATTCTGAGTCAGGAGGTTCCAAGATTACCAGTCTACTGCACCTGGGGATATCCTCCAGTTCTGCATTGTTACCCTGTGTCTCAGAAGCCTCTGGGAAACGTCTCTGCTGAAGACCTGCGAAACTCACTCTGCAGGCAGTGTGGAACTGTGAGGGACTGAGGCTGAGCTCAACTCTCAGAAGTAAGATGCTTTTGGACAAGGCGTTCAGCTACCCTCTCACGTATGGAACTTAGTATGTAGCACCAGTGTACCACAGGAATTACTAGGAAATCGCTAAACAGAGCTTGGAGGCACTAGTCTTGTGTGCCGGGTGATTCCAATTACCTCTCCCAACACTTCCGTCAAACAGCGAGCCTAGGCCTTTTAGAAGCCAAGGTTACCAGCACACTGGCTGAAGAGGTACAGGCCATAAGCTCAACTCTCAGAAGTGTGTATGCATGGGAGGCAGATGTCTGCTACCCGCTCGGACATGGGAGTTGGAACCTAGCTACACTGTGATTGAAAAAGGCCATTGGAAATCGCTGTATTCAACTCAGATACACAGGAGTTCAGGCCCAGTGCTCACACAAGCTTTTCCCGCAACCTCTCCCAGCCACTAACATTAGGATGTTAGCAGCTACTCCTACAGTCAGGCAGGATGCGGGAGGGTTCTGCCCTGTCCTCAGCTCTCACAGGGAAGCATGTCTTGAAGCCAGCTGTCAAATAGCTGCATTCCTATGGCAGTGAGAAGGTAGCAGTATTCTGAGTCAGGAGGTTCCAAGTTTACCAGTCTACTGCACCTGGGGATATCCTCCAGGTCTGCATTGTTACCCTGCGTCTCAGAGGCCTCTGGTAATCGTCTCTGGTGAAGACGTGTGAAACTCACTCTGCAGGCAGTGTGGAACTGTGAGGGACTGAGGCTGAGCTCAACTCTCAGAAGTAAGATGCTTTTGGACAAGGCGTTCAGCTACCTTCTCACATATGGAACTTAGTATGTAGCACCTGTCTACCACAAGAATTACTGGGAAATCGTGAATTGAGCTTGGAGGCACTCCTCTTGTGTGCCGGGAGATTCCAATTACCTCTCCCAGCACTTCCGTCAAACAGCAAGCCTAGGCCTTTTAGAAGCCAAGGGTACCAGCAGGCTGGATGTGGAGGTACAGGCCATAAGCTCAACTCTCAGAAGTGTGTATGCATGGGAGGCAGATGTCTGCTACCCGCTCGTACATGGGATTTGGAACCTAGCTACACTCTGGTTGAGGAAAGCCGTTGGAAATCGCTGTATTCAACTCAGATACACGGGAGTTCAGGCCCAGTGCTCACACATGCTTTTCCCGCAACCTCTCCCAGCCACTAACATTAGGATGTTAGCAGCTACTCCTACAGTCAGGCAGGATGCGGGAGGGTTCTGCCCTGTCCTCAGCTCTCACAGGGAAGCATGTCTTGAAGCCAGCTGTCAACTAGCTGCATTCCTATGGCAGTGAGAAGGTAGCAGTATTCTGAGTCAGGAGGTTCCAAGATTACCAGTCTACTGCACCTGGGGATACCCTCCAGGTCTGCATTGTTACCCTGCGTCTCAGAAGCCTCTGGCAAACGTCTCTGCTGAAGACCTGCGAAACTCACTCTGCAGGCAGTGTGGAACTGTGAGGGACTGAGGCTGAGCTCAACTCTCAGAACTAAGATGCTTTTGGACAAGGCGTTCAGCTACCTTCTCACATATGGAACTTAGTATGTAGCACCTGTCTACCACAAGAATTACTGGGAAATCGTGAATTGAGCTTGGAGGCACTCGTCTTGTGTGTCGGGAGATTCCAATTACCTCTCCCAGCACTTCCGTCAAACAGCGAGCCTAGGCCTTTTAGAAGCCAAGGTTACCAGCAGGCTGGATGTGGAGGTACAGGCCATAAGCTCAACTCTCAGAAGTGTGTATGCATGGGAGGCAGATGTCTGCTACCCACTCGGACATGGGAGTTGGAACCTAGCTACACTGTGATTGAAGAAGGCCATTGGAAATCGCTGTATTCAACTCAGATACAAGGGAGTTCAGGCCCAGTGCTCACACATGCTTTTCCCGCAACCTCTCTCAGCCACTAACATTAGGATGTTAGCAGCTACTCCTACAGTCAGGCAGGATGCGGGAGGGTTCTGCCCTGTCCTCAGCTCTCACAGGGAAGCATGTCTTGAAGCCAGCTGTCAACTAGCTGCATTCCTATGGCAGTGAGAAGGTAGCAGTATTCTGAGTCAGGAGGTTCCAAGATTACCAGTCAACTGCACCTGGGGATATCCTCCAGGTCTGCATTGTTACCCTGTGTCACGGAAGCCTCTGGCAAACGTCTCTGCTGAAGACCTGCGAAACTCACTCTACAGGCAGTGTGGAACTGTGAGGGACTGAGGCTGAGCTCAACTCTCAGAAGTAAGATGCTTTTGGACAAGGCGTTCAGCTACCCTCTCACGTATGGAACTTAGTATGTAGCACCAGTGTACCACAGGAATTACTAGGAATCGCTAAACTGAGCTTGGAGGCACTAGTCTTGTGTGCCGGGTGATTCCAATTACCTCTCCCAACACTTCCGACAAACAACGAGCCTAGGCCTTTTAGAAGCCAAGGTTACCAGCACGCTGGCTGTGGAGGTACAGGCCATAAGCTCAACTCTCAGAAGTGTGTATGCATGGGAGGCAGATGTCTGCTACCCGCTCGGACATGGGAGTTGGAACCTAGCTACACTGTGATTGAAGAAGGCCATTGGAAATCGCTGTATTCAACTCAGATACACGGGAGTTCAGGCCCAGTGCTCACACATGCTTTTCCCGAAACCTCTCCCAGCCACTAACATAAGGATGTTAGCAGCTACTCCTACAGTCAGGCAGGATGCGGGAGGGTTCTGCCCTGTCCTCAGCTCTCACAGGGAAGCATGTCTTGAAGCCATCTGTCAACTAGCTGCATTCCTATGGCAGTGAGAAGGTAGCAGTACTCTGAGTCAGGAAGTTCCAAGATTACCACTCTACTGCACCTGGAGATACCCTCCAGGTCTGCATTGTTACCCTGCGTCTCAGAGGCCTCTGCAATCGTCTCTGGTGAAGACGTGTGAAACTCACTCTGCAGGCAGTGTGGAACTGTGAGGGACTGAGGCTGAGCTCAACTCTCAGAAGTAAGATGCTTTTGGACAAGGCGTTCAGCTACCTTCTCACATATGGAACTTAGTATGTAGCACCTGTCTACCACAAGAATTACTGGGAAATCGTGAATTGAGCTTGGAGGCACTCGTCTTGTGTGCCGGGAGATTCCAATTACCTCTCCCAGCACTTCCGTCAAACAGCAAGCCTAGGCCTTTTAGAAGCCAAGGGTACCAGCAGTCTGGATGTGGAGGTACAGGCCATAAGCTCAACTCTCAGAAGTGTGTATGCATGGGAGGCAGATGTCTGCTACCCGCTCGTACATGGGATTTGGAACCTAGCTACACTCTGGTTGAGGAAAGCCGTTGGAAATCGCTGTATTCAACTCAGATACACGGGAGTTCAGGCCCAGTGCTCACACATGCTTTTCCCGCAACCTCTCCCAGCCACTAACATTAGGATGTTAGCAGCTACTCCTACAGTCAGGCAGGATGCGGGAGGGTTCTGCCCTGTCCTCAGCTCTCACAGGGAAGCATGTCTTGAAGCCAGCTGTCAACTAGCTGCATTCCTATGGCAGTGAGAAGGTAGCAGTATTCTGAGTCAGGAGGTTCCAAGATTACCAGTCTACTGCACCTGGGGATACCCTCCAGGTCTGCATTGTTACCCTGCGTCTCAGAAGCCTCTGGCAAACGTCTCTGCTGAAGACCTGCGAAACTCACTCTGCAGGCAGTGTGGAACTGTGAGGGACTGAGGCTGAGCTCAACTCTCAGAACTAAGATGCTTTTGGACAAGGCGTTCAGCTACCTTCTCACATATGGAACTTAGTATGTAGCACCTGTCTACCACAAGAATTACTGGGAAATCGTGAATTGAGCTTGGAGGCACTCGTCTTGTGTGCCGGGAGATTCCAATTACCTCTCCCAGCACTTCCGTCAAAAGCGAGCCTAGGCCTTTTAGAAGCCAAGGGTACCAGCAGGCTGGATGTGGAGGTACAGGCCATAAGCTCAACTCTCAGAAGTGTGTATGCATGGGAGGCAGATGTCTGCTACCCACTCAGACATGGGAGTTGGAACCTAGCTACACTGTGATTGAAGAAGGCCATTGGAAATCGCTGTATTCAACTCAGATACAAGGGAGTTCAGGCCCAGTGCTCACACATGCTTTTCCCGCAACCTCTCCCAGCCACTAACATTAGGATGTTAGCAGCTACTCCTACAGTCAGGCAGGATGCGGGAGGGTTCTGCCCTGTCCTCAGCTCACACAGGGAAGCATGTCTTGAAGTCAGCTGTCAACTAGCTGCATTCCTATGGCAGTGAGAAGGTAGCAGTACTCTGAATCAGGAGGTTCCAAGATTACCACTCTACTGCACCTGGAGATACCCTCCAGGTCTGCATTGTTACCCTGCGTCTCAGAAGCCTCTGGTAATCGTTTCTGGTGAACACGTGTGAAACTCACTCTGCAGGCAGTGTGGAACTGTGAGGGACTGAGGCTGAGCTCAACTCTCAGAAGTAAGATGCTTTTGGACAAGACGTTCAGCTACCTTCTCACATATGGAACTTAGTATGTAGCACCTGTCTACCACAAGAATTACTGGGAAATCGCTGGACTGAGCTTGGAGGCACTAGTCTTGTGTGCCGAGTGATTCCAATTACCTCTCCCAGCACTTCCGTCAAACAGCGAGCCTAGGCCTTTTAGAAGAAAAGGGTACCAGCAGGCTGGATATGGAGGTACAGGCCATAAGCTCAACTCTCAGAAGTGTGTATGCATGGGAGGCAGATGTCTGCTACCCGCTCGTACATGGGATTTGGAACCTAGCTACACTCTGGTTGAGGAAAGCCTTTGGAAATCGCTGTGTTCAACTCAGATACACGGGAGTTCAGGCCCAGTGCTCACACATGCTTTTCCCGCAACCTCTCCCAGCCATTAACATTAGGATGTTAGCAGCTACTCCTACAGTCAGGCAGGATGCGGGAGGGTTCTGCCCTGTCCTCAGCTCTCACAGGGAAGCATATATTGAAGCAAGCTGTCAACTAGCTGCATTCCTATGGCAGTGAGAAGGTAGCAGTACTCTGAGTCAGGAGGTTCCAAGATTACCAGTCTACTGCACCTGGGGATACCCTCCAGGTCCTCATTGTTACCCTGCGTCTCAGAAGCCTCTGGCAAACGTCTCTGCTAAAGACCTGCGAAACTCACTCTGCAGGCTGTGTGGAAGTGTGAGGGACTGAGGCTGAGCTCAACTCTCTGAAGTAAGATGCTTTTGGTCAAGGCGTTCAGATACATTCTCACGTATTGAACTTAGTATGTAGCACCTGTGTACCACAAGAATTACAGGGAAATCGTGAATTGAGCTTGGAGGCACTAGTCTTGTGTGCCGGGTGATTCCAATTACCTCTCCCAACACTTCCGTCAAACAGCGAGCCTAGGCCTTTTAGAAGCCAAGGGTACCAGCAGGCTGGATGTGGAGGTACAGGCCATAAGCTCAACTCTCAGAAGTGTGTATGCATGGGAGGCAGATGTCTGCTACCCGCTCGTACATGGGATTTGGAACCTAGCTACACTCTGGTTGAGGTAAGACGTTGGAAATCGCTGTATTCAACTCAGATACACGGGAGTTCAGGCCCAGTGCTCACACATGCTTTTCCCGCAACCTCTCCCAGGCACAAACATTAGGATGTTAGCAGCTACTCCTACAGTCAGGCAGGATGCGGGAGGGTTCTGCCCTGTCCTCAGCTCTCACAGGGAAGCATGTCTTGAAGCCAGCTGTCAACTAGCTGCATTCCTATGGCAGTGAGAAGGTAGCAGTATTCTGAGTCAGGAGGTTCCAAGATTACCACTCTACTGCACCTGGAGATACCCTCCAGGTCTGCATTGTTAACTTGTACTCAGAAGCCTCTGGCAATCGTCTCTGTTGAAGACGTGTGAAACTCACTCTGCAGGCAGTGTGGAACTGTGAGGGACTGAGGCTGAGCTCAACTCTCAGAAGTAAGATGCTTTTGGACAAGGCGTTCAGCTACCTTCTCACGTATGTAACTTAGTATGTAGCACCTGTCTACCACAAGAATTACTGGGAAATCGTGAATTGAGCTTGGAGGCACTCGTCTTTTGTGCCGGGATATTCCAATTACCTCTCCCAGCACTTCCGTCAAACAGCTAGCCTAGGCCTTTTAGAAGCCATGGGTACCAGCAGGCTGGATGTGGAGGTACAGGCCATAAGCTCAACTCTCAGAAGTGTGTATGCATGGGAGGCAGATGTCTGCTACCCGCTCGTACATGGGATTTGGAACCTAGCTACACTCCGGTTGAGGTAAGACGTTGGAAATCGCTGTATTCAACTCAGACACACGGGAGTTCAGGCCCAGTGCTCACACATGCTTTTCCCGCAACCTCTCCCAGCCACTAACATTAGGATGTTAGCAGCTACTCCTACAGTCAGGCAGGATGCGGGAGGGTTCTGCCCTGTCCTCAGCTCTCACAGGGAAGCATGTCTTGAAGTCAGCTGTCAACTAGCTGCATTCCTATGGCAGTGAGAAGGTAGCAGTACTCTGAGTCAGGAGGTTCCAAGATTACCACTCTACTGCACCTGGAGATACCCTCCAGGTCTGCATTGTTACCATGCGTCTGAGAAGCCTCTGGTAATCGTCTCTGGTGAAGACGTGTGAAACTCACTCTGCAGGCAGTGTGGAACTGTGAGGGACTGAGGCTGAGCTCAACTCTCTGAAGTAAGATGCCTTTTATTTTTTTTTAAATTTTTTATTTATTTATTTATGATAGTCACAGAGAAAGAGAGAGGCAGATACACAGGCAGAGGGAGAAGCAGGCTCCATGCACTGGGAGCCCGAAGTGGGATTCGATCCCGAGTCTCCAGGATCGCGCCCTGGGCCAAAGGCAGGCGCCAAACCGCTGCGCCACCCAGGGATCCCAGTAAGATGCTTTTGGACAAGGCGTTCAGCTACCTTCTCACATATGGAACTTAGTATGTAGCACCTGTCTACCACAAGAATTACTGGGAAATCGCTGGACTGAGCTTGGAGGCACTAGTCTTGTGTGCCGGGTGATTCCAATTACCTCTCCCAGCACTTCCTTCAAACAGCGAGCCTAGGCCTTTTAGAAGCCAAGGGCACCAGCAGGCTGGATGTGGAGGTACAGGCCATAAGCTCAACTCTCAGAAGTGTGTATGCATGGGAGGCAGATGTCTGCTACCCGCTCGTACATGGGACTTGGAACCTATCTACACTCTGGTTGAGGAAAGCCGTTGGAAATCGCTGTATTCAACTCAGATACACGGGAGTTCAGGCCCAGTGCTCACACATGCTTTTCCCGCAACCTCTCCCAGCCATTAACATTAGGATGTTAGCAGCTACTCCTAAGTCAGGCAGGATTCGGGAGGGTTCTGCCCTGTCCTCAGATCTCACAGGGAAGCATATCTTGAAGCCAGCTGTCAACTAGCTGCATTCCTATGGCAGTGAGAAGGTAGCAGTATTATGAGTCAGGAGGTTCCAATATTACCACTCTACTGCACCTGGAGATACCCTCCAGGTCTGCATTGTTAACTTGTACTCAGAAGCCTCTGGCAATCGTCTCTGCTGAAGACATGCGAAACTCATTCTGCAGGCAGTGTGGAACTGTGAGGGACTGAGGCTGAGCTCAACTCTCAGAAGTAAGATGCTTTTGGTCAAGGCTTTCAGCTACCTTCTCCCGTATGGAACTTAGTATGTAGCACCTGTCTACCACAAGAATTACTGGGAAATCGCTGGACTGAGCTTGGAGGCACTAGTCTTGTGTGCCGGGTGATTCCAATTACCTCTCCCAACACTTCCGTCAAACAGCGATCCTAGGCCTTTTAGAAGCCAAGGGTACCAGCAGGCTGGATGTGGAGGTACAGGCCATAAGCTCAACTCTCAGAAGTGTGTATGCATGGGAGGCAGATGTCTGCTACCCGCTCGTACATGGGATTTGTAACCTAGCTACACTCTGGTTGAGGTAAGACGTTGGAAATCGCTGTATTCAACTCAGATACACGGGAGTTCAGGCCCAGTGCTCACACATGCTTTTCCCGCAACCTCTCCCAGGCACAAACATTAGGATGTTAGCAGCTACTCCTACAGTCAGGCAGGATGCGGGAGGGTTCTGCCCTGTCCTCAGCTCTCACAGGGAAGCATGTTTTGAAGCCAGCTGTCAACTAGCTGCATTCCTATGGCAGTGAGAAGGTAGCATTACTCTGAGTCAGGAGGTTCCAAGATTACCACTCTACTGCACCTGGAGATACCCTCCAGGTCTGCATTGTTAACTTGTACTCAGAAGCCTCTGGCAATCGTCTCTGGTGAAGACGTGTGAAACTCACTCTGCAGGCAGTGTGGAACTTTGAGGGACTGAGGCTGAGCTCAACTCTCAGAAGTAAGATGCTTTTGGACAAGGCGTTCAGCTACCTTCTCACGTATGTAACTTAGTATGTAGCACCTGTGTTCCACAAGAATTACTGGGAAATCGTGAATTGAGCTTGGAGGCACTCGTCTTTTGTGCCGGGATATTCCAATTACCTTTACCAGCACTTCCGTCAAACAGCTAGCCTAGGCCTTTTAGAAGCCAAGGGTACCAGCAGGCTGTATGTGGAGGTACAGGCCATAAGCTCAACTCTCAGAAGTGTGTATGCATGGGAGGCAGATGTCTGCTACCCGCTCGTACATGGGATTTGGAACCTAGCTACACTCCGGTTGAGGTAAGACGTTGGAAATCGCTGTATTCAACTCAGATACACGGGAGTTCAAGCCCAGTGCTCACACATGCTTTTCCCGCAACCTCTCCCAGCCACTAACATTAGGATGTTAGCAGCTACTCCTAAAGTCAGGCAAGATGCGGGAGGGTTCTGCCCTGTCCTCAGCTCTCACAGGGAAGCATGTCTTGAAGTCAGCTGTCAAATAGCTGCATTCCTATGGCAGTGAGATGGTAGCAGTACTCTGAGTCAGGAGGTTCCAAGATTACCACTCTACTGCACCTGGAGATACCCTCCAGGTCTGCATTGTTAACTTGTACTCAGAAGTCTCTGGCAATCGTCTCTGTTGAAGACGTGTGAAACTCACTCTGCAGGCAGTGTGGAACTTTGAGGGCTGAGGCTGAGCTCAACTCTCAGAAGTAAGATGCTTTTGGACAAGGCATTCAGCTACCCTCTCACGTATGGAACTTAGTATGTAGAACCAGTCTACCACAGGAATTACTAGGAAATCGCTGGACTGAGCTTGGAGTCACTAGTCTTGTGTGCCAGGTGATTCCAATTACCTCTCCCAACACTTCTGTCAAACAGCGAGCCTAGGCCTTTTAGAAGCCAAGGGTACCAGCAGGCTGGATGTGGAGGTACAGGCCATAAGCTCAACTCTCAGAAGTGTGTATGCATGGGAGGCAGATGACTGCTACCCACTCGGACATGGGAGTTGGAAACTAGCTACACTGTGATTGAAGAAGGCCATTGGAAATCGCTGTATTCAACTCAGATACACGGGAGTTCAGGCCCAGTGCTCACACATGCTTTTCCGCAACCTCTCCCAGCCACTAACATAAGGATGGTAGCAGCTACTCCTACAGTCAGGCAGGATGCGGGAGGGTTCTGCCCTGTCCTCAGCTCTCACAGGGAAGCATGTCTTGAAGCCAGCTGTCAACTGGCTGCATTCCTATGGCAGTGTGAAGGTAGCAGTACTCTGAGTCAGGAGGTTCCAAGATTACCACTCTACTGCACCTGGAGATACCCTCCAGGTCTGCATTGTTAACTTCTACTCAGAAGCCTCTGGCAATCGTCTCTGGTGAAGACGTGTGAAACTCACTCTGCAGGCAGTGTGGAACTGTGACGGACTGAGCCTGAGCTCAACTCTCAGAAGTAAGATGCTTTTGGACAAGGCGATCAGCTACCTTCTCACATATGGAACTTAGTATGTAGCACCTGTCTACCACAAGAATTACTGGGAAATCGCTGGCCTGAGCTTGGAGGCACTAGTCTTGTGTGCCGGGTGATTCCAATTACCTCTCCCAGCACTTCCTTCAAACAGCGAGCCTAGGCCTTTTAGAAGCCAAGGGTACCAGCAGGCTGGATGTGGAGGTACAGGCCATAAGCTCAACTCTCAGAAGTGTGTATGCATGGGAGGCAGATGTCTGCTACCCGCTCGTACATGGGATTTGGAACCTATCTACACTCTGGTTGAGGAAAGCCGTTGGAAATCGCTGTATTCAACTCAGATACACGGGAGTTCAGGCCCAGTGCTCACACATGCTTTTCCCGCAAACTCTCCCAGCCATTAACATTAGGATGTTAGCAGCTACTCCTACAGTCAGGCAGGATTCGGGAGGTTTCTGCCCTGTCCTCAGCTCTCACAGGGAAGCATATCTTGAAGCCAGCTGTCAACTAGCTGCATTCCTATGGCAGTGAGAAGGTAGCAGTATTCTGAGTCAGGAGGTTCCAATATTACCACTCTACTGCACCTGGAGATACCCTCCAGGTCTGCATTGTTAACTTGTACTCAGAAGCCTCTGGCAATCGTCTCTGCTGAAGACATGCGAAACTCATTCTGCAGGCAGTGTGGAACTGTGAGGGACTGAGGCTGAGCTCAACTCTCAGAAGTAAGATGCTTTTGGTCAAGGCTTTCAGCTACCTTCTCCCGTATGGAACTTAGTATGTAGCACCTGTCTACCACAAGAATTACTGGGAAATCGCTGGACTGAGCTTGGAGGCACTAGTCTTGTGTGCCGGGTGATTCCAATTACCTCTCCCAACACTTCCGTCAAACAGCGAGCCTAGGCCTTTTAGAAGCCAAGGGTACCAGCAGGCTGGATGTGGAGGTACAGGCCATAAGATCAACTCTCAGAAGTGTGTATGCATGGGAGGCAGATGTCTGCTACCCGCTCGTACATGGGATTTGGAACCTAGCTACACTCTGGTTGAGGTAAGACGTTGGAAATCGCTGTATTCAACTCTGATACACGGGAGTTCAGGCCCAGTGCTCACACATGCTTTTCCCGCAACCTCTCCCAGGCACTAACATTAGGATGTTAGCAGCTACTCCTTCAGTCAGGCAGGATGCGGGAGGGTTCTGCCCTGTCCTCAGCTCTCACAGGGAAGCATGTCTTGAAGCCAGCTGTCAACTAGCTGCATTCCTATGGCAGTGAGAAGGTAGCAGTATTCTGAGTCAGGAGGTTCCAAGATTACCACTCTACTGCACCTGGAGATACCCTCCAGGTCTGCATTGTTAACTTGTACTCAGAAGCCTCTGGCAATCGTCTCTGCTGAAAACCTGCGAAAATCACTCTGCAGGCAGTGTGGAACTGTGAGGGACTGAGGCTGAGCTCAACTCTCAGAAGTAAGATGCTTTTGGACAAGGCGTTCAGCTACCTTCTCACATATGGAACTTAGTATGTAGCACCTGTCTACCACAAGAATTACTGGGAAATCGTGAATTGAGCTTGGAGGCACTCGTCTTGTGTGCCGGGATATTCCAATTACCTCTCCCAGCACTTCCGTCAAACAGCCAGCCTAGGCCTTTTAGAAGCCAAGGGTACCAGCAGGCTGGATGTGGAGGTACAGGCCATAAGCTCAACTCTCAGAAGTGTGTATGCATGGGAGGCTGATGTCTGCTACCCACTCGGACATGGGAGTTGGAACCTAGCTACACTGTGATTGAAGAAGGCCATTGGAAATCGCTGTATTCAACTCAGATACACGGGAGTTCAGGCCCAGTGCTCAAACATGCTTTTCCCGCAACCTCTCCCAGCCACTAACATTAGGATGTTAGCAGCTACTCCTACAGTCAGGCAGGATGCGGGAGGGTTCTGCCCTGTCCTCAGCTCTCACAGGGAAGCATGTCTTGAACTCAGCTGTCAACTAGCTGCATTCCTATGGCAGTGAGAATGTAGCAGTACTCTGAGTCAGGAGGTTCCAAGATTACCACTCTACTGCACCTGGAGATACCCTCCAGGTCTGCATTGTTACCATGCGTCTGAGAAGCCTCTGGCAATCGTCTCTGGTGAAGACGTGTGAAACTCACTCTGCAGGCAGTGTGGAACTGTGAGGGACTGAGGCTGAGCTCAACTCTCTGAAGTAAGATGCTTTTTTTTTTTTTTTAAATTTATT
Source organism: Canis aureus (assembly GCF_053574225.1). NCBI lineage: Eukaryota > Metazoa > Chordata > Mammalia > Carnivora > Canidae > Canis > Canis aureus. The sequence goes on along the minus strand of NC_135623.1, from coordinate 5,357,493 downwards.
ATTTATTTATTTATGATAATCACAGAGAGAGAGAGAGGCGGAGACACAGGCAGAGGGAGAAGCAGGCTCCATGCACTGGGAGCCCGACGTGGGATTAGATCCCGGGTCTCCAGGATCGCGCCCTGGGCCAAAGGCAGGCGCCAAACCGCTGCGACACCCAGGGATCCCAGTAAGATGCTTTTGGACAAGGCGTTCAGCTACCTTCTCACATATGGAACTTAGTATGTAGCACCTGTCTACCACAAGAATTACTGGGAAATCGTGAATTGAGCTTGCAGGCACTAGTCTTGTGTGCCGGGTGATTCCAATTACCTCTCCCAACACTTCCGTCAAACAGCGAGCCTAGGCCTTTTAGAAGCCAACGGTACCTGCAGGCTGGATGTGGAGGTACAGGCCATAAGCTCAACTCTCAGAAGTGTGTATGCATGGGAGGCAGATGTCTGCTACCCGCTCGTACATGGGATTTGGAACCTAGCTACACTCTGGTTGAGGAAAGCCGTTGGAAATCGCTGTATTCAACTCAGATACACGGGAGTTCAGGCCCAGTGCTCACACATGCTTTTCCCGCAACCTCTCCCAGCCACTAACATTAGGATGTTAGCAGCTACTCCTACAGTCAGGCAGGATGCGGGAGGGTTCTGCCCTGTCCTCAGCTCTCACAGGGAAGCATGTCTTGAACTCAGCTGTCAACTAGCTGCATTCCTATGGCAGTGAGAAGGTAGGAGTACTCTGAGTCAGGAGTTTCCAAGATTACTCTACTGCACCTGCAGATACCCTCCAGGTCTGCATTGTTACCCTGCGTCTCAGAAGCCTCTGGTAATCGTCACTGTTGAAGACGTGTGAAACTCACTCTGCAGGCAGTGTGGAACTGTGAGGGACTGAGGCTGAGCTCAACTCTCAGAAGTAAGATGCTTTTGGACAAGGCGTTCAGCTACCTTCTCACATATGGAACTTAGTATGTAGCACCTGTCTACCACAAGAATTACTGGGAAATCGCTGTACTGAGCTTGGAGGCACTCGTCTTGTGTGCAGGGTGATTCCAATTACCTCTCCCAGCACTTCCGTCAAACAGCGAGCCTAGGCCTTTTAGAAGCCAAGGGTACCAGCACGATGGATGTGGAGGTACAGGCCATAAGCTCAACTCTCAGAAGTGTGTATGCATGGGAAGCAGATGTCTGCTACCCGCTCGTACATGGGATTTGGAACCTAGCTACACTCTGGTTGAGGAAAGCCGTTGGAAATCGCTGTATTCAACTCAGATACACGGGAGTTCAGGCCCAGTGCTCACACATGCTTTTCCCGCAGCCTCTCCCAGCCACTAACATAAGGATGTTAGCAGCTACTCCTACAGTCAGGCAGGATGCGGGAGGGTTCTGCCCTGTCCTCAGCTCTCACAGGGAAGCATGTCTTGAAGCCAGCTGTCTACTGGCTGCATTCCTATGGCAGTGAGAAGGTAGCAGTACTCTGAGTCAGGAGGTTCCAAGATTACCACTCTACTGCACCTGGAGATACCCTCCAGGTCTGCATTGTTAACTTGTACTCAGAAGCCTCTGGGAATCGTCTCTGGTGAAGACGTGTGAAACTCACTCTGCAGGCATTGTGGAACTGTGAGGGACTGAGGCTGAGCTCAACTCTCAGAAGTAAGATGCTTTTGGACAAGGCGTTCAGCTACCTTCTCACATATGGAACTTAGTATGTAGCACCTGTCTACCACAAGAATTACTGGGAAATCGTGAATTGAGCTTGGAGGCACTCGTCTTGTGTGCCGGGAGATTCCAATTACCTCTCCCAGCACTTCCGTCAAACAGCGAGCCTAGGCCTTTTAGAAGCCAAGGGTACCAGCAGGCTGGATGTGGAGGTACAGGCCATAAGCTCAACTCTCAGAAGTGTGTATGCATGGGAGGCAGATGTCTGCTACCCACTCGGACATGGGAGTTGGAACCTAGCTACACTGTGATTGAAGAAGGCCATTGGAAATCGCTGTATTCAACTCAGATACACGGGATTTCAGGCCCAGTGCTCACACATGCTTTTCCCGCAACCTCTCCCAGCCACTAACATTAGGATGTTAGCAGCTACTCCTACAGTCAGGCAGGATGCGGGAGGGTTCTGTCCTGTCCTCAGCTCTCAAAGGGAAGCATGTCTTGAAGCCAGCTGTCAACTGGCTGCATTCCTATGGCAGTGAGAAGGTAGCAGTACTCTGAGTCAGGAGGTTCCAAGATTACCACTCTACTGCACCTGGAGATACCCTCCAGGTCTGCTTTGGTAACTTGTACTCAGAAGCCTCTGGCAATGGTCTCTGCTGAAGACCTGCGAAACTCACTCTGCAGGCAGTATGGAACTGTGAGGGACTGAGGCTGAGCTCAACTCTCAGAAGTAAGATGCTTTTGGACAAGGCGTTCAGCTACCTTCTCACATATGGAACTTAGTATGTAGCACCTGTCTACCACAAGAATTACTGGGAAATCGTGAATTGAGCTTGGAGGCACTCATCTTGTGTGCCGGGAGATTCCAATTACCTCTCCCAGCACTTCCGTCAAACAGCGAGCCTAGGCCTTTTACAAGCCAAGTGTACCAGCAGGCTGGATGTGGAGGTACAGGCCATAAGCTCAACTCTCAGAAGTGTGTATGCATGGGAGGCAGATGTCTGCTACACGCTCGTACATGGGATTTGGAACCTAACTACACTCTGGTTGAGGAAAGCCGTTGAAAATCGCTATATTCAACTCAGATACACGGGAGTTCAGGCCCAGTGCTCACACACGCTTTTCCCGAAACCTCTCCCAGCCACTCACATTAGGATGTTAGCAGCTACTCCTACAGTCAGGCAGGATGCGGGAGGGTTCTGCCCTGTCCTCAGCTCTCACAGGGAAGCATGTCTTGAAGCCAGCTGTCAACTAGCTGCATTCCTATGGCAGTGAGAGGTAGCAGTATTCTGAGTCAGGAGGTTCCAAGATTACCAGTCTACTGCACCTGGGGATACCCTCCAGGACTGCATTGTTACCCTGCTTCTCAGAAGCCTCTGGAAAACGTCTCTGCTGAACACCTGCGAAACTCACTCTGCAGGCAGTTTGGAACTGTGAGGGGCTGAGGCTGAGCTCAACTCTCAGAAGTAAGATGCTTTTGGACAAGGCGTTCAGCTACCCACTCACGTATGGAACTTAGTATGTAGCACCAGTGTACCACAGGAATTACTAGGAAATCGCTGGACTGAGCTTGGAGGCACTAGTCTTGTGTGCGGGTGATTCCAATTACCACTCCCAACACTTCCGTCAAACAGCGAGCCTAGGCCTTTTAGAAGCCAAGGGTACCAGCAGGCTGGCAGTGGAGGTACAGGCCATAAGCTCAACTCTCAGAAGTGTGTATGCATGGGAGGCAGATGTCTCTTACCCGCTCGTACATGGGATTTGGAATCTAGCTACACTCTGGTTGAGGAAAGACGTTGGAAATCGCTGTATTCTACTCAGATACACGGGAGTTCAGGCCCAGTGCTCACACATGCTTTTCCCGCAACCTCTCCCAGCCACTAACATTAGGATGTTAGCAGCTACTCCTACAGTCAGGCAGGATGCGGGAGGGTTCTGCCCTGTCCTCAGCTCTCACAGGGAAGCATGTCTTGAAGCCAGCTGTCAACTAGCTGCATTCCTATGGCAGTGAGAAGGTAGCAGTATTCTGAGTCAGGAGGTTCCAAGATTACCACTCTACTGCACCTGGAGATACCCTCCAGGTCTGCATTGTTAACTTGTACTCAGAAGCCTCTGGCAATCGTCTCTGCTGAAGACCTGCGAAACTCACTCTGCAGGCAGTGTGGAACTGTGAGGGACTGAGGCTGAGCTCAACTCGCAGAAGTAAGATGCTTTTGGTCTAGTCGTTCAGCTACCTTCTCACGTATGGAACTTAGTATGTAGCCCCTGTCTACCACAAGAATTACTGGGAAATCGTGAATTGAGCTTGGAGGCACTAGTCTTGTGTGCCGGGTGATTCCAATTACCTCTCCCAGCACTTCCGTCAAACAGCGAGCCTAGGCCTTTTAGAAGCCAAGGGTACCAGCAGGCTGGCTGTGGAGGTACAGGCCATAAGCTCAACTCTCAGAAGTGTGTATGCATGGGAGGCAGATGTCTGCTACCCACTCGGACATGGGAGTTGGAACCTAGCTACACTGTGATTGAAGAAGGCCATTGGAAATCGCTGTATTCAACTCAGATACACGGGAGTTCAAGCCCAGTGCTCACACATGCTTTTCCCGCAACCTCTCCCAGCCACTAACATTAGGATGTTAGCAGCAACTCCTACAGTCAGGCAGGATGCGGGAGGGTTCTGCCCTGTCCTCAGCTCTCACAGGGAAGCATGTCTCGAAGTCAGCTGTCAACTAGCTGCATTCCTATGGCAGTGAGAAGGTAGCAGTACTCTGAGTCAGGAGGTTCCAAGATTACCACTCTACTGCACCTGGAGATACCCTCCAGGTCTGCTTTGGTAACTTGTACTCAGAAGCCTCTGGCAATGGTCTCTGCTGAAGACCTGCGAAACTCACTCTGCAGGCAGTATGGTACTGTGAAGGACTGAGGCTGAGCTCAACTCTCAGAAGTAAGATGCTTTTGAACAAGGCGTTCAGCTACCTTCTCACATATGGAACTTAGTATGTAGCACCTGTCTACCACAAGAATTACTGGGAAATCGTGAATTGAGCTTGGAGGCACTCATCTTGTGTGCCGGGAGATTCCAATTACCTCTCCCAGCACTTCCGTCAAACAGCGAGCCTAGGCCTTTTACAAGCCAAGGGTACCAGCAGGCTGGTTGTGGAGGTACAGGCCATAAGCTCAACTCTCAGAAGTGTGTATGCATGGGAGGCAGATGTCTGCTACCCGCTCGTACATGGGATTTCGAACCTAGCTACACTCTGGTTGAGGAAAGCCGTTGGAAATCGCTGTATTCAACTCAGATATACGGGAGTTCAGGCCCAGTGCTCACACATGCTTTTCCCGCAACCTCTCCCAGCCACTAACATTAGGATGTTAGCAGCTACTCCTACAGTCAGGCAGGATGCGGGAGTGTTCTGTCCTGTCCTCAGCTCTCAAAGGGAAGCATGTCTTGAAGCCAGCTGTCAACTGACTGCATTCCTATGGCAGTGAGAAGGTAGCAGTACTCTGAGTCAGGAGGTTCCAAGATTACCACTCTACTGCACCTGGAGATACCCTCCAGGTCTGCTTTGGTAACTTGTACTCAGAAGCCTCTGGCAATGGTCTCTGCTGAAGACCTGCGAAACTCACTCTGCAGGCAGTATGGAACTGTGAGGGACTGAGGCTGAGCTCAACTCTCAGAAGTAAGATGCTTTTGGACAAGGCGTTCAGCTACATTCTCACATATGGAACTTAGTATGTAGCACATGTCTACAACAAGAATTACTGGAAAATCGTGAATTGAGCTTGGAGGCACTCACCTTGTGTGCCGGGAGATTCCAATTACCTCTCCCAGCACTTCCGTCAAACAGCGAGCCTAGGCCTTTTACAAGCCAAGTGTACCAGCAGGCTGGATGTGGAGGTACAGGCCATAAGCTCAACTCTCAGAAGTGTGTATGCATGGGAGGCAGATGTCTGCTAACCGCTCGTACATGGGATTTCGAACCTAGCTACACTCTGGTTGAGGAAAGCCGTTGGAAATCGCTGTATTCAACTCAGATATACGGGAGTTCAGGCCCAGTGCTCACACATGCTTTTCCCGCAACCTCTCCCAGCCACTAATATTAGGATGTTAGCAGCTACTCCTACAGTCAGGCAGGATGCGGGAGGGTTCTGCCCTGTCCTCAGCTCTCACAGGGAAGCATGTCTTGAAGCCAGCTGTCAACTAGCTGCATTCCTATGGCAGTGAGAAGGTAGCAGTATTCTGAGTCAGGAGGTTCCAAGATTACCAGTCTACTGCACCTGGGGATACCCTCCAGATCTGCATTGTTACCCTGCGCCTCAGAAGCCTCTGGCAAACGTCTCTGCTGAAGACCTGCGAAACTCACTCTGCAGGCAGTGTGAAACTGTGAGGGACTGTGCTGAGCTCAACTCTCAGAAGTAAGATGCTTTTGGACAAGGCGTTCAGCTACCTTCTCACATATGGAACTTAGTATGTAGCACCTGTCTACCACAAGAATTACTGGGAAATCGTGAATTGAGCTTGGAGGCACTAGTCTTGTGTGCCGGGAGATTCCAAATACCTCTCCCAACACTTCCGTCAAACAGCGAGCCTAGGCCTTTTAGAAGCCAAGGGTACCAGCAGGCTGGCTGTGGATGTAGAGGCCATAAGCTCAACTCTCAGAAGTGTGTATGCATGGGAGGCAGATGTCTGCTACCCACTCGTACATGGGATTTGGAAACTAGCTACACTCTGGTTGAGGAAAGCCGTTGGAAATCGCTGTATTCAACTCAGATACACGGGAGTTCAGGCCCAGTGCTCACACATGCTTTTCCCGCAACCTCTCCCAGCCACTAACATTAGGATGGTAGCAGCTACTCCTACAGTCAGGCAGGATGCGGGAGGATTCTGCCCTGTCCTCAGCTCTCACAGGGAAGCATGTCTTGAAGCCAGCTGTCAACTAGCTGCATTCCTATGGCAGTGAGAATGTAGCAGTATTCTGAGTCAGGAGGTTCCAAGATTACCAGTCTACTGCACCTGGGGATACCCTCCAGGTCTGCATTGTTAACTTGTACTCAGAAGCCTCTGGCAATCGTCTCTGCTGAAGACCTGCGAAACTCACTCTGCAGGCAGTGTGGAACTGTGAGGGACTGAGGCTGAGCTCAACTCGCAGAAGTAAGATGCTTTTGGTCTAGTCGTTCAGCTACCTTCTCACGTATGGAACTTAGTATGTAGCCCCTGTCTACCACAAGAATTACTGGGAAATCGTGAATTGAGCTTGGAGGCACTAGTCTTGTGTGCCGGGTGATTCCAATTACCTCTCCCAACACTTCCGTCAAAAAGTGAGCTTAGGCCTTTTAGAAGCCAAGGGTACCAGCAGGCTGGCTGTGGAGGTACAGGCCATAAGCTCAACTCTCAGAAGTGTGTATGCATGGGAGGCAGATGTCTGCTACCCACTCGGACATGGGAGTTGGAACCTAGCTACACTGTGATTGAAGAAGGCCATTGGAAATCGCTGTATTCAACTCAGATACACGGAAGTTCAGTCCCAGTGCTCACACATGCTTTTCCCTCAACCTCTCCCAGCCACTAACATAAGGATGTTAGCAGCTACTCCTACAGTCAGGCAGGATGCGGGAGGGTTCTGCCCTGTCCTCAGATCTCACAGGGAAGCATGTCTTGAAGCCATCTGTCAACTAGCTGCATTCCTATGGCAGTGAGAAGGTAGCAGTACTCTGAGTCAGGAGGTTCAAAGATTACCAATCTACTGCACCTGGAGATACCCACCAGGTCTGCATTGTTAACTTGTACTCCGAAGCCTCTGGTAATCGTCTCTGGTGAAGACGTGTGAAACTCACTCTGCAGGCAGTGTGGAACTGTGAGGGACTGAGGCTGAGCTCAACTTTCAGAAGTAAGATGCTTTTGGACAAGGCGTTCAGCTACCTTCTCACATATGGAACTTAGTATGTAGCACCTGTCTACCACAAGAATTACTGGGAAATCGTGAATTGAGCTTGGAGACACTCGTCTTGTGTGCGGGGAGATTCCAATTACCTCTCCCAGCACTTCCGTCAAACAGCGAGCCTAGGCCTTTTAGAAGCCAAGGGTATCAGCAGGCTGGATGTGGAGGTACAGGCCAGAAGCTCAACTCTCAGAAGTGTGTATGCATGGGAGGCAGATGTCTGCTACCCACTCGGACATGGGAGTTGGAACCTAGCTACACTGTGATTGAAGAAGGCCATTGGAAATCGCTGTATTCAACTCAGATACACGGGAGTTCAAGCCCAGTGCTCACACATGCTTTTCCCGCAACCTCTCCCAGCCACTAACATTAGGATGTTAGCAGCAACTCCTACAGTCAGGCAGGATGCGGGAGGGTTCTGCCCTGTCCTCAGCTCTCACAGGGAAGCATGTCTTGAAGTCAGCTGTCAACTAGCTGCATTCCTATGGCAGTGAGAAGGTAGCAGTACTCTGAGTCAGGAGGTTCCAAGATTACCACTCTACTGCACCTGGAGATACCCTCCAGGTCTGCATTGTTACCCTGCGTCTCAGAAGCCTCTGGTAATCGTCTCTGGTGAAGACGTGTGAAACTCACTCTGCAGGCAGTGTGGAACTGTGAAGGACTGAGGCTGAGCTCAACTCTCAGAAGTAAGATGCTTTTGGACAAGGCGTTCAGCTACCTTCTCACATATGGAACTTAGTATGTAGCACCTGTCTACCACAAGAATTACTGGGAAATCGCTGGACTGAGCTTGGAGGCACTAGTCTTGTGTGCCGGGTGATTCCAAATACCTCTCCCAGCACTTCCGTCAAACAGCGAGCCTAGGCCTTTTAGAAGCCAAGGGTACCAGCAGGCTGGATGTGGAGGTACAGGCCATAAGCTCAACTCTCAGAAGTGTGTATGCATGGGAGGCAGATGTCTTCTACCCGCTCGTACATGGGATTTGGAACCGAGCTACACTCTGGTTGAGGAAAGCCTTTGGAAATCGCTGTATTCAACACAGATACACGGGAGTTCAGGCCCAGTGCTCACACATGCTTTTCCCGCAACCTCTCCCAGCCAATAACTTAAGGATGTTAGCAGCTACTCCTACAGTCAGGCACGATGCGGGAGGGTTCTGTCCTGTCCTCAGCTCTCACAGGGAAGCATGTTGAAGCCAGCTGTCAACTAGCTGCATTCCTATGGCAGTGAGAAGGTAGCAGTATTCTCAGTCAGGAGGTTCCAAGATTACCACTCTACTGCACCTGGAGATACCCTCCAGGTCTGCATTGTTAACTTGTACTCAGAAGCCTCTGGCAATCGTCTCTGCTGAAGACCTGCTAAACTCACTCTGCAGGCAGTGTGGAACTGTGAGGGACTGAGGCTGAGCTCAACTCTCAGAAGTAAGATGCTTTTGGACAAGGCGTTCAGCTACCTTCTCACGTATGTAACTTAGTATGTAGCACCTGTCTACCACAAGAATTACTGGGAAATCGTGAATTGAGCTTGGAGAGACTAGTCTTGTGTGCCGGGTGATTCCAATTACCTCTCCCAACACTTCCGTCAAACAGCGAGCCTAGGCCTTTTAGAAGCCAAGGGTACCAGCAGGCTGGATGTGGAGGTACAGGCCATAAGCTCAACTCTCAGAAGTGTGTATGCATGGGAGGCACATGTCTGCTACCCGCTCGTCCATGGGATTTGGAACCTAGCTACACTCTGGTTGAGGAAAGCCGTTGGAAATCGCTGTATTCAACTCAGATACACGGGAGTCCAGGCCAAGTGCTCACACATGCTTTTCGTGAAACCTCTCCCAGCCACTAACATTAGGATGTTAGCAGCTACTCCTACAGTCAGGCAGGATGCGGGAGGGTTCTGCCCTGTCCTCAGCTCTCACAGGGAAGCATGTCTTGAAGCCAGGTGTCAACTAGCTGCATTCCTATGGCAGTGAGAAGGTAGCAGTATTCTGAGTCAGGAGGTTCCAAGATTACCAGTCTACTGCACCAGGGGATACCCTCCAGGTCTGCATTGTTACCCTGCGTCTCAGAAGCCTCTGGTAAACGTCTCTGCTGAAGACCTGCGAAACTCACTCTGCAGGCAGTGTGGAACTGTGAGGGACTGAGGCTGATCTCAACTCTCAGAAGTAAGATGCTTTTGGACAAGGCGTTCAGCTACCCTCTCACATATGGAACTTAGTATGTAGCACCTGTCTACCACAAGAATTACTGGGAAATGGCTGGACTGAGCTTGGAGGCACTAGTCTTGTGTGCCGGGTGATTCCAATTACCTCTCCCAGCACTTCCATCAAACAGCGAGCCTAAGCCTTTTAGAAGCCAAGGCTACCAGCACGCTGGCTGTGGAGGTACAGGCCATAAGCTCAACTCTCAGAAGTGTGTATGCATGGGAGGCAGATGTCTGCTACCCACTCGGACATGGGAGTTGGAACCTAGCTACACTGTGATTGAAGAAGGCTATTGGAAATCGCTGTATTCAACTCAGATACACGGGAGTTCAGGCCCAGTGCTCAAACATGCTTTTACCGCAACCTCTCCCAGCCAGTAACATAAGGATGTTAACAGCTACTCCTACAGTCAGGCAGGATGCGGGAGGCTTCTGCCCTGTCCTCAGCTCTCACAGGGAAGCATGTCTTGAAGCCATCTGTCAACTAGCTGCATTCCTATGGCAGTGAGAAGGTAGCAGTACTCTGAGTCAGGAGGTTCCAAGATTACCACTCTACTGCACCTGGAGGTACCCTCCAGGTCTGCATTGTTAACTTGTACTCAGAAGCCTCTGGCAATCGTCTCTGGTGAAGACGTGTGGAACTCACTCTGCAGGCAGTGTGGAACTGTGAGGGACTGAGGCTGAGCTCAACTCTCAGAAGTAAGATGCTTTTGGACAAGGCGTTCAGCTACCTTCTCACATATGGAACTTAGTATGTAGCACTTGTCTACCACAAGAATTACTGGGAAATCGTGAATTGAGCTTGGAGGCACTCGTCTTGTGTGCCGGGAGATTCCAATTACCTCTCCCAGCACTTCCGTCAAACAGCGAGCCTAGGCCTTTTAGAAGCCAAGGGTACCAGCAGGCTGGATGTGGAGGTACAGGACATAAGCTGAACTCTCAGAAGTGTGTATGCATGGGAGGCAGATGTCTGCTACCCGCTCGTACATGGGATTTGGAACCTAGCTACACTCTGGTTGAGGAAAGCCGTTGGAAATCGCTGTATTCAACTCAGATACACGGGAGTTCAGGCCCAGTGCTCACACACGCTTTTCCCGCAACCTCTCCCAGCCACTAACATTAGGATGTTAGCAGCTACTCCTACAGTCAGGCAGGATGCGGGAGGGTTCTGCCCTGTCCTCAGCTCTCACAGGGAAGCATGTCTTGAAGCCAGCTGTCAACTAGCTGCATTCCGATGGCAGTGAGAAGGTAGCAGTATTCTGAGTCAGAAGGTTCCAAGATTACCACTCTACTGCACCTGGAGATACCCTCCAGGTCTGCATTGATAACTTTTACTCAGAAGCCTCTGGCAATCGTCTCTGGTGAAGACGTGTGAAACTCACTCTGCAGGCAGTGTGGAACTTTGAGGGACTGAGGCTGAGCTCAACTCTCAGAAGTAAGATGCTTTTGGACAAGGCATTCAGCTACCCTCTCACGTATGGAACTTAGTATGTAGCACCAGTCTACCACAGGAATTACTAGGAAATCGCTGGACTGAGCTTGGAGGCACTAGTCTTGTGTGCCGGGTGATTCCAATTACCTCTCCCAACACTTCCGTCAAACAGCGAGCCTAGGCCTTTTAGAAGCCAAGGGTACCAGCAGGCTGGATGTGGAGGTACAGGCCATAAGCTCAACTCTCAGAAGTGTGTATGCATGGGAGCAGATGTCTGCTACCCGCTCGTACATGGGATTTGGAACCTAGCTACACTCTGGTTGAGGAAAGCCGTTGGAAATCGCTGTATTCAACTCAGATACACGGGAGTTCAGGCCCAGGGCTCACACACGCTTCTCCCGCATCCTATCCCAGCCACTAACATTAGGATGTTAGCAGCTACTCCTACAGTCAGGCAGGATGCGGGAGGGTTCTGACCTGTCCTCAGCTCTCACAGGGAAGCATGTCTTGAAGCCAGCTGTCAACTAGCAGCATTCCTATGGCAGTGAGAAGGTAGGACTATTCTGAGTCAGGAGGTTCCAAGATTAGCAGTCTACTGCACCTGGGGATACCCTCCTGGTCTGCATTGTTACCCTGCATCTCAGAAGACTCTGGCAAACGTCTCTGCTGAAGACCTGCGAAACTCACTCTGCAGGCAGTGTGGAACTGTGAGGGACTGAGGGTGAGCTCAACTCTCAGAAGTAAGATGCTTTTGGACAAGGAGTTCAGCTACCCTCTCAGGTATGGAACTTAGTATGTAGCACCAGTGTACCACAGGAATTACTAGGAAATCGCTGGACTGAGCTTGGCGGAACTAGTCTTGTGTGCCGGGTGATTCCAATTACCTCTCCCAACACTTCCGTCAAACAGCGAACCTAGTCCATTTAGAAGCCAAGAGAACCAGCAGGCTGGCTGTGGAGGTACAGGCCATAAGCTCAACTCTCAGAAGTGTGTGTTCAAGGGAGGCAGATGTCTGCTACCCGCTCGTACATGGGATTTGGAACCTAGCTACACTCTGGTTGAGGAAAGCCGTTGGAAATCGCTGTATTCAACTCAGATACACGGGAGTTCAGGCCCAGTGCTCACACACGCTTTTCACGCATCCTTTCGCAGCCACTAACATTAGGATGTTAGCAGCTACTCCTACAGTCAGTCAGGATGCGGGAGGGTTCTGCCCTGTCCTCAGCTCTCACAGGGAAGCATGTCTTGAAGCCAGCTGTCAACTAGCTGCATTCCTATGGCAGTGAGAAGGTAGCAGTACTCTGAGTCAGGAGGTTCCAAGATTACCACTCTACTGCACCTGGAGATACCCTCCAGGTCTGCATTGTTAACTTGTACTCAGAAGCCTCTGGCAATCGTCTCTGGTGAAGACGTGTGAAACTCACTCTGCAGGCAGTGTGGAACTGTGAGGGACTGAGGGTGAGCTCAACTCTCAGAAGTAAGATGCTTTTGGACAAGACGTTCAGCTACCTTCTCACATATGGAACTTAGTCTGTAGCACCTGTCTACCACAAGAATTACTGGGAAATCGTGAATTGAGCTTGGAGGCACTCGTCTTGTGTGCCGGGAGATTCCAATTACCTCTCCCAGCACTTCCGTCAAACAGCGAGCCTAGGCCTTTCAGAAGCCAAGGGTACCAGCAGGCTGGATGTGGAGGTACAGGCCATAAGCTCAACTCTCAGAAGTGTGTATGCATGGGAGGCAGATGTCTGCTACCCGCCCGTACATGGGATTTGGAACCTAGCTACACTCTGTTTGAAGAAAGCCGTTGGAAATCGCTGTATTCAACTCAGATACAAGGGAGTTCAGGCCCAGTGCTCACACATGCTTTTCCCGCAACCTCTCCCAGCCACTAACATTAGGATGTTAGCAGCTACTCCTACAGTCAGGCAGGATGCGGGAGGGTTCTGCCCTGTCCTCAGCTGTCACAGGGTGCATGTGTTGAAGCCAGCTGTCAACTAGCTGCATTCCTATGGCAGTGAGAAGGTAGCAGTACTCTGAGTCAGGAGGTTCCAAGATTACCAGTCTACTGCACCTGGGGATACCCTCCTGGTCTGCATTGTTACCCTGCATCTCAGAAGACTCTGGCAAATGTCTCTGCTGAAGACCTGCGAAACTCACTCTGCAGGCAGTGTGGAACTCTGAGGGACTGAGGCTGAGCTCAACTCTCAGAAGTAAGATGCTTTTGGACAAGGAGTTCAGCTACCCTCTCAGGTATGGAACTTAGTATGTAGCACCAGTGTACCACAGGAATTACTAGGAAATCGCTGGACTGAGCTTGGCGGAACTAGTCTTGTGTGCCGGGTGATTCCAATTACCTCTCCCAACACTTCCGTCAAACAGCGAACCTAGGCCTTTTAGAAGCCAAGAGAACCAGCAGGCAGGCTGTGGAAGTACAGGCCATAAGCTCAACTCTCAGAAGTGTGTGTGCATGGGAGGCAGATGTCTGCTACCCGCTCGTACATGGGATTTGGAACCTAGCTACACTCTGGTTGAGGAAAGCCGTTGGAAATCGCTGTATTCAACTCAGATACACGGGAGTTCAGGCCCAGTGCTCACACATGCTTTTCCCGCAACCTCTCCCATCCACTAACATTAGGATGCTAGCAGCTACTCCTACAGTCAGGCAGGATGCGGGAGGGTTCTGCCCTGTCCTCAACTCTCACAGGGAAGCATGTCTTGAAGCCAGCTGTCGACTAGCTGCATTCCTATGGCAGTGAGAAGGTAGCAGTAGTCTGAGTCAGGAGGTTCCAAGATTACCACTCTACTGCACCTGGAGATACCCTCCAGGTCTGCATTGTTACCCTGCGTCTCAGAAGCCTCTGGCAAACGTCTCTGGTTACGACCTGCGAAACTCACTCTGCAGGCAGTGTGGAACTGTGAGGGACTGAGGCTGAGCTCAACTCTCAGAAGTAAGATGCTTTTGGACAAGGCGTTCAGCTACCTTCTCACATATGGAACTTAGTATGTAGCACCAGTCTCCCACACGAATTACTGGGAAATCGTGAATTGAGCTTGGAGCCACTCGTCTTGTGTGCCGGGAGATTCCAATTACCTCTCCCAGCACTTCCGTCAAACAGCGAGCCTAGGCCTTTTAGAAGCCAAGGGTACCAGCAGGCTGGATGTGGGGTTCAGGCCATAAGCTCAACTCCCAGAAGTGTGTATGCATGGGAGGCAGATATCTGCAACCCGCTGCTACATGGGATTTGGAACCTAGCTACACTCTTGTTGAGGAAAGCCGTTGGAAATCGCTGTATTCAACTCAGATACACGGGAGTTCAGGCCCAGTGCTCACACATGCTTTTCCCGCAAGCTCTCGCAGCCACTAACATTAGGATGTTAGCAGCTACTCCTACAGTCAGGCAGGAGGCGGGAGGGTTCTGCCCTGTCCTCAGCCCTCACAGGGAAGCATGTCTTGAAGCCTGAGGTCAACTAGCTGCATTCCTATGGCAGTTAGAAGGTAGCAGTACTCTGAGTCAGGAGGTTTCAAGATTACGACTCTACTGCACCTGGAGATACCCTCCAGGCCTGCATTGTTAACTTGTACTCTGAAGCCTCTGGCAATCGTCTCTGGTGAAGACGTGTGAAACTCACTCTGCAGGCAGTGTGGAACTGTGAGGGACTGAGGCTGAGCTCAACTCTCAGAAGTAAGATGCTTTTGGACAAGGCGTTCAGCTACATTCTCACGTATGTAACTTAGTATGTAGCACCTGTCTACCACAAGAATTACTGGGAAATCGTGAGTTGAGCTTGGAGGCACTCGTCTTGTGTGCCGGGAGATTCCAATTACCACTCCCAGCACTTCCGTCAAACAGCGAGCCTAGGCCTTTAGAAGCCAAGGGTACCAGCAGGCTGGATGTGGAGGTACAGGCCATAAGCTCAACTCTCAGAAGTGTGATGCATGGAAGGCAGATGTCTGCTACCCGCTCGTACATGGGATTTGGAACCTAGCTACACTGGTTGAGGAAAGCCGTTGGAAATCGCTGTATTCCAATCAGATACAAGGGAGTTCAGGCCCAGTGCTCACACATGCTTTTCCCGCAACCTCTCCCAGCCACTAACATTAGGATGTTAGCAGCTACTCCTACAGTCAGGCAGGATGCGGGAGGGTTCTGCCCTGTCCTCAGCTCTCACAGGGAAGCATGTCTTGAAGCCAGCTGTCAACTAGCTGCATTCCTATGGCAGTGAGAAGGTAGCAGTATTCTGAGTCAGGAGGTTACAAGATTACCAGTCTACTGCACCTGGGGATACCCTCCAGGTCTGCATTGTTACCCTGCGTCTCAGAAGCCTCTGGCAATCGTCTCTGGTGAAGACGTGTGAAACTCACTCTGCAGGCAGTGTGGAACTGTGAGGGACTGAGGGTGAGCTCAACTCTCAGAAGTAAGATGCTTTTGGACAAGGCGTTCAGCTACCTTGTCACATATGGAACTTAGTATGTAGCACCAGTCTCCCACACGAATTACTGGGAAACCGTGAATTGAGCTTGGAGCCACTCGTCTTGTGTGCCGGGAGATTCCAATTACATCTCCCAGCACTTCCGTCAAACAGCGAGCCTAGGCCTTTTAGAAGCCAAGTGTACCAGCACGCTGGATGTGGGGTACAGGCCATAAGCTCAACTCTCAGAAGTGTGATGCATGGAAGGCAGATGTCTGCTACCCGCTCGTACATGGGATTTGGAACCTAGCTACACTGGTTGAGGAAAGCCGTTGGAAATCGCTGTATTCCAATCAGATACAAGGGAGTTCAGGCCCAGTGCTCACACATGCTTTTCCCGCAACCTCTCCCAGCCACTAACATTAGGATGTTAGCAGCTACTCCTACAGTCAGGCAAGATGCGGGAGGGTTCTGCCCTGTCCTCAGCTCTCACATGGAAGCATTACTTGAAGCCAGCTGTCAACTAGCTGCATTCCTATGGCAGTGAGAAGGTAGCAGTATTCTGAGTCAGGAGGTTCCAATGTTACCAGTCTACTGCACCTGGGGATACCCTCCAGGTCTGCATTGTTACCCTGCGTCTCAGAAGCCTCTGGCAAACGTCTCTGCTGAAGACCTGCGAAACTCACTCTGCAGGCAGTATGGAACTGTGAGGGACTGAGGCTGAGCTCAACTCTCAGAAGTAAGATGCTTTTGGACAAGACGTTCAGCTACCCTCTCACGTATGGAACTTAGTATGTAGCACCAGTCTACCACAGGAATTACTAGGAAATCGCTGGACTGAGCTTGGAGGCACTAGTCTTGTGTGCCGGGTGATTCCAATTACCTCTCCCAACATTTCCGTCAAACAGCGAGCCTAGGTCTTTTAGAAACCAAGGGAACAAGCAGGGTGGATGTGGAGGTACAGGCCTTAAGCTCAACTCTCAGAAGTGTGTATGCATGGGAGGCAGATTACTGCTACCCATTCGGACATGGGAGTTGGAACCTAGCTACACTGTGATTGAAGAAGGCCATTGGAAATCGCTGTATTCAACTCAGATACACTGGAGTTCAGGCCCAGTGCTCACACATGCTTTTCCCGCAAACTCTCCCAGCCACTAACATAAGGATGTTAGCAGCTACTCCTACAGTCAGGCAGGATGCGGGAGGGTTCTACCCTGTCCTCAGCACTCACAGGGAAGCATGTTTTGAAGCCAGCTGTCAACTAGCTGCATTCCTATGGCAGTGAGAAGGTAGCATTACTCTGAGTCAGGAGGTTCCAAGATTACCACTCTACTGCACCTGGAGATACCCTCCAGGTCTGCATTGTTAACTTGTACTCAGAAGCCTCTGGCAATCGTCTCTGGTGAAGACGTGTGAAACTCACTCTGCAGGCAGTGTCTAACTGTGAGGGAATGAGTGTGAGCTCAACTCTCAGAAGTAAGATGCTTTTGGACAAGGCGTTCAGCTACCTTCTCACATATGGAAAATAGTATGTAGCACCTGTCTACCACAAGAATTACTGGGAAATCGTGAAATGAGCTTGGAGGCACTCGTCTTGTGTGCCGGGAGATTCCAATTACCTCTCCCAGCACTTCCGTCAAACAGCGAGCCTAGGCCTTTTAGAAGCCAAGGGTACCAGCAGGCTGGATGTGGAGGTACAGGCCATAAGCTCAACTCAAAGAAGTGTGTATGCATGGGAGGCAGATGTCTGCTACCCGCTCGTACATGGGATTTGGAACATAGCTACACTCTGGTTGAGGAAAGCCGTTGGAAATCGATGTATTCCACTCAGATACACGGGAGTTCAGGCCCAGTGCTCACACATGCTTTTCCCGCAAACTCTCCCAGCCACTAACATTAGGATGTTAGCAGCTACTCCTACAGTCAGGCAGGATGCGGGAGGGTTCTACCCTGTCATCAGCTCTCACAGGGAAGCATGTCTTGAAGCCAGCTGTCAACTAGCTGCATTCCTATGGCAGTGAGAAGGTAGCAGTACTCTGAGTCAGGAGGTTCCAAGATAACCAGTCTACTGCACCTGGGGATAACCTCCAGGTCTGCATTGTTACCCTGAGTCTCAGAAGCCTCTGGCAAACGTCTCTGGTGAAGACCTACGAAACTCAATCTGCAGGCAGTGTGGAACTGTGAGGGACTGAGGCTGAGCTCAACTGTCAGAAGTAAGATGCTTTTGGACAAGGCGTTCAGCTACCCTCTCACGTATGGAACTTAGTATGTAGCACCAGTCTACCACAGGAATTACTAAGAAATCGCTGGACTGAGCTTGGAGGCACTAGTCTTCTGTGCCGGGTGATTCCAATTACCTCTTCCAAGACTTCCGTCAAACAGCGAGCCTAGGCCTTTTAGAAGCCAAGGGTACCAGCAGGCTGGCTGTGGAGGTACAGGCCATAAGCTCAACTCTCAGAAGTGTGTATGCATGGGAGGCAGATGTCTGCTACCCGCTCGTACATGGGAGTTGGAACCTAGCTACACTCTGGTTGAGGAAAGCCGTTGGAAATCGCTGTATTCAACTCAGATACACGGGAGTTCAGGCCCAGTGCTCACACATGCTTTTCCCGCAACCTCTCCCAGCCACTAACATTAGGATGTTAGCAGCTACACCTACAGTCAGGCAGGATGCGGGAGGGTTCTGCCCTGTCCTCAGCTCTCACAGGGAAGCATGTCTTGAAGCTAGCTGTCAACTAGCTGCATTCCTATGGCAGTGAGAAGGTAGCAGTATTCTGAGTCAGGAGGTTCCAAGATTACCACTCTACTGCACCTGGAGATACCCTCCAGGTCTGCATTGTTAACTTGTACTCAGAAGCCTCTGGCAATCGTCTCTGCTGAAGACCTGCGAAACTCACTCTGCAGGCAGTGTGGAACTGTGAGGGACTGAGGCTGAGCTCAACTCGCAGAAGT
Organism: Canis aureus; assembly: GCF_053574225.1. Classification (NCBI taxonomy): domain Eukaryota; kingdom Metazoa; phylum Chordata; class Mammalia; order Carnivora; family Canidae; genus Canis; species Canis aureus. The sequence goes on along the minus strand of NC_135623.1, from coordinate 5,338,921 downwards.
AAGATGCTTTTGGTCTAGTCGTTCAGCTACCTTCTCACGTATGGAACTTAGTATGTAGCCCCTGTCTACCACAAGAATTACTGGGAAATCGTGAATTGAGCTTGGAGGCACTAGTCTTGTGTGCCGGGTGATTCCAATTACCTCTCCCAGCACTTCCGTCAAACAGCGAGCCTAGGCCTTTTAGAAGCCAAGGGTACCAGCAGGCTGGCTGTGGAGGTACAGGCCATAAGCTCAACTCTCAGAAGTGTGTATGCATGGGAGGCAGATGTCTGCTACCCACTCGGACATGGGAGTTGGAACCTAGCTACACTGTGATTGAAGAAGGCCATTGGAAATCGCTGTATTCAACTCAGATACACGGGAGTTCAAGCCCAGTGCTCACACATGCTTTTCCCGCAACCTCTCCCAGCCACTAACATTAGGATGGTAGCAGCTACTCCTACAGTCAGGCAGGATGCGGGAGGGTTCTGCCCTGTCCTCAGCTCTCACAGGGAAGCATGTCTCGAAGTCAGCTGTCAACTAGCTGCATTCCTATGGCAGTGAGAAGGTAGCAGTACTCTGAGTCAGGAGGTTCCAAGATTACCACTCTACTGCACCTGGAGATACCCTCCAGGTCTGCATTGTTACCCTGCGTCTCAGAAGCCTCTGGTAATCGTCTCTGGTGAAGACGTGTGAAACTCACTCTGCAGGCAGTGTGGAACTGTGAAGGACTGAGGCTGAGCTCAACTCTCAGAAGTAAGATGCTTTTGGACAAGGCGTTCAGCTACCTTCTCACATATGGAACTTAGTATGTAGCACCTGTCTACCACAAGAATTACTGGGAAATCGTGAATTGAGCTTGGAGGCACTAGTCTTGTGTGCCGGGAGATTCCAATTACCTCTCCCAGCACTTCCGTCAAACAGCGAGCCTAGGCCTTTTACAAGCCAAGGGTACCAGCAGGCTGGATGTGGAGGTACAGGCCATAAGCTCAACTCTCAGAAGTGTGTATGCATGGGAAGCAGATGTCTGCTACCCACTCGGACATGGGAGTTGGAACCTAGCTACACTGTGATTGAAGAAGGCCATTGGAAATCGCTGTATTCAACTCAGATACACGGGAGTTCAGGCCCAGTGCTCACACATGCTTTTCCCGCAACCTCTCCCAGCCACTAACATTAGGATGTTAGCAGCTACTCCTACAGTCAGGCAGGATGCGGGAGTGTTCTGTCCTGTCCTCAGCTCTCAAAGGGAAGCATGTCTTGAAGCCAGCTGTCAACTGACTGCATTCCTATGGCAGTGAGAAGGTAGCAGTACTCTGAGTCAGGAGGTTCCAAGATTACCACTCTACTGCACCTGGAGATACCCTCCAGGTCTGCTTTGGTAACTTGTACTCAGAAGCCTCTGGCAATGGTCTCTGCTGAAGACCTGCGAAACTCACTCTGCAGGCAGTATGGAACTGTGAAGGACTGAGGCTGAGCTCATCTGTCAGAAGTAAGATGCTTTTGGACAAGGCGTTCAGCTACCTTCTCACATATGGAACTTAGTATGTAGCACCTGTCTACCACAAGAATTACTGGGAAATCGTGAATTGAGCTTGGAGGCACTCATCTTGTGTGCCGGGAGATTCCAATTACCTCTCCCAGCACTTCCGTCAAACAGCGAGCCTAGGCCTTTTAGAAGCCAAGGGTACCAGCAGGCTGGCTGTGGAGGTACAGGCCATAAGCTCAACTCTCAGAAGTGTGTATGCATGGGAGGCAGATGTCTGCTACCCACTCGGACATGGGAGTTGGAACCTAGGTACACTGTGATTGAGGAAGGCCATTGGAACTCGCTGTATTCAACTCAGATACACGGGAGTTTAAGCCCAGTGCTCACACATGCTTTTCCCGCAACCTCTCCCAGCCACTAACATTAGGATGTTAGCAGCTACTCCTACAGTCAGGCAGGATGCGGGAGGGTTCTGCCCTGTCCTCAGCTCTCACAGGGAAGCATGTCTTGAAGCCAGCTGTCAACTAGCTGCATTCCTATGGCAGTGAGAAGGTAGCAGTACTCTGAGTCAGGAGGTTCCAAGATTACCACTCTACTGCACCTGGAGATACCCTCCAGGTCTGCATTGTTACCCTGCGTCTCAGAGGCCTCTGGCAATCGTCTCCGGTGAAGACGTGTGAAACTCACTCTGCAGGCAGTGTGGAACTGTGAGGGACTGTGGCTGAGCTCAAATCTCAGAAGTAAGATGCTTTTGGACAAGGCGTTCAGCTACCTTCTCACATATGGAACTTAGTATGTAGCACCTGTCTACCACAAGAATTACTGGGAAATCGCTGGACTGAGCTTGGAGGCACTAGTCTTGTGTGCCGGGTGATTCCAAATACCTCTCCCAGCACTTCCGTCAAACAGCGAGCCTAGGCCTTTTAGAAGCCAAGGGTACCAGCAGGCTGGATGTGGAGGTACAGGCCATAAGCTCAACTCTCAGAAGTGTGTATGCATGGGAGGCAGATGTCTGCTACCCGCTCGTACATGGGATTTGGAACCGAGCTACACTCTGGTTGAGGAAAGCCGTTGGAAATCGCTGTATTCAACACAGATACACGGGAGTTCAGGCCCAGTACTCACACATGCTTTTCCCGCAACCTCTCCCAGCCAATAACTTAAGGATGTTAGCAGCTACTCCAAGAGTCAGGCACGATGCGGGAGGGTTCTGTCCTGTCCTCAGCTCTCACAGGGAAGCATGTTGAAGCCAGCTGTCAACTAGCTGCATTCCTATGGCAGTGAGAAGGTAGCAGTATTCTCAGTCAGGAGGTTCCAAGATTACCACTCTACTGCACCTGGACATACCCTCCAGGTCTGCATTGTTAACTTGTACTCAGAAGCCTCTGGCAATCGTCTCTGCTGAAGACCTGCGAAACTCACTCTGCAGGCAGTGTGGAACTGTGAGGGACTGAGGCTGAGCTCAACTCTCAGAAGTAAGATGCTTTTGGACAAGGCGTTCAGCTACCTTCTCACGTATGTAACTTAGTATGTAGCACCTGTGTACCACAAGAATTACTGGGAAATCGTGAATTGAGCTTGGAGAGACTAGTCTTGTGTGCCGGGTGATTCCAATTACCTCTCCCAACACTTCCGTCAAACAGCGAGCCTAGGCCTTTTAGAAGCCAAGGGTACCAGCAGGCTGGATGTGGAGGTACAGGCCATAAGCTCAACTCTCAGAAGTGTGTATGCATGGGAGGCACATGTCTGCTACCCGCTCGTCCATGGGATTTGGAACCTAGCTACACTCTGGTTGAGGAAAGCCGTTGGAAATCGCTGTATTCAACTCAGATACACGGGAGTCCAGGCCAAGTGCTCACACATGCTTTTCTTGAAACCTCTCCCAGCCACTAACATTAGGATGTTAGCAGCTACTCCTACAGTCAGGCAGGATGCGGGAGGGTTCTGCCCTGTCCTCAGCTCTCACAGGGAAGCATGTCTTGAAGCCATCTGTCAACTAGCTGCATTACTATGGCAGTGAGAAAGTAGCAGTACTCTGAGTCAGGAGGTTCCAAGATTACCACTCTACTGCACCTGGAGATACCCTCCAGGTCTGCATTGTTAACTTGTACTCAGAAGCCTCTGGCAATCGTCTCTGGTGAAGACGTGTGGAACTCACTCTGCAGGCAGTGTGGAACTGTGAGGGACTGAGGCTGAGCTCAACTCTCAGAAGTAAGATGCTTTTGGACAAGGCGTTCAGCTACCTTCTCACATATGGAACTTACTATGTAGCACCTGTCTACCACAAGAATTACTGGGAAATCGTGAATTGAGCTTGGAGGCACTCGTCTTGTGTGCCGGGAGATTCCAATTACCTCTCCCAGCACTTCCGTCAAACAGCGAGCCTAGGCCTTTTAGAAGCCAAGGGTACCAGCAGGCTGGATGTGGAGGTACAGGCCATAAGCTCAACTCTCAGAAGTGTGTATGCATGGGAGGAAGATGTCTGCTACCCGCTCGTACATGGGATTTGGAACCTAGCTACACTCTGGTTGAGGAAAGCCGTTGGAAATCCCTGTATTCAACTCTGATAAACGGGAGTTCAGGCCCAGTGCTCACACATGCTTTTCCCGCAACCTCTCCCAGCCACTAACATTAGGATGTTAGCAGCTACTCCTACAGTCAGGCAGGATGCGGGAGGGTTCTGCCCTGTCCTCAGCTCTCACAGGGAAGCATGTCTTGAAGTCAGCTGTCAACTAGCTGCATTCCTATGGCAGTGAGAAGGTAGCAGTACTCTGAGTCAGGAGGTTCCAAGATTACCACTCTACTGCACCTGGAGATACCCTCCAGGTCTGCATTGTTACCCTGCGTCTCAGAAGCCTCTGGTAATCGTCTCTGGTGAAGACGTGTGAAACTCACTCTGCAGGCAGTGTGGAACTGTGAGGGACTGAGGCTGAGCTCAACTCTCAGAAGTAAGATGCTTTTGGACAAGGCGTTCAGCTACCTTCTCACATATGGAACTTAGTATGTAGCACCTGTCTACCACAAGAATTACTGGGAAATCGTGAATTGAGCTTGGAGGCACTAGTCTTGTGTGCCGGGTGATTCCAATTACCTCTCCCAGCACTTCCGTCAAACAGCGAGCCTAGGCCTTTTAGAAGCCAAGGGTACCAGCAGGCTGGATGTGGAGGTACAGGACATAAGCTGAACTCTCAGAAGTGTGTATGCATGGGAGGCAGATGTCTGCTACCCGCTCGTACATGGGATTTGGAACCTAGCTACACTCTGGTTGAGGAAAGCCGTTGGGAATCGCTGTATTCAACTCAGATACACGGGAGTTCAGGCCCAGTGCTCACACACGCTTTTCCCGCAACCTCTCCCAGCCACTAACATTAGGATGTTAGCAGCTACTCCTACAGTCAGGCAGGATGCGGGAGGGTTCTGCCCTGTCCTCAGCTCTCACAGGGAAGCATGTCTTGAAGCCAGCTGTCAACTAGCTGCATTCCGATGGCAGTGAGAAGGTAGCAGTATTCTGAGTCAGAAGGTTCCAAGATTACCACTCTGCTGCACCTGGAGATACCCTCCAGGTCTGCATTGTTACCCTGCGTCTCAGAAGCCTCTGGCAAACGTCTCTGCTGAAGACCTGCGAAACTCACTCTGCAGGCAGGGTGGAACTGTGAGGGACTGAGGCTGAGCTCAACTCTCAGAAGTAAGACGCTTTTGGACAAGGCGTTCAGCTACCTTCTCACGTATGGAACTTAGTATGTAGCACCTGTCTACCACAAGAATTACTGGGAAATCGTGAATTGAGCTTGGAGGCACTAGTCTTGTGTGCCGGGTGATTCCAAATACCTCTCCCAACACTTCCGTCAAACAGAGAGCGTAGGCCTTTTAAAAGCAACGGTACCAGCAGGCTGGATGTGGAGGTACAGGCCATAAGCTCAACTCTCAGAAGTGTGTATGCATGGGACGCAGATGTCTGTTACCCGCTCGTACATGGGATTTGGAATCTAGCTACACTCTGGTTGAGGAAAGACGTTGGAAATCGCTGTATTCTACTCAGATACACGGGAGTTCAGGCCCAGTCTCACACATGCTTTTCCCGCAACCTCTCCCAGCCACTAACATTAGGATGTTAGCAGCTACTCCTACAGTCAGGCAGGATGCGGGAGGGTTCTGCCCTGTCCTCAGCTCTCACAGGGAAGCATGTCTTGAAGCCAGCTGTCAACTAGCTGCATTCCTATGGCAGTGAGAAGGTAGCAGTATTCTGAGTCAGGAGGTTCCAAGATTACCACTCTCTGCACCTGGGGATACCCTCCAGGTCTGCATTGTTACCCTGCGTCTCAGAAGCCTCTGGCAATCGTCTTGCTGAAGACCTGCGAAACTCACTCTGCAGGCAGTGTGGAACTGTGAGGGACTGAGGCTGAGCTCAACTCTCAGAAGTAAGATGCTTTTGGACAAGGCGTTCAGCTACCTTCTCACGTATGGAACTTAGTATGTAGCACCTGTCTACCACAAGAATTACTGGGAAATCGCTGGACTGAGCTTGGAGGCACTAGTCTTGTGTGCCGGGTGATTCCAATTACCTCTCCCAGCACTTCCGTCAAACAGCGGGCCTAGGCCTTTTAGAAGCCAAGGGTACCAGCAGGCTGGATGTGGAGGTACAGGCCATAAGCTCAACTCTCAGAAGTGTGTATGCATGGGAGGCAGATGTCTGCTACACGCTCGTACATGGGATTTGGAACCTAGCTACACTCTGGTTGAGGAAAGACGTTGGAAATCGCTTTATTCAACTCAGATACACGGGAGTTCAGTCCCAGTGCTCACACATGCTTTTCCCTCAACCTCTCCCAGCCACTAACATAAGGATGTTAGCAGCTACTCCTACAGTCAGGCAGGATGCGGGAGGGTTCTGCCCTGTCCTCAGATCTCACAGGGAAGCATGTCTTGAAGCCAGCTGTCAACTAGCTGCATTCCTATGGCAGTGAGAAGGTAGCAGTACTCTGAGTCAAGAGGTTCAAAGATTACCAATCTACTGCACCTGGAAATACCCTCCAGGTCTGCATTGTTAACTTGTACTCCGAAGCCTCTGGTAATCGTCTCTGGTGAAGACGTGTGAAACTCACTCTGCAGGCAGTGTGGAACTGTGAGGGACTGAGGCTGAGCTCAACTTTCAGAAGTAAGATGCTTTTGGACAAGGCGTTCAGCTACCTTCTCACATATGGAACTTAGTATGTAGCACCTGTCTACCACAAGAATTACTGGGAAATCGTGAATTGAGCTTGGAGACACTCGTCTTGTGTGCGGGGAGATTCCAATTACCTCTCCCAGCACTTCCGTCAAACAGCGAGCCTAGGCCTTTTAGAAGCCAAGGGTATCAGCAGGCTGGATGTGGAGGTACAGGCCATAAGCTCAACTCTCAGAAGTGTGTATGCATGGGAGGCAGATGTGTGCTACCCACTCGGACATGGGAGTTGGAACCTAGCTACACTGTGATTGAAGAAGGCCATTGGAAATCGCTGTATTCAACTCAGATACACGGGAGTCCAGGCCCAGTGCTCACACATGCTTTTCCCGCAACCTCTCCCAGCCACTAACATTAGGATGTTAGCAGCAACTCCTACAGTCAGGCAGGATGCGGGAGGGTTCTGCCCTGTCCTCAGCTCTCACAGGGAAGCATGTCTCGAAGTCAGCTGTCAACTAGCTGCATTCCTATGGCAGTGAGAAGGTAGCAGTACTCTGAGTCAGGAGGTTCCAAGATTACCACTCTACTGCACCTGGAGATACCCTCCAGGTCTGCATTGTTACCCTGCGTCTCAGAAGCCTCTGGTAATCGTCTCTGGTGAAGACGTGTGAAACTCACTCTGCAGGCAGTGTGGAACTGTGAAGGACTGAGGCTGAGCTCAACTCTCAGAAGTAAGATGCTTTTGGACAAGGCGTTCAGCTACCTTCTCACATATGGAACTTAGTATGTAGCACCTGTTTACCACAAGAATTACTGGGAAATCGCTGGACTGAGCTTGGAGGCACTAGTCTTGTGTGCCGGGTGATTCCAAATACCTCTCCCAGCACTTCCGTCAAACAGCGAGCCTAGGCCTTTTAGAAGCCAAGGGTACCAGCAGGCTGGATGTGGATGTACAGGCCATAAGCTCAACACTCAGAAGTGTGTATGCATGGGAGGCAGATGTCTGCTACCCGCTCGTACATGGGATTTGGAACCGAGCTACACTCTGGTTGAGGAAAGCCGTTGGAAATCGCTGTATTCAACACAGATACACGGGAGTTCAGGCCCAGTGCTCACACATGCTTTTCCCGCAACCTCTCCCAGCCAATAACTTAAGGATGTTAGCAGCTACTCCAAGAGTCAGGCACGATGCGGGAGGGTTCTGTCCTGTCCTCAGCTCTCACAGGGAAGCATGTTGAAGCCAGCTGTCAACTAGCTGCATTCCTATGGCAGTGAGAAGGTAGCAGTATTCTCAGTCAGGAGGTTCCAAGATTACCACTCTACTGCACCTGGAGATACCCTCCAGGTCTGCATTGTTAACTTGTACTCAGAAGCCTCTGGCAATCGTCTCTGCTGCAGACCTGCGAAACTCACTCTGCAGGCAGTGTGGAACTGTGAGGGACTGAGGCTGAGCTCAACTCTCAGAAGTAAGATGCTTTTGGACAAAGCGTTCAGCTACCTTCTCACGTATGTAACTTAGTATGTAGCACCTGTCTACCACAAGAATTACTGGGAAATCGTGAATTGAGCTTGGAGAGACTAGTCTTGTGTGCCGGGTGATTCCAATTACCTCTCCCAACACTTCCGTCAAACAGCGAGCCTAGGCCTTTTAGAAGCCAAGGGTACCAGCAGGCTGGATGTGGAGGTACAGGCCATAAGCTCAACTCTCAGAAGTGTGTATGCATGGGAGGCACATGTCTGCTACCCGCTCGTCCATGGGATTTGGAACCTAGCTACACTCTGGTTGAGGAAAGCCGTTGGAAATCGCTGTATTCAACTCAGATACACGGGAGTCCAGGCCAAGTGCTCACACATGCTTTTCGTGAAAACTCTCCCAGCCACTAACATTAGGATGTTAGCAGCTACTCCTACAGTCAGGCAGGATGCGGGAGGGTTCTGCCCTGTCCTCAGCTCTCACAGGGAAGCATGTCTTGAAGCCAGCTGTCAACTAGCTGCATTCCTATGGCAGTGAGAAGGTAGCAGTATTCTGAGTCAGGAGGTTCCAAGATTACCAGTCTACTGCACCAGGGGATACCCTCCAGGTCTGCATTGTTACCCTGCGTCTCAGAAGCCTCTGGTAAACGTCTCTGCTGAAGACCTGCGAAACTCACTCTGCAGGCAGTGTGGAACTGTGAGGGACTGAGGCTGATCTCAACTCTCAGAAGTAAGATGCTTTTGGACAAGGCGTTCAGCTACCCTCTCACATATGGAACTTAGTATGTAGCACCTGTCTACCACAAGAATTACTGGGAAATGGCTGGACTGAGCTTGGAGGCACTAGTCTTGTGTGCCGGGTGATTCCAATTACCTCTCCCAGCACTTCCATCAAACAGCGAGCCTAAGCCTTTTAGAAGCCAAGGCTACCAGCACGCTGGCTGTGGAGGTACAGGCCATAAGCTCAACTCTCAGAAGTGTGTATGCATGGGAGGCAGATGTCTGCTACCCACTCGGACATGGGAGTTGGAACCTAGCTACACTGTGATTGAAGAAGGCCATTGGAAATCGCTGTATTCAACTCAGATACACGGGAGTTCAGGCCCAGTGCTCAAACATGGTTTTCCCGCAACCTCTCCCAGCCACTAACATAAGGATGTTAACAGCTACTCCTACAGTCAGGCAGGATGCGGGAGGCTTCTGCCCTGTCCTCAGCTCTCACAGGGAAGCATGTCTTGAAGCCATCTGTCAACTAGCTGCATTCCTATGGCAGTGAGAAAGTAGCAGTACTCTGAGTCAGGAGGTTCCAAGATTACCACTCTACTGCACCTGGAGATACCCTCCAGGTCTGCATTGTTAACTTGTACTCAGAAGCCTCTGGCAATCGTCTCTGGTGAAGACGTGTGGAACTCACTCTGCAGGCAGTGTGGAACTGTGAGGGACTGAGGCTGAGCTCAACTCTCAGAAGTAAGATGCTTTTGGACAAGGCGTTCAGCTACCTTCTCACATATGGAAATTAGTATGTAGCACCTGTCTACCACAAGAATTACTGGGAAATCGTGAATTGAGCTTGGAGGCACTCGTCTTGTGTGCCGGGAGATTCCAATTACCTCTCCCAGCACTTCCGTCAAACAGCGAGCCTAGGCCTTTTAGAAGCCAAGGGTACCAGCAGGCTGGATGTGGAGGTACAGGCCATAAGCTCAACTCTCAGAAGTGTGTATGCATGGGAGGAAGATGTCTGCTACCCGCTCGTACATGGGATTTGGAACCTAGCTACACTCTGGTTGAGGAAAGCCGTTGGAAATCCCTGTATTCAACTCTGATAAACGGGAGTTCAGGCCCAGTGCTCACACATGCTTTTCCCGCAACCTCTCCCAGCCACTAACATTAGGATGTTAGCAGCTACTCCTACAGTCAGGCAGGATGCGGGAGGGTTCTGCCCTGTCCTCAGCTCTCACAGGGAAGCATGTCTTGAAGTCAGCTGTCAACTAGCTGCATTCCTATGGCAGTGAGAAGGTAGCAGTACTCTGAGTCAGGAGGTTCCAAGATTACCACTCTACTGCACCTGGAGATACCCTCCAGGTCTGCATTGTTACCCTGCGTCTCAGAAGCCTCTGGTAATCGTCTCTGGTGAAGACGTGTGAAACTCACTCTGCAGGCAGTGTGGAACTGTGAGGGACTGAGGCTGAGCTCAACTCTCAGAAGTAAGATGCTTTTGGACAAGGCGTTCAGCTACCTTCTCACATATGGAACTTAGTATGTAGCACCTGTCTACCACAAGAATTACTGGGAAATCGCTGGACTGAGCTTGGAGGCACTAGTCTTGTGTGCCGGGTGATTCCAATTACCTCTCCCAGCACTTCCGTCAAACAGCGAGCCTAGGCCTTTTAGAAGCCAAGGGTACCAGCAGGCTGGATGTGGAGGTACAGGACATAAGCTGAACTCTCAGAAGTGTGTATGCATGGGAGGCAGATGTCTGCTACCCGCTCGTACATGGGATTTGGAACCTAGCTACACTCTGGTTGAGGAAAGCCGTTGGAAATCGCTGTATTCAACTCAGATACACGGGAGTTCAGGCCCAGTGCTCACACACGCTTTTCCCGCAACATCTCCCAGCCACTAACATTAGGATGGTAGCAGCTACTCCTACAGTCAGGCAGGATGCGGGAGGGTTCTGCCCTGTCCTCAGGTCTCACAGGGAAGCCTGTCTTGAAGCCAGCTGTCAACTAGCTGCATTCCGATGGCAGTGAGAAGGTAGCAGTATTCTGAGTCAGAAGGTTCCAAGATTACCACTCTACTGCACCTGGAGATACCCTCCAGGTCTGCATTATTACCCTGCGTCTCAGAAGCCTCTGGCAAACGTCTCTGCTGAAGACCTGCGAAACTCACTCTGCAGGCAGGGTGGAACTGTGAGGGACTGAGGCTGAGCTCAACTCTCAGAAGTAAGACGCTTTTGGACAAGGCGTTCAGCTACCTTCTCACGTATGGAACTTAGTATGTAGCACCTGTCTACCACAAGAATTACTGGGAAATCGTGAATTGAGCTTGGAGGCACTAGTCTTGTGTGCCGGGTGATTCCAAATACCTCTCGCAACACTTCCGTCAAACAGAGAGCGTAGGCCTTTTAGAAGCCAACGGTACCAGCAGGCTGGATGTGGAGGTACAGGCCATAAGCTCAACTCTCAGAAGTGTGTATGCATGGGAGGCAGATGTCTGTTACCCGCTCGTACATGGGATTTGGAATCTAGCTACACTCTGGTTGAGGAAAGACGTTGGAAATCGCTGTATTCTACTCAGATACACGGGAGTTCAGGCCCAGTGCTCACACATGCTTTTCCCGCAACCTCTCCCAGCCACTAACATTAGGATGTTAGCAGCTACTCCTACAATCAGGCAGGATGCGGGAGGGTTCTGCCCTGTCCTCAGCTCTCACAGGGAAGCATGTCTTGAAGCCAGCTGTCAACTAGCTGCATTCCTATGGCAGTGAGAAGGTAGCAGTACACTGAGTCAGGAGGTTCCAAGATTACCACTCTACTGCACCTGGAGATACCCTCCAGGTCTGCATTGTTACCCTGCGTCTCAGAGGCCTCTGGTAATCGTCTCTGGTGAAGACGTGTGAAACTCACTCTGTAGGCAGTGTGGAACTGTGAGGGACTGTGGCTGAGCTCAACTCTCAGAAGTAAGATGCTTTTGGACAAGGCGTTCAGCTACCTTCTCACATATGGAAGTTAGTATGTAGCACCTGTCTATCACAAGAATTACTGGGAAATCGCTGGACTGAGCTTGTAGGCACTAGTCTTGTGTGCCGGGTGATACCAATTACCTCTCCCAGCACTTCCGTCAAACAGCGAGCCTAGGCCTTTTAGAAGCCAAGTGTACCAGCAGGCTGGATGTGGAGGTACAGGCCATAAGCTCAACTCTCAGAAGTGTGTATGCATGGGAGGCAGATGTCTGCTACACGCTCGTACATGGGATTTGGAACCCAGCTACACTCTGGTTGAGGAAAGCCGTTGGAAATCGCTGTATTCAACTCGGATACACGGGAGTTCAGGCCCAGTGCTCACACATGCTTTTCCCGCAACCTCTCCCAGCCACTAACATTAGGATGTTAGCAGCTAATCCTACAGTCAGGCAGGATGCGGGAGGGTTCTGCCCTGTCCTCAGCTCTCACAGGGAAGCATGTCTTGAAGCCAGCTGTCAACTAGCTGCATTCCTATGGCAGTGAGAAGGTAGCAGTATTCTGAGTCAGGAGGTTCCAAGATTACCACTCTACTGCACCTGGAGATACCCTCCAGGTTTGCATTGTTACCCTGCGTCTCAGAAGCCTCTGGCAATCGTCTCTGCTGAAGACCTGCGAAACTCACTCTGCAGGCAGTGTGGAACTGTGAGGGACTGAGGCTGAGCTCAACTCTCAGAAGTAAGATGCTTTTGGACAAGGCGTTCAGCTACCTTCTCACGTATGGAACTTAGTATGTAGCACCTGTCTACCACAAGAATTACTGGGAAATCGCTGGACTGAGCTTGGAGGCACTAGTCTTGTGTGCCGGGTGATTCCAATTACCTCTCCCAGCACTTCCGTCAAACAGCGGGCCTAGGCCTTTTAGAAGCCAAGGGTACCAGCAGGCTGGATGTGGAGGTACAGGCCATAAGCTCAACTCTCAGAAGTGTGTATGCATGGGAGGCAGATGTCTGCTACACGCTCGTACATGGGATTTGGAACCTAGCTACACTCTGGTTGAGGAAAGACGTTGGAAATCGCTGTATTCAACTCAGATACACGGGTGTTCAGTCCCAGTGCTCACACATGCTTTTCCCTCAACCTCTCCCAGCCACTAACATAAGGATGTTAGCAGCTACTCCTACAGTCAGGCAGGATGCGGGAGGGTTCTGCCCTGTCCTCAGATCTCACAGGGAAGCATGTCTTGAAGCCAGCTGTCAACTAGCTGCATTCCTATGGCAGTGAGAAGGTAGCAGTACTCTGAGTCAAGAGGTTCAAAGATTACCAATCTACTGCACCTGGAGATACCCTCCAGGTCTGCATTGTTAACTTGTACTCCGAAGCCTCTGGTAATCGTCTCTGGTGAAGACGTGTGAAACTCACTCTGCAGGCAGTGTGGAACTGTGAGGGACTGAGGCTGAGCTCAACTTTCAGAAGTAAGATGCTTTTGGACAAGGCGTTCAGCTACCTTCTCACATATGGAACTTAGTATGTAGCACCTGTCTACCACAAGAATTACTGGGAAATCGTGAATTGAGCTTGGAGGCACTCGTCTTGTGTGCGGGGAGATTCCAATTACCTCTCCCAGCACTTCCGTCAAACAGCGAGCCTAGGCCTTTTAGAAGCCAAGGGTATCAGCAGGCTGGATGTGGAGGTACAGGCCATAAGCTCAACTCTCAGAAGTGTGTATGCATGGGAGGCAGATGTGTGCTACCCACTCGGACATGGGAGTTGGAACCTAGCTACACTGTGATTGAAGAAGGCCATTGGAAATCGCTGTATTCAACTCAGATACACGGGAGTCCAGGCCAAGTGCTCACACATGCTTTTTGTGAAACCTCTCCCAGCCACTAACATTAGGATGTTAGCAGCTACTCCTACAGTCAGGCAGGATGCCGGAGGGTTCTGCCCTGTCCTCAGCTCTCACAGGGAAGCATGTCTTGAAGTCAGCTGTCAACTGGCTGCATTCCTATGGCAGTGAGAAGGTAGGAGTACTCTGAGTAGGGAGGTTCCAAGATTTCCACTCTACTGCACCTGGAGATACCCTCCAGGTCTGCATTGTTAACTTGTACTCAGAAGCCTCTGGAAATCGTCTCTGGTGAAGACGTGCGAAACTCACTCGGCAGGCAGTGTGGAACTGTGAGGGACAGAGGCTGAGCTCAACTCTCAGAAGTAAGATGCTTTTGGACAAGGCGTTCAGCTACCTTATCACATATGGAACTTAGTATGTAGCACCTGTCTACCACAAGAATTACTGGGAAATCGTGAATTGAGCTTGGAGGCACTCGTCTTGTGTGCCGGGAGATTCCAATTACCTCTCCCAGCCGTTCCGTCATACAGCGAGCCTAGGCCTTTTAGAAGCCAAGGGTACCAGCAGGCTGGATGTGGAGGTACAGGCCATAAGCTCAATTCTCAAAGTGTGTATGCATGGGAGGCAGATGTCAGCTACCCACTCGGACATGGGAGTTGGAACCTAGCTACACTGTGATTGAAGAAGGCCATTGGAAATCGCTGTATTCAACTCAGATACACGGGAGTTCAGGCCCAGTGCTCACACACGCTTTTCCCGCAGCCTCTCCGAGCCATTGACATTAGGATGTTGCAGCTACTCCTACAGTCAGGCAGGATGCGGGAGGGTTCTGCCCTGTCCTCAGCTCTCACAGGGAAGCATGTCTTGAAGTCAGCTGTCAACTAGCTGAATTCCTATGGCAGTGAGAAGGTAGCAGTAATCTGAGTCAGGAGGTTCCAAGATTACCACTCTACTGCACCTGGAGATTCCCTCCAGGTGTGCATTGTTACCCTGCATCTCAGATGCCTCTGGTAATCGTTTCTGGTGAAGACGTGTGAAACTCACTCTGCAGGCAGTGTGGAACTGTGAGGGACTGAGGGAGAGCTCAACTCTCAGAAGTAAGATGCTTTTGGACAAGGCGTTCAGCTACCCTCTCACGTATGGAACTTAGTATGTAGCACCAGTCTACCACAGGAATTACTAGGAAATCGCTGGACTGCGCTTGGAGGCACTAGTCTTGTGTGCCGGGTGATTACAATTACCTCTCCCAACACTTCAGTCAAACAGCGAGCCTAGGCCTTTTAGAAGCCAAGGCTACCAGCACGCTGGCTGTGGAGGTACAGGCCATAAGCTCAACTCTCAGAGGTGTGTATGCATGGGAGGCAGATGTCTGCTACCCACTCGGACATGGGAGTTGGAACCTAGCTACACTGTGATTAAAGAAGGCCATTGGAAATCGCTGTATTCAACTCAGATACACGGGAGTTCAGGCCCAGTGCTCAAACATGCTTTTCCCGCAACCTCTCCCAGCCACTAACATAAGGATGTTCACAGCTACTCCTACAGTCAGGCAGGATGCGGGAGGGTTCTGCCCTGTCCTCAGCTCTCACAGGGAAGCATGCCTTGAAGCCATCTGTCAACTAGCTGCATTCCTATGGAAGTGAGAAGGTAGCAGTACTCTGAGTCAGGAGGTTCCAAGATTACCACTCTACTGCACCTGGAGATACCCTCCAGGTCTGCATTGTTAACTTGTACTCAGAAGCCTCTGGCAATCGTCTCTGGTGAAGACGTGTGAAACTCACTCTGCAGGCAGTTTGGAACTGTGAGGGACTGAGGGTGAGCTCAACTCTCACAAATAAGATGCTTTTGGACAAGGCGTTCAGCTACATTCTCACATATGGAACTTAGTATGTAGCACCTGTCTACCACAAGAATTACTGGGAAATTGTGAATTGAGCTTGGAGGCACTGGTCTTGTGTGCCGGGAGATTCCAATTACCTCTCCCAGCACTTCCGTCAAACAGCGAGCCTAGACCTTATAGAAGCCAAGGGTACCAGCAGGCTGGATGTGGAGGTACAGGCCATAAGCTCAACTCTCAGAAGTGTGTATGCATGGGAGGCAGATGTCTGCTACCCTCTCGGACATGGGAGTTGGAACCTAGCTACACTGTGATTGAAGAAGGCCATTGGAAATCGCTGTATTCAACTCAGATACACGGGAGTTCAGGCCCAGTGCTCACACATGCTTTTCCCGCAACCTCTCCCAGCCACTAACATAAGGATGTTAGCAGCTACTCCTACAGTCAGGCAGGATGCGGGAGGGTTCTGCCCTGTCCTCAGCTCTCACAGGGAAGCATGTCTTGAAGCCAGCTGTCAACTAGCTGCATTCCTATGGCAGTGAGAAGGTAGCAGTACTGTGAGTCAGGAGGTTCCAAGATTACCACTCTACTGCACCTGGAGATACCCTCCAGGTCTGAATTGTTAACTTGTACTCAGAAGCCTCTGGCAATCGTCTCTGGTGAAGACGTGTGAAACTCACTCTGCAGGTAGTGTGGAACTGTGAGGGACTGAGGCTGAGCTCAACTCTCAGAAGTAAGATGCTTTTGGACAAGGCGTTCAGCTACCTTCTCACATATGGAACTTAGTATGTAGCACCTGTCTACCACAAGAATTACTGGGAAATCGTGAATTGAGCTTGGAGGCACTCGTCTTGTGTGTCGGGAGATTCCAATTACAGCTCCCAGCACTTCCGTCAAACAGAGAGCCTAGGCCTTTTAGAAGCCAAGGGTACCAGCAGGCTGGATGTGGAGGTACCGGCCATAAGCTCAACTCTCAGAAGTGTGTATGCATGGGAGGCAGATGTCTGCTACCCGCTCGTACATGGGATTTGGAACCTAGCTACACTCTGGTCGAGGAAAGCGGTTGGAAATCGCTGTATTCAACTCAGATACACGGGAGTTCAGGCCCAGTGCTCACACACACTTTTCCCGCAACCTCTCCCAGCCACTAACATTCGGATGTTAGCGGCTACTCCTACAGTCAGGCAGGATGCGGGAGGGTTCTGCCCTGTCCTCAGCTCTCACAGGGAAGCATGTCTTGAAGCCAGCTGTCAACTAGATGCATTCCTATGGCAGTGAGAAGGTAGCAGTATTCTGAGTCAGAAGGTTCCAAGATTACCTCTCTACTGCACCTGGAGATACCCTCCAGGTCTGCATTGTTAACTTGTACTCAGAAGCCTCTGGCAATCGTCTCTGCTGAAGACCTGCGAAACTCACTCTGCAGGCAGTGTGGAACTGTGAGGGACTGAGCCTGAGCTCAACTCTCAGAAGTAAGATGCTTTTGGACAAGGCGTTCAGCTACCTTCTCACATATGGAACTTAGTATGTAGCAACTGTCTACCACAAGAATTACTGGGAAATCGTGAATTGAGCTTGGAGGCACTAGTTTTTTGTGCCGGGTGATTCCAATTACCTATCCCAACACTTCCGTCAAACAGCGAGGCTAGGCCTTTTAGAAGCCAAGGTTCCCAGCAGGCTGGATGTGGAGGTACAGGCCATAAGCTCAACTCTCAGAAGTGTGTATGCATGGGAGGCAGATGTCTGCTACCCGCTCGTACATGAGATTTGGAACCTAGCTACACTCTGGTTGAGGAAAGCCGTTGGAAATCGCTGTATTCAACTCAGATACACGGGAGTTCAGGCCCAGTGCTCTCACATGTTTTTCCCGCAACCTCTCCCAGCCACTAACATTAGGATGTTAGCAGCTACTCCTACAGTCAGGCAGGATGCGGGAGGGTTCTGCCCTGTCCTCAGCACTCACAGGGAAGCATGTCTTGAAGCCAGCTGTCAACTAGCTGCATTCCTATGGCAGTGAGAAGGTAGCAGTATTCTGAGTCAGGAGGTTCCAAGATTACCAGTCTACTGCACCTGGGGATATCCTCCAGGTCTGCATTGTTACCCTGCGTCTCAGAAGCCTCTGGCAAACGTCTCTGCTGAAGACCTGCGAAACTCACTCTGCAGGCAGTGTGGAACTGTGAGGGACTGAGGCTGAGCTCAACTCTCAGAAGTAAGATGCTTTTGGACAAGGCGTTCAGCTACCCTCTCACGTATGGAACTTAGTATGTAGCACCAGTGTACCACAGGAATTACTAGGAAATCGCTAAACTGAGCTTGGAGGCACTAGTCTTGTGTGCCGGGTAAATCCAATTACCTCTCCCAACACTTCCGTCAAACAGCGAGCCTAGGCCTTTTAGAAGCCAAGGTTACCAGCACGCTGGCTGTGGATGTAGAGGCCATAAGCTCAACTCTCAGAAGTGTGTATGCATGGGAGGCAGATGTCTGCTACCCGCTCGGACATGGGAGTTGGAAACTAGCTACACTGTGATTGAAGAAGGCCATTGGAAATCGCTGTATTCAACTCAGATACACGGGAGTTCAGGCCCAGTGCTCACACATGCTTTTCCCGCAACCTCTCCCAGCCACTAACATAAGGATGTTAGCAGCTACTCCTACAGTCAGGCAGGATGCGGGAGGGTTCTGCCCTGTCCTCAGCTCTCACAGGGAAGCATGTCTTGAAGCCAGCTGTCAACTAGCTGCATTCCTATGGCAGTGAGAAGGTAGCAGTATTCTGAGTCAGGAGGTTCCAAGATTACCAGTCTACTGCACCTGGGGATACCCTCCAGGTCTGCATTGTTACCCTGCGTCTCAGAAGCCTCTGGCAAACGTCTCTGCTGAAGACCTGCGAAACTCACTCTGCAGGCAGTGTGGAACTGTGAGGGACTGAGGCTGAGCTCAACTCTCAGAACTAAGATGCTTTTGGACAAGGCGTTCAGCTACCTTCTCACATATGGAACTTAGTATGTAGCACCTGTCTACCACAAGAATTACTGGGAAATCGTGAATTGAGCTTGGAGGCACTCGTCTTGTGTGCCGGGAGATTCCAATTACCTCTCCCAGCACTTCCGTCAAACAGCGAGCCTAGGCCTTTTAGAAGCCAAGGGTACCAGCAGGCTGGATGTGGAGGTACAGGCCATAAGCTCAACTCTCAGAAGTGTGTATGCATGGGAGGCAGATGTCTGCTACCCACTCGGACATGGGAGTTGGAACCTAGCTACACTGTGATTGAAGAAGGCCATTGGAAATCGCTGTATTCAACTCAGATACAAGGGAGTTCAGGCCCAGTGCTCACACATGCTTTTCCCGCAACCTCTCCCAGCCACTAACATTAGGATGTTAGCAGCTACTCCTACAGTCAGGCAGGATGCGGGAGGGTTCTGCCCTGTCCTCAGCTCTCACAAGGAAGCATGTCTTGAAGTCAGCTGTCAACTAGCTGCATTCCTATGGCAGTGAGAAGGTAGCAGTACTCTGAGTCAGGAGGTTCCAAGATTACCACTCTACTGCACCTGGAGATACCCTCCAGGTCTGCATTGTTACCCTGCGTCTCAGAAGCCTCTGGTAATCGTCTCTGGTGAACACGTGTGAAACTCACTCTGCAGGCAGTGTGGAACTGTGAGGGACTGAGGCTGAGCTCATCTCTCAGAAGTAAGATGCTTTTGGACAAGGCGTTCAGCTACCTTCTCACATATGGAACTTAGTATGTAGCACCTGTCTACCACAAGAATTACTGGGAAATCGCTGGACTGAGCTTGGAGGCACTAGTCTTGTGTGCCGGGTGATTCCAATTACCTCTCCCAGCACTTCCGTCAAACAGCGAGCCTAGGCCTTTTAGAAGCCAAGGGTACCAGCAGGCTGGATGTGGAGGTACAGGCCATAAGCTCAACTCTCAGAAGTGTGTATGCATGGGAGGCAGATGTCTGCTACCCGCTCGTACATGGGATTTGGAACCTAGCTACACTCTGGTTGAGGAAAGCCGTTGGAAATCGCTGTATTCAACTCAGATACACGGGAGTTCAGGCCCAGTGCTCACACACGCTTTTCCCGCAACCTCTCCCAGCCACTAACATTCGGATGTTAGCAGCTACTCCTACAGTCAGGCAGGATGCGGGAGGGTTCTGCCCTGTCCTCAGCTCTCACAGGGAAGCATGTCTTGAAGCCAGCTGTCAACTAGATGCATTCCTATGGCAGTGAGAAGGTAGCAGTATTCTGAGTCAGAAGGTTCCAAGATTACCACTCTACTGCACCTGGAGATACCCTCCAGGTCTGCATTGTTAACTTGTACTCAGAAGCCTCTGGCAATCGTCTCTGCTGAAGACCTGCGAAACACACTCTGCAGGCAGTGTGGAACTGTGAGGGACTGAGCCTGAGCTCAACTCTCAGAAGTAAGATGCTTTTGGACAAGGCGTTCAGCTACCTTCTCCCGTATGGAACTTAGTATGTAGCAACTGTCTACCACAAGAATTACTGGGAAATCGTGAATTGAGCTTGGAGGCACTAGTCTTTTGTGCCGGGTGATTCCAATTACCTATCCCAACACTTCCGTCAAACAGCGAGCCTAGGCCTTTTAGAAGCCAAGGTTCCCAGCAGGCTGGATGTGGAGGTACAGGCCATAAGCTCAACTCTCAGAAGTGTGTATGCATGGGAGGCAGATGTCTGCTACCCGCTCGGACATGGGAGTTGGAACCTAGCTACACTCTGGTTGAGGAAAGCCGTTGGAAATCGCTGTATTCAACTCAGATACACGGGAGTAGAGGCCCAGTGCTCTCACATGCTTTTCCCGCAACCTCTCCCAGCCACTAACATTAGGATGTTAGCAGCTACTCATACAGTCAGGCAGGATGCGGGAGGTTTCTGCCCTGTCCTAAGCTCTCACAGGGAAGCATGTCTTGAAGCCAGCTGTCAACTAGCTGCATTCCTATGGCAGTGAGAAGGTAGCAGTATTCTGAGTCAGGAGGTTCCAAGATTACCAGTCTACTGCACCTGGGGATATCCTCCAGGTCTGCATTGTTACCCTGTGTCTCAGAAGCCTCTGGCAAACGTCTCTGCTGAAGACCTGCGAAACTCACTCTGCAGGCAGTGTGGAACTGTGAGGGACTGAGGCTGAGCTCAACTCTCAGAAGTAAGATGCTTTTGGACAAGGCGTTCAGCTACCCTCTCACGTATGGAACTTAGTATGTAGCACCAGTGTACCACAGGAATTACTAGGAAATCGCTAAACTGAGCTTGGAGGCACTAGTCTTGTGTGCCGGGTGATTCCAATTACCTCTCCCAACACTTCCGTCAAACAGCGAGCCTAGGCCTTTTAGAAGCCAAGGTTACCAACACGCTGGCTGTGGAGGTACAGGCAATAAGCTCAACTCTCAGAAGTGTGTATGCATGGGAGGCAGATGTCTGCTACCCGCTCGGACATGGGAGATGGAACCTAGCTACACTGTGATTGAAGAAGGCCATTGGAAATCGCTGTATTCAACTCAGATACACGGGAGTTCAGGCCCAGTGCTCACACATGCTTTTCCCGCAACCTCTCCCAGCCACTAACATAAGGATGTTAGCAGCTACTCCTACAGTCAGGCAGGATGCGGGAGGGTTCTGCCCTGTCCTCAGCTCTCACAGGGAAGCATGTCTTGAAGCCATCTGTCAACTAGCTGCATTCCTATGGCAGTGAGAAGGTAGCAGTACTCTGAGTCAGGAGGTTCCAAGATTACCACTCTACTGCACCTGGAGATACCCTCCAGGTCTGCATTGTTAACTTGTACTCAGAAGCCTCTGGCAATCGTCTCTGGTGAAGACGTGTGAAACTCACTCTGCAGGCAGTGTGGAACTGTGAGGGACTGAGGCTGAGCTCAACTCTCAGAAGTAAGATGCTTTTGGACAAGGCGTTCAGCTACCTTCTCACATATGGAACTTAGTATGTAGCACCTGTCTACCACAAGAATTACTGGGAAATCGTGAATTGAGCTTGGAGGCACTCGTCTTGTGTGCCGGGAGATTCCAATTACCTCTCCCAGCAGTTCCGTCAAACAGCAAGCCTAGGCCTTTTAGAAGCCAAGGGTACCAGCAGGCTGGATGTGGAGGTAAGGCCATAAGCTCAACTCTCAGAAGTGTGTATGCATGGGAGGCAGATGTCTGCTACCCGCTCGTACATGGGTTTGGAACCTAGCTACACTCTGGTTGAGGAAAGCCGTTGGAAATCGCTGTATTCAACTCAGATACACGGGAGTTCAGGCCCAGTGCTCACACATGCTTTTCCCGCAACCTCTCCCAGCCACTAACATTAGGATGTTAGCAGCTACTCCTACAGTCAGGCAGGATGCGGGAGGGTTCTGCCCTGTCCTCAGCTCTCACAGGGAAGCATGTCTTGAAGCCAGCTGTCAACTAGATGCATTCCTATGGCAGTGAGAAGGTCCAGTATTCTGAGTCACGAGGTTCCAAGATTACCAGTCTACTGCACCTGGGGATACCCTCCAGGTCTGCATTGTTACCCTGCGTCTCAGAAGCCTCTGGCAAACGTCTGTGCTGAAGACCTGCGAAACTCACTCTGCAGGCAGTGTGGAACTGTGAGGGACTGAGGCTGAGCTCAACTCTCAGAACTAAGATGCTTTTGGACAAGGCGTTCAGCTACCTTCTCACATATGGAACTTAGTATGTAGCACCTGTCTACCACAAGAATTACTGGGAAATCGTGAATTGAGCTTGGAGGCACTCGTCTTGAGTGCCGGGAGATTCCAATTACCTCTCCCAGCACTTCCGTCAAACAGCGAGCCTAGGCCTTTTAGAAGCCAAGGGTACCAGCAGGCTGGATGTGGAGGTACAGGCCATAAGCTCAACTCTCAGAAGTGTGTATGCATGGGAGGCAGATGTCTGCTATCCACTCGGACATGGGAGTTGGAACCTAGCTACACTGTGATTGAAGAAGGCCATTGGAAATCGCTGTATTCAACTCAGATACAAGGGAGTTCAGGCCCAGTGCTCACACATGCTTTTCCCGCAACC